>NC_061514.1:142178991-142201049 GCF_022539505.1 Lolium rigidum
CTTCTACGCGCTTTTGCAAGCGGCAAGTGAACGTCTACCGCAGCAACAAGAGCCTCATCTTGTAGGCTTTGGAATCTCTTCAAGGGTGAGACTCGACAATCCCCTCGTTGCTACCGTCTTCTAGATTGCATCTTGGCTTGGATTTCATGTTCGCGGTAGGAAATTTTTTGTTTTCTATGCTACGTTCTCCTACAGCCTAATCCATGATCATGCTCTTAAGGAAGGTGTAGATAAGTTAAATCCTAATAGGATAAGTAGATAACATTCACCACATGAAATCATAGGGAGGTAACTAGTAAGCAACCCTAGGCTTATATCCCAACCTTTACGTGTGAATCACTTGGTGATCATAAGTAGCATCCTACCACATCTACATTCCATTTATTCCTTAATCAAAGAACCTAAGAAAACCTTAAGGTCAAACTCTATGCTTTATATGGTGAGAAGTCATCCATCCATATGACCAAAGTTAACTATAAAAATAACTAAATGAGAATAATAACAATAAAGCAAGTAACCATCTTATTGTAGATAGGGGGAATTAAACCCTAGCAAGTACAATATGGTGTCATCTCATATCTATAACCTAGGCCTATATCCCAATTCTAGTATGTGTATCACTTGGGTGATCACAATTCAAACCCTAGGCCATAATTGAGTTTCAAACCAGGTGCCATTAGGTAAATATGATTAGAGCCCTAGAATTGCTCACTAGTTATATCTTATGCTTCAATTATTGAAGATAAGAAACACCTAGTGCCAAACCCTATAATTAAACCATGTGTGGTTATCAACCACCTATCTTTATAATTAAGACCAACCCATAATGAGAGTAGTATCTACTTTAGGTATTTCAAGGTGTTATTAAAATATGGTACTAGTATTAACCTTGAATAGGGTTATAATCAAACCTACAAGACCTTAATAAATAAGTATTCACATAAAATCATATGCAAATAACCAAATTCCCAAATATGAGATCAAGTCCTTAGAAATAATTTAGCACATGAAATCATGCCATTAAATCACTTCTTAATAGAAACCCATAAGTAAATATTACTTTGAAATTGTTTATTGCAAAGTAAGACTAAATAAAACTCTATATATCACTAAGTAAGAAAATTATCATTGGAAAATAATTTGAATATTTACAAAGATAATATTCAAATTCATGTCCATATGGGTATTTAAACTCAAGTTCCAATAATAATAACTAAACCAATGTTATACTACCCATATTAACATTCTAATGCACCACTCAAGTATCTGCAATACCTTGTACTAATCTTTGTATGATTCAAATAAGCAAGATCTGCAAAATAGAAAGGAATTCAAAACAGAATTATAAAACAAAAAAAAAACAAAAAAGAAAAAGAGAGAAGAGACTTACCTGGCCGTGCAGCCCGTGGAGCGGCCTAACACCTGCCCAAACCGCAGCCCACAAGACAGCCCAACAACCACAGCCCATACCCCTTCGTCAAAAGATCGGGAGAGGGTCATCCTCATCCTCTCCGTGTGCTGGAGGCCAGCACGACGGCGTGTTCGTCTTCTCCCTCGCGCTGGCAAGCCCTCCTTCCTCGACGACGTGACGAGGCTCACTTCTGGAGCCGTATAAAACCCTACACGACAAACCCTAGCTCCGTTTCCCTCTCTCTCTGCTCGATTTCCCCCAATTTCCAAAACCCTAGCCGCTCAGACGTTGGCCATCACCGTCGATTGAGGCGTTCCCAGACCTTGCCGTGACCACCATCGAGACCACCGTCCTCGACTTGCTCTGACTGCGGGAGGAATCGACCCCGAGTGTCTCCTAGTGCCGTCAGCAACCTCAGCTTTCCGGCGACCGGCACCATGAAAGCCGGCGAACCAGACCTCCATCGACCTCGCCGTCACGCGCGTCGTACCCGCGGTGAGCCACTCTACCTCGTGGCAAGCTCGCTCTGCTCGATTACATGCCGTAGCACCGCCGCAACGCTAGCCCGTGAGCGCCGCCGCAGCACCTCGTCGCCGGGCACGCTCCAGTGACCAAACCGGAGCGGCGCCACCACCAGGAGGTTCGCCTCGGCGTCCTCTTTCCAGCAAGCATGCGCACGCCCCCGCGGAAACCCGGAATCGCCGGCGGCGACCACCACTGGCCGCCGGTGAGGCACATGGTTGCCACGTCGGCACCACGTGGCCGCCAGCGTGGACACGGCCCACCAGTCATTGACTGTGGGTGTGTTCTGCCCGGGTACATTTAGTAATTCCGCTTTAAATTTAAAACTCAGAATATTGCTGTAACTTCACATGAATTTAAAAAATTCATTATAACTCAGAAAAATACAAATGAGTTATCAAAATCTATTATATTATTAAAACAACAAACAATCAGCGGTCTAGATTAGTTAGGAATTCAAGAACGGGTAAGATCAAATTAGGCCTGTCCAGCCTATGTTCATCTCAATGTGCGCATATACGATGTTCTTCTCCCTCACGTCACGTCTACTTAGATACAACAGAAAAGAAAATCTTCACGGCTCTAGCTATATCTCAACAACAACTCTATCTATTTGAATAGCTCAGAACAGATCAATCAACCTCTGTCGTTCTCCCGCTCCCTTGATAAATAAGGAAAGGAAAGAAAGGAAACAATTTCGCACGGCAGTTTCAGGTAAATCCTGATCCAATCTCTCAGGTGATGGTTGTTATCATTTTCATCGGCATCAGCGGGGCGAGTTCTTCGTGGCAGGTGGCATCACGGCGAGCTCTTGCATGCAGGCGACGCCATCGTGAACTCTTCGTCGCAGACTGCCCGGAGTCGAGTTCTCCCGGGAGCATCAGCAAAGGGTCGGACCGTCGGAGTCATCGATACCGACGTCGTCCACAAAGTCGACGGAGCACCACGTAGCAGCCACCCTCCTGGGAGGGCAAGGCGTCAGCGTTGGGGAGCCACAGCGGCGGCACGCCCGGCGCGACAGACTAAGATGGTCAAGCTGGCCGGCGGCGGCGCCCCGGCAGCGCTCTCCATGTGGTGGAGTTGGCTGCTCAATCGACTGAATTCGGCGCGGGTATACACGCATGTGCCCCGGCCGTCCGCACAACACAGTTCCCCATGTTGATATTTGCCACGTCGGTCTTAAGTCTCTTCGCGAAGGTGTATCATTACTGGTATATAGGCTGTCAAAACATCTCAATTGTTTAGATTCATGAGCATCCACGTGGGATTAATCTCTTGCAGTTCATATAGGGAGACGTTTACAAGGCTACAAGCTGAATATGATCATTGATTCATGGAACTCCGGCCGGCAAGATGATGCGCGCATAAGAGCAAGGACATATGGAATCACTGGTACACGCATCTGCAACAACGAAGCAGATCAGCACACGGACATGCATCTGCAGGCTACAACTGAGCACCGTATATACCCGACTAAGATGCACATGCATATCAAAGCTGGAAAGCGATATTCAGGTCCAACAAGAAGCGATACATGAAAGCATCCCGTACGCCTGGTGTAGGCAACGCGACGGCACCACAGGTTCACGGCGATCCATACAATACGAGCCCAAGCTGTTTGAATGCCCGATTAACTCAAGGCTCCGCATAACGAAGCCACTATACATCACACCCAGCAGATCAAAAGAGGCATAGCACAAACACCGTCAACCTTTTAAGTAATATCCTCTACAACTCCATATGTGATTTCATGTCGTTATAGCCTTTTCTAGGTACATAATAAACCTAGAGTGAATATATAGCTATTTGAAGGCAAAAATAGTACTGTATCCAAGAGTTGACTAAGCGAACCACCAGACGACAAACACGAACCATTGAAGTGAAAGTGATGAGAATATGTTTCAGTACACTAAGGATTTCCTTACATATCGGACAAAGGTTTTGTTTGCTGTTAACACTACTCCTAATTTGTTTTCATTCAGCTTTTAAGCGTGAAAACAGAGACATATACAGATCTAATATTCTAAATATTTTTTTTGGCACCTTTAAAGTTGTAGAATCTAAGAAAATATTGTCCAATCAAAAATAAATTGAAAGGCACATTTGAGTACAAAACAGAGTTTACTGAGGTGAAGGAATCACCATATTTTTGTATTAAAATTAATTCGCCCTTGATATGTTTCATTGTGCATAGTTATGTACATATGTTTTTAATCTTTCCACTCCATTGGACACATAGTACAACTTAGTACAAAATTATAGTAAATAAAATAATATAGATCTGAGGGAGTAGACTGAAAAAACATTAATCAGCAAGATCTAGACAATTGAAACTTTGCGAATCGTTTACTACATTTAAAAACATCATTTAACATAATGCGAAAACGATAGCACAAATGAAAAAACAAAATAGCCACATGAGCTATAATGAAGGTGACAAAAGATAACATATTGTCCACTGCAGATATCTATCAAATATAATCATTCGAAATTATATATACCTCATGTTCATAAATAATGGCCAACTTATAGAGTAAAGACAATGTCAGAACCCCAAACATAATACAAAACACTATAAAAAGCTAGCCCCGCGAATGCGCGGGTCACCCTGCTAGTTCTTATAAAAGAAAAATCTATCCAATAAAAATATAAAATGAAATTTTTATTTTTAATAAAAATTCAATTATTTATTACCTGTTATTTAAGCCTTTAATTTTAATTCTAAATTAAATTAAAATCCAATACTTAGTAAATAATTCCAAAATTAAATAAAAACCAGTAAATAAATAAAGAAACCACTAAAACTAATTTTCTTTATTTGTTATTTTGTTAAATCATTATTAGAGAGATTTAAACCCTGATTAATAATTACCCTAATTATTAATTGTTTAAAAATAATAAATGCCATATTCAATATTATTTTGAAGCTATTAATAACTTCAAATTTAAAACAAAGTTATTAATCATAGAACTATATGGTAAATAGTAAACCCTAGTTCTATATGGGAGAAAACTAGAAACCTATCATTTCATGAGAAACCCTAAAACCCTAACTCCATTAGGAACCCTAGTTCCATTATTACATGTGAACCCTAATTGGTTCCAAACCTAAAACCAAGTTAACATGTGATCATGATATTTTGATCTCATTCATAGCTCCATAGTAGCAACTAAACAATTGCCAAGTATTCCTAAAATAATAGAGACCCATCTCTAATACATTGATGTTATATGCACTAGTAGGAAAAGCCTCATCAGTGGCGCACCAAAAATGGATTCTGTGGCGCATGGGAGGTGCGCCACAGAAACGTCGCCACAAAAATAAGGTTTCGTGGCGCACCTTCCCATGCGCCATAGAATTAAGGTTTACGTGGCGCACGTGTTCCTAGGTGCGCCACGAAAAGCGTGCGCCACGGAATTGGTTTTCGGTGCGCCACAGAAATTGCTTGTATTATACTCGATTTTGTGCTGCTCGCTATACACATGCAGTTTATACACAGCAATATACGAGAGATACAGAGTTATATACAGCAACATTCAGATATAATATAAATATCATGTACATTGCACGGATATAACATAGACATCATCATCACATTACTTAGAGCCCGATCGAGATACATATATAGTGGCAATTAAGTGTCAAATGTTTTGCATACAACTCTTAATTCATACAAAATTCACAATTTCGAGAAACAAAGTAGTCTTCATCCGGTTCCTCCTTTGCTCCCTCATCTCTACCCACCAGGCTCGCTTGCGTCGGGGTCCTTCATCCAGTTCCTACTATGATGAAAATGGAAGAAAGTGAGACCAACAAGTCCGATGCACAAGAGAAATGGAATATATGCCTCATACATTGTTGGTCAACACAAATGTTAACATTCAGGGACGGTGTAAGTGAGACCAAGTCCGATGCACAAGAGATTGATATTTGTGCTATCTTACCAGAGCTCACTTACGCCGCCCCGAGTGTACGGTGGCCAAACATTTTAATCATCGGCATTTTGAAAATCTCAAAGCAAATGGAATGACAAAATGGAATAAGTGCCTCATACATTGTTGGTCAACACAAATACTATGGTCGGAAACCATAGTTGCGGTATACACCGCGAGTATACTTTGCGGAAGGGCCCCTTTCCCCGGCCGCCGTTCCGTGAACGGGTGCTTGACGACACAACGACGCCGATCTGCCTCTCCGGCGCAGAACCACGGCAGTCCCTCGCCGTCCGGCTGAACGAGTCCTTGATGCAAAGACCGTGCCGGCCTGCCCAGCATTATGCCGGGCCGTGTTGCGCGCTTCGGGCCGTGTGTCCGCGCCTGCGCTCGTTCGCCTTCTTGCCCGGTGAACCAATAGACTGATCGTTCGAATAAGGAAACCGATGACGGCCGGTCGCAAGATTAAATTGCGATTGGCCGTTATCGGCTTCCTTATTCCAACGATTAGTCTATTTGTTCACCGGGCAAAAAGGCGAAGAGTGCAGGGCGCCTGAGACACGGCCTGAAGCACGGCAACAGGGGTCGACATGATGCTAGGGAGGCTGACACCGTCTTTGCATTAAGGACTCGTTCACGTACTGGACGGCGAGAGAAGAAAAGTGGTGATGCACCGGAGAGGCAGGTCGGCGTTGTTGTCTCGTCAAAGACTCGTTCACGGAACGGCGGCCGGGGAAAGGGGGCCCGTCTACAAAGTATATTGCGGCGTATAGGTGACCAAACATTCTAATCATCGGCACTAAAATGGAAGAAAGAGCCAAGTGGTATCTCAACTAGATATCATATGCCTCATACTTTGTTGGTCGAAAGAAATATTAACATTCCGGGATGGGGTCAGTGAGGCCAGGTAGAATGCACAAGAGATTGATATTTGTGCCATCGCACCGGGCTCACCGGCCCCACCCCGAAGTGTACAAGTGACCAAACAATTTAATCATCGGCACTAAAATGGAAGAAAGGCCAATGCAATTAAGAAGTAGCTAGTATGAACTAAATGGAATGCCTCATACTTTGTTGGTCGAAACAAATATTAACATCCAGGGATGGAGCAAGTGAGGCCAGGTAGGATGCACAAAATATTGATATTTGTGCCATCACACCAGGCTCACTTGCTCCACCCCCGAGTGTACGAGTGATCGACCAACCATCTAATCATCGGCAAGTACAAAAACACCAACAAACTAGCAACCATGGTGACATAAGTCAAGATGCTCAAACACACATAGCATGCATGGAGCGAGATGCTCCAAAGGGATTATTCATCACTTGGTATATAGACCAAGTGATGCTGGCAAAAGAGAGGCCAATCAAGAACCAAGTAAATCCAGTAAGTGATAGATATGCCTAAACAAGCAACAACACATAGCATATCCCAGCTAACCAGATGAGACAAGTCTTGGTAGCCAACTGAATCACCTAGCACCACCTAGCCTTTTAAAACCATCAGAAACAGTCCTTTTTCTTCAAAGGATACCACAGTGGCATTCATTTACATGATCCCCTACTGTGGATATCTCTATTTTCATCAAAGACAACAAGAAAAGGATACCACAGTGGCATTCATTTACATGATTCCCTAATGTGAATATCTCTATTTTAGTATACCATCATAAGCATTCCATTTAAATCACACATTTTAGTATCTCGTTCTTATCCAAGTTTTTGCCTCAGCCTTTGCATCATTGGCTGAGCCAAGACATCAAGCATCCGGCCAGGGAGCATTCTTTCTTTTTAGGGAACTATATGAACTATATGCACATGATCCGAGTAAGCATCCCCACTAATCGAGCATTATAAGCATAGTAGCATACCATAAGCTCACAAGAATCCATCAAGTAAATCTTCACAAGGATACCACGGTAGCATAGTAGCATACCATAAGCTCACAAGAATCCATCATTTTCTTCACAAGGATACCACAAGTAGCATACCATAGTAGCATTTCATGCATTTAAATGAACCAAGTAGCATCAAAACCAACCAAATGTCCAACTAGCAAGCAATACCAAGTGAGCAAGTCTTCATTACCTTGTACAGAGTTCGGACATGGATTTATTTCCAACAAAGGATGGAAATCAAATTAACATCATTGAATTAAATTGAATCATTACCATCACATGGTTCATCAATAACAAGTGGCAGTAAACCTCCACAAACAACAGGTACATATGATCCTGTAAGCCACACGGGCATATCAAGTGATATAAGTTGACAATAACCAACACCTTTTTATTAGCAGCATAACAATATACTAACCACTAGCAATCCAGGCTCCAAATGGAACCTTTGGAGCAGATATATATAGAGCCAATATAGCATGTCACTCCAAATGAAACTATCCATATGCAGGCAACAAAGTAATTTATTCAGATGAGAGTGGATTTGGTGTTCAGGGGGGTACGTGTGCATGCGCTCATCACCGTTGGATCTTGTGTGGCACCGTTGGATTCAGCTGATCGATAGACGGTGACTAACGACGGTTCTGTGAACTTTCTATCCATATAGTAGTCGCTAGCATGCATGCGTGATTAGTAAAGCCAAAGTGTGTGGGACCTGTTTCGTGTCGAGAGATTAAGAAAAGAAAGATGCTCTACATCTCGTACTTTGTTGTGGTGATTTCTCTCTCAAAATTCGGTGCTCCCCTCTCCAGACCACCGACAGCCGCCAGCCACGCTCCAGGACGGGAGGCCGGTCGCCGGCGCCGCGTACTCGTCGGGATCCTTCCTCCACGCCAGCACGCGTCCGCAAGGGGGAGCCGCCGCCGGGCACACTCTAGGGAAGGGAGGCCGCAGTCGTCGACGGGCGCGCGAGGAGGCGCCCTGCAGTGTCGTTCCTGATTCCCACCGCCTCGCCTGCGAGCGCTCGCCGCCGTGCCGGCAGGCCCGCCGCCCAAGCAACCGCACCTCCGAGCCGCCGCACCGGTCCATGCCCCTGCGAGCCGCCACCGTTCCTGATTCCCACCGCCTCGCCTGCGAGCGCTCGCCGTCGTGCCGGTAGGCCCGCCGCCCAAGCAACCGCACCTCCGAGCCGCCGCACCAGTCCATGCCCCTCCGAGCCGCCGCACCCTCCCCTGCTTCCCTCGCCCCGGCCTCCTTTCTCACCCAAGAGGACGATGGCGATTTGGGCCGCCATGGCTGCCCACCGGTGCCCGTTGACTCGATTTGAGCCCGCCCGAGCCGGCTCCGCGACTGGGTGGCGCTGTGGAGGAGGACCTGCCGCACGAGCTCTGCGACAGGGTGGCGCGGGCGAGCTCAACCAAGGCCGGCGCAGGAGATGTCCTCCATGGGCGGCGCGGGCGACCACGGCGAGGTGCTGATGCCGACGAGCTCCGCGACGGGGCGGCGAGGGCGAGCTCGGCTGGGCAAGCTTCGGCCAGAGGGGCGGCCGCGGCTACAGGCAGTTCCCTCCGGGCATCAGGCCAAGCCATGGCGTGTGCCGTTCATGTGTCTTGCGTTCATGCCCCTGGGCTCGTTTCTGATTGATTTTTTTTACGGGAGAGTCTGATCGATTAGTATCAGTTAACGTCCAGTTTCAGTGGTATTTTTCCCTTAATTAAGGCCATACAGATTTACGGGCTAAACGGCAGAATAAACGGTGTTAGACACGTGTCGCATAGCAAGCGCGTGCTCACCTACCCATGTGAACACCAGCGTTCATCCGTTATTCAGATACTGCACATGAGCAACATCACTGAATCAAAGAAACTAGCAGCAATGCATCCAGAGCAACAACATCAATGCATCCAGAGCAACAGCAATGCATCCAGAGCATCATCACCACAACCTAGAAGCACGAGCATTTCGTCGAGCACTTTGTGCTCGCGCGGGAGAGGAAGAGGGAGGGGGAGGGGAGAGAGTTCACCGACGACAGGGGTGGAGGAGGAGGTTGACGACGACGGCAGCGGTGGAGGAGGAGGAGGACGCGGCGGCTCCTCCACCTTCACGCAGCGGCGGCCCCTCCTCGCGGCGGCCCCTCCTCGCCGTAGCGGCAGCTTGTGCTGCAGGTGGCGGGGATGGGAGGACCGTGGCGGCATGCGGCCCTCGCGGAGGAAGGCGGCGGCGACGGCGATGGCGACGACCATGGTGGCGCGCGGCGGATCGGAGGAGAGGGGAGAGGGGAGAGGGGAGAGGTGAACGAGGCGGGGGAGGGCACGGGCGAGATGATATAAGTTACCTTAATTCTGTGGCGCACCCGAGCAAGTGCGCCACAAAATCAACTACTTCTGTGGCGCACCGAAGCACGTGCGCCACAGAAAGAGTTATTTCTGTGGCGCAGCATGCCATGTGCGCCACAGAAATACCTACACTAATAATTAGTGGTGGCAGGATGTGGGCCCCATACAATTTCTGTGGCGCAATGTTCAGCAGTGCGCCACAAAATTAAGCTATTTCTGTGGCGCACCTAGCATGGTGCGCCACAAAATAACATTTTGTGGCGCATTTTCAGTGGTGCGCCACAGAACTAAGCTTCGCCTATAAGGGTTTTCCTACTAGTGATGTGTTCATCTTCATCAGACCTAAATAATCAAGTAGGGTCAATCAAGTGTAAAACCTAGATCCTATTACCAAAGCCATCACCCTTATTCATTCCTATTTAGCATCACACCAATATGATGAACCTTAGGAGCAACCATGCCAAATCTTGAGCATTACATAACCATATTCCACTAAACCCTATTAATGTTGGATACTTATCCACCATCCTATTTAGGAGCCAATTATTCCTTACTTAATAGAACCAATAGTAAAACCTAGACCACCTCAACCCTAATTGTCATACTTCTTATTATTTAAGAAGTATGTTTTTCAAAAGTTATTCTTTTGAATTATATAATAAGTAATCATCAACCCTGCATTATAGGACTTAAAATTGACAACTGCTCTTGACTTATTATACAACTACTATTCCTTGAGTGTGTATGATTATTATTATGCATTATACCACTTGTTTATGCTTCTAAGACAACAAAACCCTAATAAGAACCTTGTTTGTGGAATCACTCTAAAAGTGCAACACACCCTAAACAAATCACTACAACTCACTAATCCTAAATCATCGGGGTTAGGTCACGTTTAGAACGATTGCATCTCATACTTATGCATTATTGCATCCTTGGCAATCTTTTAAACATCGTCCTTACCGGACGATGATGCTATTTCAGAATTGGAGTTATTGCGTATCGAAGACTTTGTCTGCATAATCTTGCAGTCAAGAAAGGCAAGTTCATCGCTTGCTCATGTCATTTGAGTATTTTTACCAAATTACTTGCAAAGTACTATGTTTATCACTATTGCATCAAAAGCAAAACCACTATTTTCATAACTATGAATATGACTAAGTGGTGGGCAATGGAACCATGGATTGTGTTGATATGGTGGAGGTTCCATTGCAAGGGTTTATATCCATCCAGGATTAAACAACCAATGTCGTCCAGTGATTCTTGTGTCGTATAAACCGTGTTAACCATAAGATCTGGAGTGGGACGGAGTAGTCAAAAGTGTTTCCACCTCTCGTTCATCAACGGATGCGCATTACCGGATGCACTTGATCTCGAGAGACATGATGCAGGGTGGCAAACCCGTAGAAGTTCCCCCGGGAATGTGGTCTATGATGGGTTGCAACTGCCGGCGTAGGAATGTATGGTAGAGCCCTGCATTGTTGTCGTGGTCGGGGCCCATCCTTAATTGGTGTAAGTGAACCGGCGTGGACCCAGGGTCGGAGATTGCAACAAAGGGTGGGTGTTCGAGGTAGCAGAGGAACATGATTGACTAGGACCTTATACCGGGCCTCACACCAAAGGAAGTGTGGACGAGAACATGACTCGGTTGGCACCAAGGTTAAGATCTCTTATGGGTAAAGCAACACACCTCTGCATTGTGTAATGAATCGTGACCAGTCACTCCCTGTTCCGGGATATGGAACTGCGAACGCTGCCGGAAAGGAACTCCATGAAGTTCTAGTCAACCGGTGAAGGCTGACGGACATAGTTCTTCTGAATAAAAGCAACCTTTTGAAGAAATGATTATGAAAACCTGCATTGGTATTAGACTTTCCGGTCTAATGCCGTAGCTAGTGCATTAAACACCTCTTTCCTATAATGAACTTGTTGAGTACGCTCGTACTCATCCCACTCTTAAATCCCCGCTAGATATGGAGGCATCGAAGGAGGATCTACAGTGCAACTCGAAGGCCGAGGAGTCAACAATTACTTCAAGAGACAGAACCCTGTCAGAGGAGTCAGATACCTCATCCAACCAAGAGAAACCTAGATTAGCAATAGAAAGGAACTAGCTTCCTAAACCTAGCTCCTATTTAGCTAGAATCTATTCTTAGCCTCTGTAGCTAGGTAGATACTCTACAAATAGAGTTCGTGATAGGTTTAGACTACGAGTCATTCTTCTGGAGTTTATTTGCAGTTTTACCTCATTGTAAAGTAGGAGGTTGTGCTGATCTTCTGTAACAGAGTCGGAGTTGTAATTCTATAGACATGCCTTGGACCCGCATATGTTTCTGTTGTACCACTCTGAGTGATATAATACTAGTGGAACGGTGTTTCATTGGTGTTATATCAGACTTGCATACTACACCATGCAGTGGTATGCCGGGTCACCACAACTAGCCACTGCACCGGTGTTGGCTTCACCTTTGGAAAGGGAACCCATGCTGTTGTACATAGCAGCAACCAACCGGGTTGTAAGCGTTGTGGTTGTGGTGGAAAGAGAAGAGGAAGGAAAAACCGTGCAGAGTCCGGTATACTACCTGAGCGAGGTGCTCTTCCTCTCAAAACAAAACTACCCACATTTCCAGAAAATGACCTATGGCGTGTTCATGGCCGCCACGAAGCTTAAGCATTACTTTCAGGAACACCCCATGAAGGTGGTGAGTGAGGCACCCATTTCAGATATCATGTGTAACAAAGACGCTAGCGGCAGGATTGCAAAATGGGCAATTCAGATATCACCGTACGTACCGGTATACGAAAGAAGAGATGCCATAAAATCGCAAGCCTTGGCTGATTTCCTGGTTGATTGGGCGGAAATGCAATACAAGCCGCCGGACCAAAAAATAGAGTACTGGAAGATGCACTTTGATGGATCCAAACTCAAAGAGGGTCTGGGTGCCAGTGTGGTACTCACCTCACCAAAAGGAGATCATCTCCGGTATGTTTTGCAAGTGCATTTCAGGGCATCAAACAATGTCGCTGAATATGAGGCTCTAATCCATGGACTTAAGGTCGCAAAAGAAATCGGTGCACACCGGATCATCTGTTACGGTGATTCAGATCTTGTGGTGCAACAATGTTACGGAGATTGGGACGCAAAAGATGCCAACATGGCCTCATACCGGTTTCACGTGCAAAAGATTGCCGGCTTCTTCGAAGGGTGTGAGTTTTACCATGTGCCACGAGCGGAAAATGAAGCCGCGGATGCTTTATCCAAGCTGGGCTCATCTAGGCAGGAAATTCCTCCCGGAATAGCCTTGGCACACTTAAGAGTACCATCGATCAAACCGAGTCCGGAATCGGAGTCAATTATCGTACCGGAATCACATGTAGTACCAATGAATATTGATGAAGGAAACCCGGGGACTGTTCCGGCAAACCCGGGGACTGTTCCGGTAAACTCGGGGACTGCTGCGTCCATACCGGAGGAAGCAATGCTAGTGGATAGCATGGAGATAGACGTACCGGTATAATTGGTTCGAGAAGCACCATCTTGGGTTAAACCTATTAAGGAATTCCTGATCAACGGCATCTTGCCGGTTGACGAAAATGAATCAAGAAGGATCCAGAGGAGGTCCAAAGCATATACCATCATCAATGGCGAGGTGTACAAGAGAAGTGTTACCGGTGTCCTTCAAAGATGTGTGGAACCGGAAGAGGGAAAAGAAATGCTTGTGGAGATTCACCAAGGGGAATGTGAGCACCACGCTTCATCAAGGGCGCTGGTAGCAAAAGTATTCCGGCATGGGTTCTACTGGCCCACTGCTTTGGAAAATGCTGAGGATTTGGTAAGAAAGTGCAACGGGTGCCAGAGGTACGCCAAGCAAAATCATACCCCAGCATTCGGTTTGAAAACTATACCATTAACTTGGCCATTTGCTGTTTGGTGCCTTGACATGGTTGGCCCATTCAAAACTGCAAGGGGAAGCATGACCCACATCTTGGTGATGGTGGATAAGTTCACCAAGTGGCTGGAGGTAAAGCCTATAGCAAAATGTGATGGGCATACGGCGGTGAAATTCCTAAAAGATGTTATCCTGCAGTATGGATACCCGCATAGCATCATCACTGATAATGGCTCAAACTTTGCCCAAGGTGAATTCAAACGGTTTTGTGAGGATAACAACATCCAGTTGGATTTGTGCTCAGTGGCACACCCGCAAGGCAATGGCCAAGTGGAAAGAACAAATGTGCTGGTACTTTCCGGCATAAAACCAAGACTGTACAAGAGAAGTGTTACCGGTGTCCTTCAAAGATGTGTGGAACCGGAAGAGGGAAAAGAAATGCTTGTGGAGATTCACCAAGGGGAATGTGGGCACCACGCTTCATCAAGGGCGCTGGTAGCAAAAGTATTCCGGCATGGGTTCTACTGGCCCACTGCTTTGGAAAATGCTGAGGATTTGGTAAGAAAGTGCAACGTGTTCCAGAGGTACGCCAAGCAAAATCATACCCCAGCATCCGGTTTGAAAACTATACCATTAACTTGGCTGTTTGCTGTTTGGTGCCTTGACATGGTTGGCCCATTCAAAACTGCAAGGGGAAGCATGACCCACATCTTGGTGATGGTGGATAAGTTCACCAAGTGGCTGGAGGTAAAGCCTATAGCAAAATGTGATGGGCATACGGCGGTGAAATTCCTAAAAGATGTTATCCTGCGGTATGGATACCCGCATAGCATCATCACTGATAATGGCTCAAACTTTGCCCAAGGTGAATTCAAACGGTTTTGTGAGGATAACAACATCCGGTTGGATTTGTGCTCAGTGGCACACCCGCAAGGCAATGGCCAAGTGGAAAGAACAAATGCGCTGGTACTTTCCGGCATAAAACCAAGACTCATTGAACTACTCGAAAAGACACCAGGCTGTTGGCTTGATGAACTGCCATCAGTGTTGTGGAGCATAAGAACGACTCCAAACCGGTCTACCGGATACACTCCATTTTTCATGGTTTACGGGGCAGAGGCCGTGATACCAACTGACATCATGCATGATTCACCAAGGGTTCAGCTCTATACCGAAGAAGAGGTAAAAGAGGTCCGAGAAAACGATGTGGACTTGCTAGAGGAAGCAAGAGAACTGGCTTTGGCAAGAACAGCCATTTACCAGCAAAACCTCAGACGCTATCATAGCCGGAAGGTTAACCCGAGGGTGTTCCGGGAAGGAGATCTGGTGTTACGCCTAGTGCAGCGCACTGCGGGATGCCACAAACTCTCACCTCCATGGGAAGGACTGTTCATTGTAAGCAAGGCTCTGCACAATGATGCCTACTACCTAATCAATGCACAGGAATCAAAGAAGGGAAAGGCGGACAGGTCAGGAGAAGAGTCCAAGCGTCCATGGAACATAGCTTTGTTGCGTCCTTTCTATTCCTGAAGATGTGCTGTAAGGAGTTCTTTTTGTACCTTATATGCTTTGAATAAAAGATGTCGGAACCTCGAATGAATCTCGGGGGCTACTCCTATTGAAATTGCATGCAATATTTTTTTTTTCAGTTTACCGGTTGCTTGTTGAACATTTTTTCTTTCCGGTTTAGTAACGTGCTAAACCTACCGGAGTCTTCGACTCTGCTGCTGTCCGCAACCCAGCTTCATGGCAAGCAAGATAAACCGGTAGGAGTTAAGCACGTGAACCACGAAAAGAGGGAGTGGGAACGAACAGTCCGGAAAAGTTTAACTAACCCCGGTTATACCGGTTTTTTGTGAAAATTTCAAGTTATTTCTAAGTTCAAGAAAGTGTTCGCTTGGCAAAAGAACTTTGTAACTCATACGCCAAAACACCCAAAGAGGTAGGCAGAGGCAAAGCAAAAGAACCAAGTGTGCATCGGACTGGATGCGGAAACAATTCCGGAATCTTCGCAGTGCAAGATAAAAGCAAACAATAAGTAAAATGCAAAGATAGCATATAAACTTAACTTAATAAGCTACCGGTTAAAAAGACACCGGCATAAAAGCTGTAGCATAAACAAAGGAAATGCTAGGTTTTATCTTACACCAAAGACCCCGGCATACCGGGGCAGGATTTAACAGAATTGTTTTGTGAGCCAACAGATACAGCAGATACAAAGGGAGATACTCAGGCAATAGGAGGCTGCGCGCCGGCCTCAGGAGCTTCCGGGGGAGTGTCGTCTTCGCCAGCCTCTTCATCCTCCTCGTCCTCGACTTCTTCCTCGTCGTCAGAGAGTGCATCCTTGACGTCGGGAGGAGGAGGGATGAAGGTGTGCACGTGGGCGAACTCCGCTATCCGGTAGGCGCGGTCCTGGCGCTTGGCGGTGCGGATTGGATCCGTGTCGGTGGGAGCATCGGCGCGGAGGCTATGGAAAGCATCCAGATCCCAGTCATCATACCAGGAGCAGGCGATGCGCAGCGCCGCATCCGCTCCGGCACGAGCCGCTGAACACTTCCACTCACGAATCCTCCGGCCGGCGTCCTTCAGGCGGTTGGCGGTGAGCGTGACGTTGGCAGGCACCAGCTCCCCAGGCCACAGCACTTTGCAGATTTGGATAGCAACATCCAGAAGATCAGCAAGATGCCGATCCACGGAGCGCATGTGCTGGACCCGGGCGGAGAGCGCAACCAGATGGTCATATGGATCCCAGGGCGCATCCGGGTTGGCCATTTCTTGCTCCACCCTGCTGTCCGCCACCTTGTTGTGGGCATGCGCCTGGGAGTCCGGAAAGAGCCCTACAAGAAAAAGAAAAAAGATAAGGACATGACACCGGAAGGTATAAGCTTATAAGCAAAAGACAGAAAAGAAAAAAAAGAAACTTACGGAGGGCAAGCGCGTCAGTTTGCACAACCAACCGGTCGTACTCCTTTTGGTCCGCCTCTAGGAGGGAGATCCGGTCTTGGGCCGCTTTCCGCGCCCCGCTCTCCTCCTCCAGCTCAGCCCGCAGCACCGCGGTGGAATCAGTGCACTCCTTTAGAGTATCGTCCAGCTTGACCTCGGTTGCGGCCTTGGCCTCCTTCCGCTCCCGGTCATGCCGGAGCTCAGCCTGCACCAGCTTTTCCTTCAGCTCACCTACAAGGTTCTTAACCTTGTGGTGTTCCGCGGCAAGCTGCTCCTTTTCAGCTGGAATTCGGAAAACAAGCGTGAACAAAAGATAACCGGTAGGATGAGGAGAAACAATTCAACCGGAAAGGGAAAAAATACCTTGAAGAGTGGCAAGCTGAGTTTTGAGGGCTTCGATGGAGGCTTCCGGAACAGCTGCTATGCAAAGAGTTTATAAGTAATAAAGGGAAAAAACAACTGGTAAAAAGAAGCCGGAGGTACAAGAACTAACCTTGCCAATGGCTGTGGGCCTCAGCGAGGTCCCGGTGCTCCCACAAAAGCTCCTCAAAGAGGCGCTTCCGGGCGTCCGCCGTGCTCTGTTCAAGTAAAAAATGACGGTAAAAAGATGCCGGTTTTTTGTCTTTCTAAGAAAGTTTCGCGCTAAGAGATATGCTCTCAACCCGAAACTCGGGGACTGGGAAGATATACATAATCTTGAAAAAATGAAAACCGGCATGGATTAAAAGAACTTTGAAGCTTTATGCAGCTTACCACAACGTTGTTGGTAGCGTCGTGCCACGCGTTGTCAAACTCATTGACCGCGCGCCGCAGCCGGCTGAAGTGTTGTCCGGTGCTCCGGGGGCCGGCAGGATCGATCGCCGGTAGCTTATCCTTCCCCAGGCCGCGCGTCGCTGGGGGCACATCCGCTTGATTCCACTTCTCAGCGTAATCAAGGAGATGCCCCAGGTCGGCTCCTCCGCGGGTGAGCTCCGTAATGCGGCCCAGCTGAGCTGAAGCCGTTTCTCCGGCCACGATAGCGGTGCGACCAGAGTGCAGTGTAAGGGACTGCGGGCCGGAGGAGAAGGAGCTGGTGGCGGTAGCTTCTTGCTTGGAGAACTTGATGCTCCCCAGAGCCGTAGGCTTGGCCGCTGCGGGCGCTTGGCTTGGCGGCGGTGTTGGCTTCGCGGCGGCTGGCTCGCCGGTAGAGGAAGCCGGTGGAGGTGCTGGCGCGGTCTTGGGAGGCGCAGGAGCTTCTGATGCGTCCTTTGCCGGAGTAGAGGTTGCCGGAGCGGAAGGCTCCGGCATGGTCTTGGAGGGGGAGGAGTTTGTGTCCTTCTTCTTCTTCTTCTTCTTCGGGACAAGAGGAACCTGAGGTTCCGCCCTCCCGGCATCTTCAGTGTTGGCGCCGGTGTTGCTGGCGCCGGTTTCTTGATCTTCTGGAGGGGAGATAGTTTCCTCCTCCGCGCGGGGTTCTGAAGGTTCAGGGGCCGCGCGCCCCGCACTTGTGGTGCCTCCCAGAGGGGAGGCAGAAATGTTGCCGGCACCAGATGGTGCCGGGCTTGGTTGAGGAGGAGTTGAGGTCCTCGCGGTTTCCTCAGAGCTCTCCGGCCTCATGCAGGAGGCGCTCTTGGAGATCTTGAGCGCAGGGATGAAGAAGATAGAAAAAAGGAAATCAGAAAAAAGCAACCGGAAAAGAAACTCGCGAAACAAAGGGAAAAGAGAAAGAGAAACTTACCCGGAAGAAACGGGCATCTCCCGCTTCCGGTAGTGTTTCGTGGAAACCTTCTTCCCGCCGATAACTTCCTGTCGGGAGCGCTTGGCGGGAGGGGCTTCGCTCGGGCTGGCGTCGGGCGCCGGCGCCTTGTGCTTCTGGCCCCGGGAGGAGAGCTTCTCCAAGAACTCATGGCCAACCTCGGCCTGTATCGGTACAGCGCGCTCCACAATTTGTGGGTTGGCGCTGGCTGAGGGAGCATCTACAGAAAAACAGTACATGAGGAAGCGAAAGAACAAGATACCTGAAGAATAGTGACTTCATCGTCAGAACCGGAGTCCGCGGTAGAAAAGTTACCGGGGCGCGAAGCATGGGTGCCGCCCATCTTGAGCTCGGTCCAGTGAACATATGGATCCGGGTCCACCTCGTCCAAGTCCCGCTTGCGGCAAGGACCTCGCTCCTCCACGGCGATGCGAGGGAAGCGCTCCTTTGCCTGAAAAAGGGTAAAAAGACAGTTAGCTATATAACAAAAGCTACCGGAAAACAATCCGGATTGCACAAACTCTTACTTCAGGAGTTGGAGGATTGGTGGAGCTGAGGGGTAGGAAGCCCCACTCCCAGTCCATCGGCATGTCCGTTTGGCAAATCTGCCTAGCCTTGAGGACTACATCCTCCTTGCTTAAGGGGAGGCCGGTGATCTTGGTGGGATCGCGAGGGCCGCACATCTGGCTGATCTTGTGAGACCGCCGCTGGAGGGGAAGCACCCGGCGAGAGATGAAGGTGCGGATGATGTCATCGAAGCAGATGTTCGTGTCCTTCATCAGCTGCTCCATGAAGCGAACAATCCGGTTGGTCTCAATGTGATTGTTCCCCGGATTGAAGCTCCAGTTGGCCTTCGTGGGCGTCCCCGGATTGTAAGCCGTCAGATTGATGAGATCTGTGGCGCCCTTGTTCTTCACGTAGAAGAAGGTCTCTTGCCATGCTCGGCATGACTCGAGACCGGAGAATTTAAAGAAAGGGCTCCCTTGGCGGGAGCCGATGATGCAAGACCCGCATTGAACGGGAGGCTTGGGTTTAGGAATGTCTTTGCCTTGGACCGAATTGATCTGAAGGCTAAAGAAGCGAGCAAAAGCTTCTTTTGTGGGAAGGAGGCCAATGTAGCCCTCCATGAAAGAAACGTAGCAGGAGAGGTAGAAGATGGCATTGCCAGGAAGATGGTGGGGTTGGAGTTGATAGAAGTCAAGAAATTCGCGAAAGAAGTTGGAAGCAGGAAGGCCGAAGCCGCGCTCGAAATGAGCAAGGAAGACCACAGACTCACCGGGTTCAAGCACCGGTTCCACCTCGTCGCGCGGAAGCCGGCAAGATACTTGTGCCGGTATCCTCCAGGAGCGGTACAACCAGTCGATCTCTGGCTGCGTCACATCCGAGCCCTTCCAGGCTCCGCGGGTGATTGGAGCAGGATTCGCTCCGGAACCTTGGCCGGAGCTGCTGGCCTCTTTACCCCTACCGGTTGCGGCATTCGGAACGTTTGAAGAGGACCCCATCTGGCCGGTAGAGGTTTGTTCCTCGAAAGATATGGAGAGGGTCTCGCTACGAGAGCTGCTAGCAGAGGACTCAGATAGATAGTCTTCACTAGACATGCAAGTCCAAAAGACACCGGAGTCAACCTAAAAACAGGTTTCCGCGGATCTAGCCTTGCGCGAAGATCTACGAGTAAGAGAAAAACCAGGGAAAAAGAAAAAGTAAAATCCTAGCCGGCCAAAGAGCAGGAAGGCAAAAGGGAGAAAGCAAAGAGGCATTGAGGCTAACCTGAGGTGGCGCGAGATGTTGAGGTCGACGGTCGCCGGAGATGCGGCGGACTCACGGTCGCCGACGAGGTTTGGCGAGGAGGAAGAACGAGGGTCACCGAGGAGCACCCGAAGCAGCAACGGCGGAGACGCTGCAGAGGCTCTCTGCGGGGCGAAGCTTGACGAAGTGGTTGAGGAAGATCGCCGGAGGAAGGAGCCCTGGCGACGAACGGCGGCGGTGAAGGCGCAAGGGGGCAAAGAGCTCAGAGCGCGCGAGGGAGTTGTGAATGCGGAGAAAGGGAGAAGAAGGAACCACTCCCCCGTTAATAAGAAGGAGAGGTAGTGAGCTGGCAACCGCTGGGCCGCGACGGTTCGGTTCGTGGGCCGCCATGTGGCGCGACGATACACGCGCGGAAAGCAGAATGCCACAGGGAGGTCGCACGGATCCGGAACGGCAGCAAGGATCCGGTGCGGCGCCATAAATGCAGGCGCAGAAGATGAAGGGAAGTGACCCCTGACACTGTCGCGCGCCAGGTACAGTGCGCATGTCACTGGCAGGCGCTGTACCCGAGAAATTCTCGACTTCACCGAGGAAGAGTTTAATGTCATAGATACCGGAAGAATCCAGAAAGAAAGAAAGAGAAGATCTTGCAGAGATGCCGAAGTATTCGAACCGGGTGCCGGAAAAGATAAACCGGTACCTTGATTGAGGGGAACCTGGCATGGTCCGTTGGACAGAATCCACCGGACTATACCAGCTTCGGGGACTAATGTTGGGGGGATGACCCCCGGTATGCCAAAGGCATGCCAAACCGGATGGTTTGAGCCATCAAGATACCGGTTTAAAGTTCATTCCGGGCTGTGAAGCCAAGCGGTTGGCTAAGTAAGTCTATACCGGTATCCCCAGGAGGGGTATGCCGGAAAGAGCTAAGAAGGTACCGGATAACCGGTAAGAGGTGCACTGTAGCACGTCGGCAAGACTGGTCAAAGATTCTCTCAAGAGCTAGAGGACAAGGATGATCTAAGCAAAGTAGCTTTAAACGAAGCCCTGACGCCAAAGAGGAAGGTGACGCTGAAAGCATCCGAAGGACGTCAGCCTCCCTGATTAAAGAGATACCGGCGTCACCTGTGATTAAAGAGGTTTTGTAAAGTAGTTTGTCTAGTCAAAGATGCCGTTAGGGTTTCCTAGGGTTTCTTCCCCTGTAAGCCACCCTGTCCCCTATATAAGGAGAGGGGGCACACCCCATCGCGGGCATGTACAATCTTGTATCCGAAAACCTGTAAGCCTTTGTGATCAATGAATAGAAATATCTGAAGGGGAGAAAAGCTCTAGTGTTCTTCTTCTTCTACCTCTGGCCAAGGCCAAGTTCTTAGGAGATCCATCCCATCCTTACCAAAAACCCTCACCCGAATCCTCTAGCGCCCATTCGGCCCCAACTTAAGTCTTCCTATGTTATCTGTCTGTTCACCACGATGACATGGGGGTAGCCGGTAGGAGCTCGTTTCATCGAAAAAATGGTGGAGTCATACTCTTAAAATGAAAGAAATGTATTTCTCCCGTGCACAGAGTCGCTTAGTTTCTTTGTATTTTATTCAGTTCGGTTTCCCTATGATGAAACAGAAACACACAAATCTTAAAGCA
>NC_061514.1:142201149-142259967 GCF_022539505.1 Lolium rigidum
TCCAGCAGAAGCGCATGCTCACCTAGATGCTCACTGTAGCTTGACGAGCGCCGATTGTCGACGGTGGCGACGCCATGGTCCATTTTTCTCGTGGAACCCTGCCGGAAGGAAACGGTCGATTGCGCCATATCCCGAGCCTCCTCTGACGCGAAACTCTACCAGACGACCGAGGATCTGAGGCGCTCCTCCCAAGCTCAAGGGCGTCTCGGAGGTGGCCGACCGCCGGGGCGACATAACCGCCGGGCCGAGCTAGGGTTTCGGGGATTTGGCGAGTTTGAGACGAAAAGAGGGAAAATTGAGGTTGCCGACGCGTTTTATAGGCTCTTCGCCGTGAGCCGGAGGTCAAGACGGCGCGGCGACCGCGGACGTGGAGCGGCGCGTCGCGGTGCGAGCCCAGGCTAGCCCGAGAGGAAGACGAAGTCCTCTCCGTCTCTCTCGCTCTTATCCCGAGCGAAGCGGGTACTTTGGCTAGACCGGGCCGTGGTTTGGGCCGGCTCTAACGTCTCGGTGGATTGGTGTTGGGCCGCCGAGGTGGGGCTGGACCTTGGGCTCCCGTTGGTTGCCACGGCCAGTGAGCCAAGGTAAGGTTTTTCCTCCTCCTTTTTCTCTGTTTTCATTTTCCTGCTTTATATTTCCTATTTGAATTTCATCTTTGAATTTTATTTATTTTTGCGATCTTTTATTTGTGAATTTGATTAAGACCTGGTGCAATGACTAGTACACCATTATTTTGTTTGAAACAATTATTTTGTATTGGATTATATTGCATATTGCTGGCTTATTCAAAATATCAATTAGTGACATGAATTATACTTTCACTTTGATTTCCTTTTTTTGTTATGTGGAATTCCACTTAATTTAGAAATGTAGGAGTTAATACTTTCTTCAAAGCATTTCTCGGGGTTGTTGCGTGGATATCTTAGTTCCTATTTGACTAATTAATCACTTGCATGCGGTCTTATGTAGGAGCAATTTCTAGTAAAGTTTTGTAGGTTTTGTTGATAACTCATGTTAAAATTAACCTTGGTAACGATGGTCTAGTAACACTTTGCAGTACCTAGAGTAGATATTATTCTCCCTCAAGGTTGGGTCTTAATTAAATAGATAAGGTGGTGGATAATTACACTTATGGTTTTAATTATAAGAGTTTCGGTTAATACAATTATAGCATGGTATATAAACATTTATCATAAACATAAAGATATATAATAACCACTTTTATTATTGCCTCTTGGGCATATCTCCAACATAGGCATGATCAACTTGTTCTTAATATCTCTACCTCAAGTTCTTAGGGTTCATGATCATCACTCAATTTATAATGATCAAGGTTTGGCTTCCTAAGGTATCTCTCATTAAATTGGTTTCTCACTTCCATGATCAAGCATTATCTTGACCAACTAGGGTATAATCCTTCTATTATATTTTCTTGGGTGGACATGGCTATGGTTGCCTCTATACTTAATATCCCAGGAGAATGCCTGAGATATCCACTTAGAGTTCTTCTCAAGGAATGATGATTTACTCATCTGGATATATGGATAGTTCTCTCCCTCAAGTACAAGTGTTGCCTCAACTATCTTGAGTGTAACACCATAGCTTGAGTTCTCGCATATAGGAATAGTTATTCTAGGGTTTAGGGTGTGCTCCTAATATCTCCTTAGGTATCTAGGCTAAGATTCCATTTGTATAACTTAATTGGATTGGTTTCCTCATTACTTTATCAATTCATGGATATAGTCTTGTTCCAGGTGATATTAGGTTATCTCACCACTCCAAATGGAAATGGTTTACAACCTAATACTTTAGTTCAATGGTTGTCCTTTAATCATAAATAAGTAGAGCTAGGATTAGTATGAATGGTCTCTCTCATTTGGGAAGGACTTCAATGCTAACCTAAGGTTAGGTCCCATAGAGGTTGATGTGATCATCAATATCTATGTTTAACATAATTAGGTCCTCTCTCTTGGGTATGTCTTGAATAATATCTTAGGGCTTCTCTCAAAGATGATTATTTGAATACATGGATGCATATCCAAGGTTCAGTTCAAGGTTTATCATTGATCCTCTAATAAGTAACATAGAACTCTCACTTCTCTAGGGTTGATGTATATTAATATGTAGTAGAGGGGAACATATATTTCTAGAGTTGATCTCCTTGTTATGTTTCCAAGAATGGAGTAAAATGGATACCATGAGCTTCATGGTAGGATCAAGGATTAGTTTTAAGACATGGAAAAGATAGGTAAGAATAGTTTCTCCATTTTATTGTTACTTGATTTGTATTTGAATAGATGTTCTTATGGTATGGCAAGGATTACCATATTATGATTTGTTATAAGATCAAGCAATGGATCATTGATTAAAGTGTTGTTGTGTTAGATTTAATTCCATTTGATCTAACCCCTTAGATCAAATCATCTCTACCCAAAACAAGGTTTTAGCAAAGTCACATTGAGGTTTATAGCGCTTGACTTGATGAGCTACTTCAATTCCACCAAGATCAAGTGAAACTTCGATTCATCGTGACTCGTTTCACTTTAAAGCGCGAAAATTCCCCAGATTTTCTATGCATGAATGCAATGCACACTTCTGTTTCCTCTTTTTTTGTAACCCCATTACCTGGGATATTACAGTCTCTACCCCTTAAACTAAACTTCGTCCTCGAAGTTTGAACTCTCTCACGTTTCCGGAGTGTGGATCGGACTTGTGCAAACTATATCTTTTCTTGAACTCCTTATTGATCTTGTTGGATATATTTGAATATATCCCTTGTCCAGATTCTTCCTGGAATCCATTAGTGTATGTCTATGAACCATGGTTCTTACTTTGGTTCTTTGATTTCTTCCAACTCTATAAGCTTGTTTCCTTTCTCATTGAAGATTCAATGATTGAGACTTCTTCTGGTGCTGCTGGTCTTATTTGAAGGCTAATTTGATAATAAACTCCTAATTGCTAAATAGGTCTTTGTTTTCCCTTACTACCAAAACTGCAATAATGGTACTTAGTAAGGTACTTACCATGGAAATGATTTTGACGGTTTCTTTTACTAAGAAGGTTAGACTCATTTAGCCTATCCAATCATGGTTTATAGTTGATATCTATAACTATTTTGGTTTATTTAGGTTCCATGAAAGGAATCTTTCTAATAGTATTTAGTTTTGGTAAGGTCTAACTCCTTCAGTTTTTTGGCCTTCTTGAGCTGTATTTGGTCTATGGTATTTTCTTCGTCCAACTTCTTTATGCTTAAATTACTTGAGCTTTCGTACTTCTGAGTAAATACTACTCACTTTCTCAAGTTATAGTCCACTTCTTACTTCCTCGAGGTATAAACCTCGGCTTCTGGTCTGACATCCTTCTGAAAGTAGTGTTCAACAATCTTATGAAAATAAGATCGAACTTCCTCTCAGTTCAGACCTTCTGCTTCAACCTAGCTTAAAGTATTGGGTCATTGTACATCCAACTCAATCTTTACTCTACCCCTTAGAGTTTTCTTATGTTCTTCAACTCCTTTTCTTCCAACTATTGGACTTATGATTAGAATATTGTTCTAGGTCTAGTTTCTGGTTTGTACTCTTCTAAGATCTTGCGAAGAATATCTATGGTGTATCCACTCAATTGTGGACATCCAATGTGAATCCTTCGACTAAATTATTATAGGTCATAGTTATTTGGTTAACAAAATTTTATTTGTTCACAACTTCTTGATACAAATAATCCAATGGTGGACTACTTGATACCAATTGTGGCTATTTGTTATCTAAAAATGGATTCTATTATAGGTTCTGATCAACTGGACGAGACATCCTCTACTTTATCTCGCAGTATTGATCCTATACCAACTGTGGTCTTCCGATACCAACGGTAGTCTTCTTATATATATACTATGGTTTCATAGGTCATCTTCCTTCTTTCAGGGTTTATTTTGCAAGAAAACCACTAGCTGACACTATGAATATAGTATCCTAAGTGATTTCCCATGCATTCTCTCTTCCATAATAATTATGGATCTGCTTCAGCTTCACCATAATCACCAGATTTCTTACCTTCATGCTTTTTATGTACTAAAGTACTCCTCTGTTGAGGCTAAGCATGAGTCTTGATTGATACTTCCTTCAGAGTATTGTGGTTGCTTCCCACAATTTTGCTTCCATTTACTGATGATCATTTATCTTGTCTTCAGAATCTTCACCATTCGTCACTTCCTCACACGAATACCATTACCCTCCAGATCTATAACATCAAGTAAGAACTTGATATTGCAACATGCATTTGCATATCAAAGTCAAACTTCATGTATGGATCTAGTCAAACAATGAAAATCCAATAAAATCCAAGAAGATCCAGCTCTGTGTTTATAATACACACCATGATAAGCCTGAATATAATAGTTGAGTAAGACATCTCTAAACATCAGGCTCTGATGTGTAGTATATAACACCGCATAAGATAGGTTTGTATCGTGATACTTAGCACGGGTACGTGAATTTCTACTATTTGTCTCAACTTTTATCTTAATTGCACATTTGCAATGAGACAAACTTGAAACAGAATGGCCTAGGATAGTTAAGGTTAACCTAGTTTTCTTTGGAAGTTCTAACAAAGTAGTATACCATATATAAGTGCTATTGAGGACTACTTTCGATGATACATTGAGTTCTAACATGGCTACTCTGAATACATATCTATTAAGATATAACTCCTATACTTCCAAGTGTTTTTATCATAAGACTATGGTCATTATGTGCTTGGCACACTTCCCATGGTTTTGAAACACAATCTTACACTATTGGTGAACAACTGGCTACTTATTGTTCTCCTCCTAAATATTTATGAGGTTTTATTCCATCACATAATGATTCTCGGGTGAATCTTATATGATTACTATCTCTACCATGGAAGTAGACATATTTTATTCCTATCTCTCTTCCTTACCTCCCATGATTGACTCATCATGGTTTATACTACCTCATATAACTTATTTGTATCACTTACTATCAACTGTTTTACAAGTTTGGATAGTTTACTTACCCATTACTTGTATTGGGTTTACACCTTCTAATAGGATATCTTCCTTATGGTTGTATCCTCTCTTTGGACTACCATGTATTGTATACCAACTATGGTCTACTCATCTATGATTTTAAGGACTTAATGGTGTTCTACATACTTGGGATTAGCTAACTTCACTTTACTTAATATTGGAGAGTTAGGTAAGAAATGTTGACTCAAGTGTGTTAGGATTATTCTCAAGTGAATATCCATCTCAAGTCATAAGAAGTATTTGGTTCACCTAGGACAACTTCCTATAGACACTACCAATCCTATAGGTCTCCTTTAAAGGGTTTTAATCCTAGGGTCAAAGCATTTGCTCTGATACCAACTGTGGTGACCTGACATACCACTGCATGGTGTAGTATGCAAGTCTGATATAACACCAATGAAACACCGTTACACTAGTATTATATCGCTCAGAGTGGTACAACAGAAACATATGCGGGTCCAAGGCATGTCTATAGAATTACAACTCCGACTCTGTTACAGAAGATCAGCACAACCTCCTACTTTACAATGAGGTAAAACTGCAAATAAACTCCAGAAGAACGACTCATAGTCTAAACCTATCACGAACTCTATTTATAGAGTATCTACCTAGCTACAGAGGCTAAGAATAGATTCTAGCTAAATAGGAGCTAGGTTTAGGAAGCTAGTTCCTTTCTATTGCTAATCTAGGTTTCTCTTGGTTGGATGAGGTATCTGACTCCTCTGACAGGGTTCTGTCTCTTGAAGTAATTGTTGACTCCTCGGCCTTCGAGTTGCACTGTAGATCCTCCTTCGATGCCTCCATATCTAAGCAGGGGATTTAAGAGTGGGATGAGTACGAGCGTACTCAACAAGTTCATTATAGGAAAGAGGTGTTTAATGCACTAGCTACGGCATTAGACCGGAAAGTCTAATACCAATGCAGGTTTTCATAATCATTTCTTCAAAAGGTTGCTTTTATTCAGAAGAACTATGTCCGTCAGCCTTCACCGGTTGACTAGAACTTCATGGAGTTCCTTTCCGGCAGCGTTCGCAGTTCCATATCCCAGAACAGGGAGTGACTGGTCACGATTCATTACACTCTGCAGAGGTGTGTTGCTTTACCCATAAGAGATCTTAACATTGGTGCCAACCGAGTCATGTTCTCGTCCACACTTCCTTTGGTGTGAGGCCCGGTATAAGGTCCTAGTCAATCATGTTCCTCCGCTACCTCGAACACCCACCCTTTGTTGCAATCTCCGACCCTGGGTCCACGCCGGTTCACTTACACCAATTAAGGATGGGCCCCGACCACGACAACAATGCAGGGCTCTACCATACATTCCTACGCCGGCAGTTGCAACCCATCATAGACCACATTCCCGGGGGAACTTCTACGGGTTTCCCACCCTGCATCATGTCTCTCGAGATCAAGTGCATCCGGTAATGCGCATCCGTTGATGAACGAGAGGTGGAAACACTTTTGACTACTCCGTCCCACTCCAGATCTTATGGTTAACACGGTTTATACGGCACAAGAATCACTAGACGACATTGGTTGTTTAATCCTAGATGGATATAAACCCTTGCAATGGAACCTCCACCATATCAACACAATCCATGGTTCCATTGCCCACCACTTAGTCATATTCATAGTTATGAAAATAGTGGTTTTGCTTTTGATGCAATAGTGATAAACATAGTACTTTGCAAGTAATTTGGTAAAAATACTCAAATGACATGAGCAAGCGATGAACTTGCCTTTCTTGACTCGAAAGATTATGCAGACAAAGTCTTCGATACGCAATAACTCCAATTCTGAAATAGCATCATCGTCCGGTAAGGACGATGTTTAAAAGATTGCCAAGGATGCAATAATGCATAAGTATGAGATGCAATCGTTCTAAACGTGACCTAACCCCGATGATTTAGGATTAATGAGTTGTAGTGATTTGTTTAGGGTGTGTTGCACTTTTAGAGTGATTCCACAAAACAAGGTTCTTATTAGGGTTTTGTTGTCTTAGAAGCATAAACAAGTGGTATAGTGCATAATAATAATCATACACACTCAAGGAATAGTAGTTGTATAATAAGTCAAGAGCAGTTGTCAATTTTAAGTCCTATAATGCAGGGTTGATGATTACTTATTATATAATTCAAAAGAATAACTTTTGAAAAACATACTTCTTAAATAATAAGAAGTATGACAATTAGGGTTGAGGTGGTCTAGGTTTTACTATTGGTTCTATTAAGTAAGGAATAATTGGCTCCTAAATAGGATGGTGGATAAGTATCCAACATTAATAGGGTTTAGTGGAATATGGTTATGTAATGCTCAAGATTTGGCATGGTTGCTCCTAAGGTTCATCATATTGGTGTGATGCTAAATAGGAATGAATAAGGGTGATGGCTTTGGTAATAGGATCTAGGTTTTACACTTGATTGACCCTACTTGATTATTTAGGTCTGATGAAGATGAACACATATAACATCAATGTATTAGAGATGGGTCTCTATTATTTTAGGAATACTTGGCAATTGTTTAGTTGCTACTATGGAGCTATGAATGAGATCAAAATATCATGATCACATGTTAACTTGGTTTTAGGTTTGGAACCAATTAGGGTTCACATGTAATAATGGAACTAGGGTTCCTAATGGAGTTAGGGTTTTAGGGTTTCTCATGAAATGATAGGTTTCTAGTTTTCTCCCATATAGAACTAGGGTTTACTATTTACCATATAGTTCTATGATTAATAACTTTGTTTTAAATTTGAAGTTATTAATAGCTTCAAAATAATATTGAATATGGCATTTATTATTTTTAAACAATTAATAATTAGGGTAATTATTAATCGGGGTTTAAATCTCTCTAATAATGATTTAACAAAATAACAAATAAAGAAAATTAGTTTTAGTGGTTTCTTTATTTATTTACTGGTTTTTATTTAATTTTGGAATTATTTACTAAGTATTGGATTTTAATTGAATTTAGAATTAAAATTAAAGGCTTAAATAACAGGTAATAAATAATTGAATTTTTATTAAAAATAAAAATTTCATTTTATATTTTTATTGGATAGATTTTTCTTTTATAAGAATTTTGATAACTCATTTGTATTTTTCTGAGTTATAATGAATTTTTTAAATTCATGTGAAGTTACGGCAATATTCTGAGTTTTAAATTTAAAGCGGAATTACTAAATGTACCCGGGCAGAACACACCCACAGTCCATGACTGGTGGGCCGTGTCCACGCTGGTGACCACGTGGTGCCGACGTGGCAACCATGTGTCACACCGGCGGCCAGGGGTGGTCGACACCGGCGATTCCAGGTTCCCGTGGGAGCGTGCGCGTGCTGGTTGGAAAGAGGACGCCGAGGCGAACCTCCTGGTGGTGGCGCCGCTCCGGTTTGGTCACCGGAGCGTGCCCGGCGACGAGGTGCTGCGGCGGCGCTCACGGGCTAGCGTTGCGGCGGTGCTACGGCATGTAATCGAGCAGAGCGAGCTTGCCACGAGGTAGAGTGGCTCACCGCGGGTACGACGCGCGTGACGGCGAGGTCGATGGAGGTCTGGTTCGCCGGCTTTCATGGCGCCGGTCGCCGGAAAGCTGAGGTTGCTGACGGCACTAGGAGACACTCGGGGTCGATTCCTCCCGCAGTCAGAGCAAGTCAAGGACGGTGGTCTCGATGGTGGTCACGGCAAGGTCTGGGAACGCCTCAATCGACGGTGATGGCCGACGTCTGAGCGGCTAGGGTTTCGGAAATTGGGGGAAATCGAGCAGAGAGAGAGGGAAACGGAGCTAGGGTTTGTCGTGTAGGGTTTTATACGGCTCCGAAGTGAGCCTCGTCACGTCGTCGAGGAAGGAGGGCTTGCCAGCGCGAGGGAGAAGACGAACACGCCGTCGTGCTGGCCTCCAGCACACGGAGAGGATGAGGATGACCCTCTCCCGATCTTTTGACGAAGGGGTATGGGTTGTGGTTGCTGGGCTGTCTTGTGGGCTGCGGTTTGGGCCGGTGTTAGGCCTCTCCACGGGCTGCACGGCCAGGTAAGTCTCTTCTCTCTTTTTCTTTTCTATTTTTTTTGTTTTATAATTCTGTTTTGAATTCCTTTCTATTTTGCACATCTTGCTTATTTGAATCATACAAAGATTAGTACAAGGTATTGCAGATACTTGAGTGGTGCATTAGAATGTTAATATGGGTAGTATAACATTGGTTTAGTTATTATTATTGGAACTTGAGTTTAAATACCCATATGGACATGAATTTGAATATTATCTTTGTAAATATTCAAATTATTTTCCAATGATAATTTTCTTACTTAGTGATATATAGAGTTTTATTTAGTCTTACTTTGCAAGAAACAATTTCAAAGTAATATTTACTTATGGGTTTCTATTAAGAAGTGATTTAATGGCATGATTTCATGTGCTAAATTATTTCTAAGGACTTGATCTCATATTTGGGAATTTGGTTATTTGCATATGATTTTATGTGAATACTTATTTATTAAGGTCTTGTAGGTTTGATTATAACCCTATTCAAGGTTAATACTAGTACCATATTTTAATAACACCTTGAAATACCTAAAGTAGATACTACTCTCATTATGGGTTGGTCTTAATTATAAAGATAGGTGGTTGATAACCACACATGGTTTAATTATAGGGTTTGGCACTAGGTGTTTCTTATCTTCAATAATTGAAGCATAAGATATAACTAGTGAGCAATTCTAGGGCTCTAATCATATTTACCTAATGGCACCTGGTTTGAAACTCAATTATGGCCTAGGGTTTGAATTGTGATCACCCAAGTGATACACATACTAGAATTGGGATATAGGCCTAGGTTATAGATATGAGATGACACCATATTGTACTTGCTAGGGTTTAATTCCCCTATCTACAATAAGATGGTTACTTGCTTTATTGTTATTATTCTCATTTAGTTATTTTTATAGTTAACTTTGGTCATATGGATGGATGACTTCTCACCATATAAAACATAGAGTTTGACCTTAAGGTTTTCTTAGGTTCTTTGATTAAGGAATAAATGGAATGTAGATGTGGTAGGATGCTACTTATGATCACCAAGTGATTCACACGTAAAGGTTGGGATATAAGCCTAGGGTTGCTTACTAGTTACCTCCCTATGATTTCATGTGGTGAATGTTATCTACTTATCCTATTAGGATTTAACTTATCTACACCTTCCTTAAGAGCATGATCATGGATTAGGCATGATCAACTTGTTCTTAATATCTCTACCTCAAGTTCTTAGGGTTCATGATCATCACTCAATTTATAATGATCAAGGTTTGGCTTCCTAAGGTATCTCTCATTAAATTGGTTTCTCACTTCCATGATCAAGCATTATCTTGACCAACTAGGGTATAATCCTTCTATTATATTTTCTTGGGTGGACATGGCTATGGTTGCCTCTATAGTTAATATCCCAGGAGAATGCCTGAGATATCCACTTAGAGTTCTTCTCAAGGAATGATGATTTACTCATCTGGATATATGGATAGTTCTCTCCCTCAAGTACAAGTGTTGCCTCAACTATCTTGAGTGTAACACCATAGCTTGAGTTCTCGCATATAGGAATAGTTATTCTAGGGTTTAGGGTGTGCTCCTAATATCTCCTTAGGTATCTAGGCTAAGATTCCATTTGTCTAACTTAATTGGATTGGTTTCCTCATTACTTTATCAATTCATGGATATAGTCTTGTTCCAGGTGATATTAGGTTATCTCACCACTCCAAATGGAAATGGTTTACAACCTAATACTTTAGTTCAATGGTTGTCCTTTAATCATAAATAAGTAGAGCTAGGATTAGTATGAATGGTCTCTCTCATTTGGGAAGGACTTCAATGCTAACCTAAGGTTAGGTCCCATAGAGGTTGATGTGATCATCAATATCTATGTTTAACATAATTAGGTCCTCTCTCTTGGGTATGTCTTGAATAATATCTTAGGGCTTCTCTCAAAGATGATTATTTGAATACATGGATGCATATCCAAGGTTCGGTTCAAGGTTTATCATTGATCCTCTAATAAGTAACATAGAACTCTCACTTCTCTAGGGTTGATGTATATTAATATGTAGTAGAGGGGAACATATATTTCTAGAGTTGATCTCCTTGTTATGTTTCCAAGAATGGAGTAAAATGGATACCATGAGGTTCATGGTAGGATCAAGGATTAGTTTTAAGACATGGAAAAGATAGGTAAGAATAGTTTCTCCATTTTATTGTTACTTGATTTGTATTTGAATAGATGTTCTTATGGTATGGCAAGGATTACCATATTATGATTTGTTATAAGATCAAGCAATGGATCATTGATTAAAGTGTTGTTGTGTTAGATTTAATTCCATTTGATCTAACCCCTTAGATCAAATCATCTCTACCCAAAACAAGGTTTTAGCAAAGTCACATTGAGGTTTATAGCGCTTGACTTGATGAGCTACTTCAATTCCACCAAGATCAAGTGAAACTTCAGTTACTGTGACTGTTTTACTTTCAAGCGCGAAAATTCCCCAGATTTTCTATGCATGAATGCAATGCACACTTCTGTTTCCTCTTTTTTTGTAACCCCATTACCTGGGATATTACACTAGCATTGTTTTTAGCTCTTTAAATGTTGCGTCTGCCTGAGGGGTCCAGACGAAAGTATCGGATTTTATCATCAAAGCATAGAGCGGCAAAGCCTTTTCTCCCAATCTGCTTATGAACCGGCTTAGCGATGCCAGGCTTCCGGTAAACTTTTGCACGTCCTTGAGATCTTGTGGTATAGTCATTCTTTCGATGGCCCAGATTTTTACCGGATTCACCTCAATGCCCCGGCTTGATACAAGAAAGCCAAGCAGTTTGCCGGCAGGGACACCGAAGGTGCATTTTGTCGGATTGAGTTTCATCCGGAATCTTCTTAAGTTATCAAATGTTTGCCGGAGATCATCGATCAGGGTTTCTTTTACCTTAGTTTTTATCACGACATCATCCACATAGACTTGCACATTTTTTCCAATTTGATCAAACAAGCATTTTTGCATACAGCGCTGGTACGTTGCACCAGCGTTGCGCAAACCGAAAGGCATAGTGACATAGCAATAAGCCCCGTGTGGGGTAATGAACGCAGTTTTTATTTGATCTTCCTTTTTCATGGGAATCTGGTGGAAATCGGAATAAGCATCCAGGAAAGACAACAACTCACAACCAGCAGTGGAATCAATCACTTGATCGATCCGGGGTAAAGGGAAAGGAGCTTTTGGGCAAGCTTTGTTCAGGTTGGTGTAGTCGATGCACATGCGCCACACCTTTGGAGCTTTTGCTTCAAGGTTCTCCTCTTTCTTCTTCTCGACCGGCACCGGATTGGCTAGCCACTCGGTATGCAGTACTTCCACGATGAAACCGACAACCAGTAACTTTGTTACCTCTTCTCCAATGATTTTTCTCCTATCCTCAGCGAACCGGCGTAAGGGCTGTCGCACCGGCTTAGCATCCTTCCGGACGTTCAAAGAGTGCTCAGCCAGCTCCCTCGGAACACCTACCAAGTCATCAGTAGACCAGGCAAAGATATTCCGATTCTCACGGAGGAAGCTGACGAGCGCGCTTTCCTATGCCTCATTCAGGCCAGCGCCAATGCGAACGGTACGCTCCGGGTAAGCTGGGTCCAGCACGATGTCTTTTGTCTCCTTGGTTGGCTTGAATGCCGGTGTGCCCAAGTTTCCACTCATTGCCGCTAAGCTCAACTGTGAGGACTGGGCCAGCGCAACCGCTGTTTGCATCCTTCTTTTTTCCTCTGCGATCACCAGCGATTCTGCCAGGTTTGATCCGGCGGAAGCGGTTTCCAGTGAGACTTTGTAGTTTCCCACCACAGTTAAGGGTCCACGGGGTGTCGGCATCTTCATCTTGAGATACGCCGTATGAGTTGTGGCCATGAACGCGGCCAATGCCGGTCTCCCCAGCAGCGCATGGTAAGGGCTGTCTAGGTCCACCACTTCGAACTCAACGTTTTCAACCCGGCAATTGTCACGTCCTCCAAATGATACATCCACCCGGACTTTTCCCACTGGCGCGCAGGACAGGCCCGGAACGATTCCGTGGAACGTTGTGCGAGTTGGTTGTAGCATGTTCTCTGTTATGCCCAGCGTATGCATGGTGTGCCGGTACATGATATTTATGCTGCTTCCATTGTCTATCAGCACTTTGCTGAACTTGACTCGAGTCGTTGGCCCATGCATGATTGGGTCCACAACAAGAGCATAACCACCCGGATTTGGCATGATCTTGGGGTGATCTTTGAATGACCAGGTGATTTCCTGATCTGACCACAACATGTATTTTGGAACTGTCGGCATCACCGCGTTCACCTCCATGGAACGACGATGCATGCTTTGCCTGTCGGTTGGCTCAGTGACGAACACACCACAGCACAAATGCGGGTCCTTGTAAATATTCCGTCCTAAAGGTGCCGGCGGTGGCGGTTGGTCATTGCCATCCTCCACCTGATGAACTTGCTGGTGCTGCTGTACCGGTACAGCGTTGGCTCCGGTAAGAGGTGGTGTGATACGTCTCCGACGTATCGATAATTTCTTATGTTCCATGCCACATTATTGATGATATCTACATGTTTTATGCATACTTTATGTCATATTTATGCGTTTTCCGGAACTAACCTATTGACGAGATGCCAAAGGGCCGATTCGTTGTTCTCGCTGTTTTTGGCTTCAGAAATCCTAGTAAGGAAATATTCTCGGAATTGGACGAAATCAACACCCAGGGGCCTATTTTTACACGAAGCTTCCAGAAGACCGTAGGGGAGATGAAGTGGGGCCACGGGGCGCCGCCACACTAGGGCGGCGCGGCCCAAGGGGGCCCGCGCGGCCCTGTTGTGTGGGGCCCCCGTGACGCCCTTTGACCTGCCCTTCCGCCTACTTAAAGCCTCCGTCGCGAAACCCCGGCACCGAGAGCCACGATACGGAAAACCTTCCGGAGCCGCCGCCATCGCGAAGCCAAGATCCGGGGACGAGAGTCTCGTTCGGCACGCCGCCGGGACGGGGAAGTGCCCCGGAAGGCTTCTCCATCGACACCACCGCCATCTTCATCAACGCTCGCTGTCTCCCATGAGGAGGGAGTAGTTCTCCATCGAGGCTAAGGGCTGTACCGGTAGCTATGTGGTTAATCTCTCTCCTATGTACTTCAATACAATAATCTCATGAGCTGCCTTACATGATTGAGATTCATATGATGATGCTTGTAATCTAGATGTCATTATGCTAGTCAAGTGGATTTTACTTATGTGATCTCCGGAGACTCCTTGTCCCACGTGTGTAAAGGTGACAAGTGTGTGCACCGTGTGGGTCTCTTAGGCTATATTTCACGAATACTTATTCACCGTTATGAATGGCATAGTGAAGTGCTTATTTATATCCCTTTATGATTGCAATGTGTTTTGTATCACAATTTATCCGCATGCTACTCTAGTGATGTTATTAAAGTAGTTTATTCCTCCTGCACGGTGTAATGGTGACAAGTGTGTGCATCGTGTAGTACTTGGCATAGGCTATGATTGTGATCTCTTGTAGATTATGAAGTTAACTATTGCTATGATGGTATTGATGTGATCTATTCCTCCTTTCGTAGTGTGAAGGTGACGATGTGCATGCTATGTTAGTACTTGGTTTGGTTATATTGATCTGTCATGCACTCTAAGGTTATTTAAATATGAACATTGAATATTGTGGAGCTTGTTAACTCCGGCATTGAGGGTTCGTGTAATCCTACACAGTTAGTGGTGTTCATCATCCAACAAGAGGGTGTAGAGTCTAGCATCTATCTATTTATTACGTTATGTGATCAATGTTGAGAGTGTCCACTAGTGAAAGTATGATCCCTAGGCCTTGTTCCTAAATACTGCTATCGCTGCTTGTTTACTTGTTTTCATCGCATCTTTACTTCTGCAATATTACTACCATCAAGCTGCACGCCGACAAGCACTTTTACGGCGCCGTTGCTACTGCTCGCATTTATTCATACCACCTGTATTTCACTATCTCTTCGCCGAACTAGTGCACCTATTAGGTGTGTTGGGGACACAAGAGACTTCTTGCTTTGTGGTTGCGGGGTTGCATGAGAGGGATATCTTTGACCTCTTCCTCCCCGAGTTCGATAAACCTTGGGTGATCCACTTAAGGGAAACTTGCTTGCTCGTTCTACAAACCTCTGCTCTTGGAGGCCCAACAACTGTCTACAAGAATAGAAGCACCCGTAGACATCAAGCACTTTTCCGGCGCCGTTGCCGGGGAGATCAAGACACGCTTGCAAGGGGAGTCTCCACAATCCAATCTCTTTACTTTGTTTTTGTCTTGCTTTATTTTATTTACTTTCTTGTTTGCTTGCATTATATCAAAACACAAAAAAATTAGTTGCTAGTTTTACTTTATTTACTTGTCTTGCACTCTATATCAAAAACACAAAAAAATTAGTTACTTGCATTTATTTTATCTAGTTTGCTTCATTTACTACTGCTAAAATGGCCACACCTGAGAACACTAAGTTGTGTGATTTCACTAGTTAGGCTTAATGGAAAACAACAAAAATATTAGAGATCTTTATAGTATTTATCTTGAGTTAGGACATGAGGTGTTTGAAGAGAAAATTAAAAAACCCATGGAACTTTGTTTGCAAAATAGTTGTAGCAATGTTATTAGCATGAACTCTTTGAACACTATTTTTGCTAATGCTATGGAAGAATTTAAGCTTGGGGAAGCTGGTTTTGATGAGCATGATATTTTTAGTCCCCCAAGCATGGAGGAGAGAATTTACTTTGATGACACTTTTCCTCCCATTTATGATGATAGTGGTATTTTGGTGCCACCTACTATTGAGGATAAAGTTTATTATGATTATACTATGCCTCCTACATTTGATGATTATGGTGATGAGAATAATAATGATAGCTACTTTGTTGAATTTGCTCCCACTACAATTAATAAGAATGACTATTCTTATGTTGGGAGTAGTAATTATTTTATGCATGAGACTCATGATAAGAATGCTTTATGTGATAGTTATATTGTTGAGTTTGTTCATGATGCTACTGAAAATTATTATGAGAGAGGAAAATATGGTTGTAGAAATTTTCATGTTACTAAAACACCTCTCTATATGCTGAAATTTTTGAAGTTACACTTGTTTTGTCTTCCTATGCTATTCACTTTGTTCTTCATTGGCTTGTTTATTTACAAGATTCCTTTTCATAGGAAGTGGGTTAGGCTTAAATTTGTTTCATACTTGTTTTTTTATTTTTATTTTTTATTATGCTCTCTTTGCTTCAACTCTCATCCTTATGCGAGTGCATCACTAAATTTACTGAGCCCATCTTAATGGCTATAAAGAAAGCGCTTATGGGAGACAACCCATGTTTTTACTACAGTACCTTTATTTTATATTTGAGTCTTGGAAGTTGTTTACTACTGTAGCAACCTCTCCTTATCTTAGTTTTGTGTTTTGTTGTGCCAAGTAAAGTCTTTGATAGTAAGGTTCATACTAGATTTGGATTACTTGCGCGATTCAGATTTCTTTTGTTGTCACGAATTTCGACCTGCCTCTCTGTAGGTAGCTCAGAAAAATATGCCAATTTACGTGCGTGATCCTTAGATATGTACGCAACTTTCATTCAATTTGGGCATTTTCATTTGAGCAAGTCTGGTGCCATTTTAAAATTCGTCTTTACGAACTGTTCTGTTTTGACAGATTACTGCCTTTTATTTCGCATTGCCTCTTTTGCTATGTTGGATGAATTTCTTTAATCCATTAATGTCCAGGTAGCTTTATGCAATGTCCGAAGTGTTAAGAATGATTATGTCACCTCTGAACATGTTAATTTTTATTATGCACTAACCCTCTAATGAGTTGTTTCGAATTTGGTGTGGAGGAAGTTTTCAAGGATCAAGAGAGGAAATGATGCAATATGATCAAGGAGAGTGAAAGCTCTAAGCTTGGGGATGCCCCGGTGGTTCACCCCTGCATATTCTAAGAAGACTCAAGCGTCTAAGCTTGGGGATGCCCAAGGCATCCCCTTCTTCATCGACAACATCATCGGGTTCCTCCCCTGAAACTATATTTTTATTCGAGTCACATCTTATGTACTTTACTTGGAGCGTCGTATGTGCTTTTATTTTCGTTTTGTTATTTTCATTCTCTGAATAAATACATGCTTGTGTGGGAGAGAGACACGCTCCGCTGTTGCATATGAACACATGTGTTCTTAGCTTTACTTTTAATGTTCATGGCGAAGGTTGAAACTGCTTCGTTCATTGTTATATGGTTGGAAACGGAAAATGCTACATGTAGTAATTGGTAAAATGTCTTGGATAATGTGATACTTGGCAATTGTTGTGCTCATGTTTAAGCTCTTGCATCATATACTTTGCACCCATTAATGAAGAAATACATAGAGCTTGCTAAAATTTGGTTTGCATAATTGGTCTCTCTAAGGTCTAGATAATTTCTAGTAAAGAGTTTGAACAACAAGGAAGACGGTGTAGAGTCTTATAATGTTTACAATATGTCTTTTATGTGAGTTTTGCTGCACCGGTTCATCCTTGTGTTTGTTTCAAATAACCTTGCTAGCCTAAACCTTGTATCGAGAGGGAATACTTCTCATGCATCCAAAATCCTTGAGCCAACCACTATGCCATTTGTGTCCACCATATCTACCTACTACATGGTATTTCTCCGTCATTCCAAAGTAAATTGCTTGAGTGCTACCTTTAAATTTCCATCATTCGCCTTTGCAATATATAGCTCATGGGACAAAATAGCCTTAAAAACTATTGTGGTATTGAATATGTACTTATGCACTTTATCTCTTATTAAGTTGCTTGTTGTGCGATAACCATGTTCACGGGGACGCCATCAACTTTTTACCTTTGTTGAATATCATGTGAGTTGCTATGCATGTTCGTCTTGTCACGAAGTAAGGGCGGTTTTCACAATCAAATGGTTTGAGTATGCATACTGTTAGAGAAGAACATTGGGCCGCTAACTAAAGCCATGAATCATGGTGGAAGTTTCGAGTTTGGACATAAAACCTCAATCTCTTATGAGAATATTATCTGTTGTTGAATGCTTAAGCATTAAAAGAGGAGTCCATTATCCGTTGTCTATGTTGTCCCGGTATGGGTGTCTAAGTTGAAGAATGATCAAAAGCGAGAAATCCAATGCGAACTTTCTCCTTAGACCCTTGTACAGGCGGCATAGAGGTACCCCTTTGTGACACTTGGTTGAAACATATGTTATGCAATGATAATCAGTGTTAATCCAAGCTAATTAGGACAAGGTGCGGGCACTACTAGTATACTATGCATGAGGCTTGCAACTTGTAAGATATAATTTACATGATACATATGCTTTATTACTACCGTTGACAAAATTGTTTCATGTTTTCAAAATAAAAGCTCTAGCACAAATATAGCAATCGATGCTTTCCTCTTTGAAGGACCTTTCTTTTACTTTTATGTTGAGTCAGTTCACCTATCTCTTTCCACCTCAAGAAGCAAACACTTGTGTGAACTGTGCATTGATTCCTACATACTTGCATATTGCACTTGTTATATTACTTTACATTGACACTATCCATGAGATATACATGTTATAAGTTGAAAGCAACCGCTGAAACTTAATCTTCCTTTGTGTTGCTTCAATACCTTTACTTTGATTTATTGCTTTATGAGTTAACTCTTATGCAAGACTTATTGATGCTTGTCTTGAAAGTACTATTCATGAAAAGTCTTTGCTTTATGATTCATTTGTTTACTCATGTCATTACCATTGTTTTGATTGCTGCATTCATTACATATGCTTACAATAGTATGATCAAGGTTATGATGGCATGTCACTCCGAAATTATCTTTGTTATCGTTTACGCTCGGGACGAGCAGGAACTAAGCTTGGGGATGCTGATACGTCTCCGACGTATCGATAATTTCTTATGTTCCATGCCACATTATTGATGATATCTACATGTTTTATGCATACTTTATGTCATATTTATGCGTTTTCCGGAACTAACCTATTGACGAGATGCCGAAGGGCCAGTTCGTTGTTCTGCTGTTTTTGGTTTCAGAAATCCTAGTAAGGAAATATTCTCGGAATTGGACGAAATCAACGCCCGGGGGCCTATTTTTACACGAAGCTTCCGGAAGACCGGAGGGAGATGAAGTGGGGCCACGGGGCGCCGCCACACTAGGGCGGCGCGGCCCAAGGGGGGCCCGCGCGGCCCTGTTGTGTGGGGCCCCCGTGACGCCCTTTGACCTGCCCTTCCGCCTACTTAAAGCCTCCGTCGCGAAACCCCCAGTACCGAGAGCCACGATACGGAAAACCTTCCAGAGCCGCCGCCATCGCGAAGCCAAGATCTGGGGGACAGGAGTCTCCGTTCCGGCACGCCGCCGGGACGGGAAGCTGCCCCGGAAGGCTTCTCCATCGACACCACCGCCATCTTCATCAACGCTGCTTGTCTCCCATGAGGAGGGAGTAGTTCTCCATCGAGGCTAAGGGCTGTACCGGTAGCTATGTGGTTAATCTCTCTCCTATGTACTTCAATACAATAATCTCATGAGCTGCCTTACATGATTGAGATTCATATGATGATGCTTGTAATCTAGATGTCATTATGCTAGTCAAGTGGATTTTACTTATGTGATCTCCGGAGACTCCTTGTCCCACGTGTGTAAAGGTGACAGTGTGTGCACCGTGTGGGTCTCTTAGGCTATATTTCACGAGAATACTTATTCACTTGTTATGAATGGCATAGTGAAGTGCTTATTTATATCCCTTTATGATTGCAATGTGTTTTGTATCACAATTTATCCGCATGCTACTCTAGTGATGTTATTAAAGTAGTTTATTCCTCCTCGCACGGTGTAATGGTGACGGTGTGTGCATCGTGTAGTACTTGGCGTAGGCTATGATTGTGATCTCTTGTAGATTATGAAGTTAACTATTGCTATGATGGTATTGATGTGATCTATTCCTCCTTTCGTAGTGTGAAGGTGACAGTGTGCATGCTATGTTAGTACTTGGTTTGGTTATGTTGATCTGCCATGCACTCTAAGGTTATTTAAATATGAACATTGAATATTGTGGAGCTTGTTAACTCCGGCATTGAGGGTTCGTGTAATCCTACACAGTTAGTGGTGTTCATCATCCAACAAGAGGGTGTAGAGTCTAGCATCTATCTATTTATTCTGTTATGTGATCAATGTTGAGAGTGTCCACTAGTGAAAGTATGATCCCTAGGCCTTGTTCCTAAATACGCTATCGCTGCTTGTTTCTTGTTTTACTGCATCTTTACTTCCTGCAATATTACTACCATCAACTGCACGCCAGCAAGCACTTTTCTGGCGCCGTTGCTACTGCTCGCATTTATTCATACCACCTGTATTTTACTATCTCTTCGCCGAACTAGTGCACCTATTAGGTGTGTTGGGGACACAAGAGACTTCTTGCTTTGTGGTTGCAGGGTTGCATGAGAGGGATATCTTTGACCTCTTCCTCCACGAGTTCGATAAACCTTGGGTGATCCACTTAAGGGAAACTTGCTGCTGTTCTACAAACCTCTGCTCTTGGAGGCCCAACACTGTCTACAAGAATAGAAGCACCCGTAGACATCATGGTGGCGGTGGCAGTTGTTGCCGCAACATGTCTTGCGAGGGTGGCAGTACCGTAGCACAGCCTTGTGCTTGCGCATCTTTTACCGCACATTCAACATCAAGTATTTGATCCAGGAACAATCTTTTGTCAAATGATTTGCCGGCCTTGCCGGATTTGGAGTGCGAAAACGACATGGTTGCTCCATTGCTGATTCCATGGTGTATCTTGTACTATCTTGCCAATTATTTTTCTCTCCCCACGGCTTCTTTTCAACCCATTGTTTTTTAGGACCCGCCCATGGCTGCGATCCGGTTTTTTGCCTTTGACTTCCGCTGGGGCCAGAATTATCCTGCACCGCGGCTACTTGCTGCGGACCATACCTTCGATCCGGAAAATCTTCCCTTCTTTTGTTGTGCCGGTTATCCCGGTATTGATCTTGGCGCGGTTGGCTTGTTTGCGCCGGATCGGCTTACACTGCCGGTTGCATTGGGTCTCCCAATGCGTAGCTATCTGCCACACGTATCATTTCCGCCAAAGTTACCGGCATGTTCCGCTGCAGCTTTTGCCACAACGGCGAACCTCTCCGGCATCCATTGCAAAACCACGCAATGGCTTGCGCCTCTATCACCCCTTCACAGGAGTTTCTTGTGGAATTCCACCGGGTTAGGTAGTCCCGGTCTGTTTCATTTGGGCGCTGTACGCACAAAGCGAGCTGCTGCGGCCTGTTTGGCCTCTGGTATGTACTGCTGAAGTTACTCACAAATGCTTTCTCAAAGTCCAACCAACCATTTATGCTTCCTGCCGGTAAGTTATTTAGCCAGATACGTGCCGGTCCCACCAGGAATGATGGTACAATTCTCACGGCCCAACGCCGGTTTCCTCCACCAGTTACGGTTCCTCCGCCGCCAGCGACGTACACCGCGGTCACGTAATCCGCGAGCCAATCTTCCGGCTTTGTGGTGCCATCATATGTTTTTGTGTCACGGGGCAACTGGAAGTTGCGAACTGGTGGTTCCTCTTTCATGATCCTTGGGCCAAAGCATTTTGGGCCTGGAGGACCTTCTGCCTCGATCATTTCAGATAAATATACTTTGTCCAGCCGGTGCCTCACATCCCGGTCTGTTAAGCATCTTTCTCCTACGCGTTCCCCCAACGGGTTCCGGTAGGCTGTAAGTCTTTCACTTGTTGAATTAGCTTCATCGTAACGTTCCGGTACCGCGGCCCTTGCCTGCCGGTACCTTGGTGGAGGCATTTCCTCTTCTTCGTACGCTGCCCTTGCAGCTCGATAATTTTTCCCGGTTTCATGTCTACCGGCATGATTGTTTCCGGCACAGCCTCTTTTGGCGTAGCCTCGATCTGCCCCTTGGCTATTTCTACCGGCATCGTGTTGCCCGGCTTGTTGTTTTCCGGCAAGAACCGGATCGTACACAGTCAACTGCTGTGCATTCATTTCTTTTTCTTTTCTTCTGTCCGAATGGGGGGACGATGCCTGCCCATGGGACTTGCTACCGGCATTCTTCGTTGAATGCGCAGATTTTGATGCCGCAGCTTTGTTTTCTCTAGCAAGCTTAGCATTCTGTTCCTGAATCATGTCAAACAACTCCCTAACTCGCTCTTGTTGCTTGGCTAGGGCATCTCCGCTAAGCGAATCGCACAGCTCTACAGCAGCCCTAGCAGCTTTTATGGTTTTTTCCGGGCTACTGTACTTAGGTTTTTCTATGATACTCAGAGATGCAGAAGTACTTTTGCCGGCAAGAACTTCCTTACGCAAATCCTGATCTAGATTGCAAGCCTTAAGCCGGTTTTTCGGCATCCTAGCAACCTGAGCGCTAACAGAAGCAAAGCCATGGGCAGCGTTATACTCACGTAGGGTTAGGTTCAGCTCGCGCTGCGCCCGGATGATGTCCGCGCCTGCGGAGAGCAGCTTCTGTTGTTGCGCCTCCAGCTCCGCCTGAGCCACTGCCGGATCGATGTTCTGCGCCAGGGGTGTTGCCAGCATGTTCATCGCCGCTTGGAGAGGAGACTCCGGTGGCGGTGCAGATGTACCCGCAACCACCTGGTCGCGCTCGGTTGGCGGTTTGGCCGTGCGCGTGGACCTTGCTTGCCCTGCGCCTTCCGCCGCGACCTCCTTGCCGGCGTCAGTCACGCCTACCATCATCACCTCCACGCTACCAGCGACGCGACCAGCGCACAGCCACCTTGGCGGATCCGGCGCCACCAGCACCGGCGAGGGGCGCTGGCGCACAGGGACGGTGCCGAAGTAGACGCGGTGGCTGCCGAACTCGATGACGCGGCCGTTCTTGGGGAAGACACCGCCGTTGGCGAAGCAGCCCGCGTTGTCGTTGATGAAGTCCAGCGAGTAGATGCGCTGCACGAGCGCAGACACCACCCGCTCGCCGGAGACGTTGAGGATGCCCGCCCGAATGTGAACTTCAGCAAGCGCCACTTCTTGCCCCACGGTGGGCGCCAACTGTCGTCGTGGTGAACAGACAGATGCCATAGGATGGCTTAAGTTGGGGCCGAATGGGCGCTAGAGGATTCGGGTGAGGGTTTTTGGTAAGGATGGGATGGATCTCCTAAGAACTTGGCCTTGGCTAGAGGTAGAAGAAGAAGAACACTAGAGCTTTTCTCCCATTCAGATCTTTCTATTCATTGATCACAAAGGCTTACAGGTTTTCGGATACAAGATTGTACATGCCCGCGATGGGGTGTGCCCCCTCTCCTTATATAGGGGAGAGGGTGGCTTACAGCGGAAGAAACCCTAGGAAACCCTAACGGCATCTTTGACTAGACAAACTACTTTACAAAGCCTCTTTAATCACAGGTGACGCCGGTATCTCTTTAATCAGGGAGGTCGACGTCCTGCCGGATGCTTTCGGCGTCACCTTCCTCTTTGGCGTCGGGCTTCGTTTAAAGCTACTTTGCTTAGATCATCCTTGTCCTCTAGCTCTTGAGAGAATCTTTGACCGGTCTTGCCGACGTGCTACAGTGCACCTCTTACCGGTTATCCGGTACCTTCTTAGCTCTTTCCGGCATACCCCTCCTGGGGATACCGGTATAGACTTACTTAGCTAACCGCTTGGCTTCACAGCCCGGAATGAACTTTAAACCGGTATCTTGATGGCTCAAACCATCCGGTTTGGCATGCCTTTGGCATACCGAGGGTCATCCCCCCAACACCCCACCCCCCCATTTTTCACTCACATCAAAAAATGATAAAGCGTGATACTTGTGCTCGGCGAAGTGGTGATGATTGTAACTGGCGTGAACGGCGATGCCATGGTGGTGGCTGGCTTCGTGGTCGGTGACGTGCAAATACTTGTGATGGGTAATGTAAGGTCACCATGTTGCCATATAGGTGAGGCTATGAAAAGTATGCGAGCAACCAAACAATAGGGGCTTTCTTCTCTCTCTCCTGTGTAGAAAGGGCTTCGCGGGCTACCAAACAACATGATTTTCTGACCCGTGGCCTGTATGAAAGATGCAGGCCGTTTCTTCTCCCTGATATAGTGGTGCAAAATTTTGGCTAGGAAACGGTTGGTTGGACGTTCGTGGGCTAACTTGAGTGGGCTTTAGCCCAGCTGGTTTCTATAAGTTGGAAGCCAGAAATATGGCTGTTGATGCTTATGGGATTTTGGCGCGCATTTTCTGGAGGAAAAACAATGCCGAACAATGCTCTTGTACTCATTTCTGAAGACACGACCATTTGTCCATTTCGTTCGCACCATGTGTTCGAGGACGTGAGCATTACTAACGACTTGAAATTGTTCGTGTCCGGATTCTGAAGGTTGTTGTTCGCCTGAATGGCTGAATCCACCACGACCTGAGATTCAGATCAGTAGAAGGGGCAACCTGATTTCCAGCCCAGTTGAGTATCTTACCCTAAATGATGTTAACGACTGCACGTCCCTGGAAAAGATGTTGAGCGTTTTCTTCTTCAGTTCTACAGAACACACATTTGTCATAGTTTTACAGAACACATGTTCAAATAAAGGATGTATCTGAACTTGAGCTTCCGTTGCGCCAAACACAAACTCGCTTTGAGATCGCCCAGCCGTCGCCGAACACAGCTCACGGCCTCACTCCCCACAGTAAGATCAGTATCGGATGGCGAGCGCACAGTTAAACCGCTCAAGGCCTACAGTAAGACCGGTGTCCGAGATGGGGACTGGCGAGCGAAAATATCGTTCTGAAGCCGGGCCGGCCGGGCAGAGCGTCAGTCCATGCATGTCCAGATCGATTCATTCGGAGCTGCGCAAAGAAAATGTGCAGCTGACCCCAACCTGCCAGATGCGTCAGGGGAAATTAAAGAATGGATCCATGGAGGCAAGTTGCTCACTGGCCAAATGAAAACGCTCGAGGAGATCGCATCCAGGTACACCATGCGGTTCTTGAGGAGAGAAGACAGGAAAAGATTGTGAGGATTGACGAATAAGATTAGCCAAGCGACACTTTAGGGGGAGAACCAGGCCGGAAATGGATACATGAAGAGATGGGAAAGATTGCTTAATCTAGGTCATGGAGTCCAGGTCACAAGCTTGGGGAGGTTGGCAGGCGGCTAAAGATGGTGACACCCGCAAATTAATGATCGATGCAGGCCAACAATGCACGCACCTTATAGAGATGTAGATGTCGTGATGGAATGGGTCTTAGTGGTATGGTAGAATTGATCCTCCTAAATGGAAATGCACCAAATTTGATAATATCTTAATGTAAAGTCAATGTACATGCATTGTTTAGTTATGGCCCTGATAAGTCATTTGCACCCAGAAACAACGTGATGGTCATTTGTATCGATGGTCTGAAAAAAATGGCGAGGCTACAAAGTAAGGTGATCAAGAATTAGGAACGAACGCAGCACTGACACTCTTTATTTTGTAGGTCGCGCCAACACAAAAAAGAGAGGATCTCACACAATGCTATGGCCACTATAGATAACAAGAACAAAAGAAAAGAGGGGGCTGGCAAATGCGGATTTTTGCAATACCACTGAAATAATTCATCACTTTTGTGTTGTGCAACTTGCATATATGCATGGCTGGTACCGTGTTAACATTCAAACTGTGGGACATGTTGGGTAATGGGCTCGTTGGAAGTCAGGGAGCAAGGCGTGTTTGAGCATAAGTTGATTAAATCTCCCACTAAGCTAATCTGCAATGCATTCTCCTTTGGATTCTAGATGCAGCTGACTAGAGACGGTTGTTTAGGCTATCTACAATGGCAGCTTTCTAAGAGAATACAACATGCATAAGAGCCACATCTTTATTTTATTCTGTTTGGTTGATTTTTATGTACACGTTTTGAGACCCATGAGTTGTAAAACTTCTAAATGTTAAACACTCAAACTTTGCAATAAAAAGTTATGTGCATCAATCGATGTAGAGACCGGGGCACTCCCCATTTCGAAAAAAAGAAAGGTGAACCTCTCATGGTTCTGCTTATTCTTGGAGCTGATCGTGTGCAAACTGAAGCCATGCGACATAATCAAGCTTTGGAGGAGATGGCTGCAGATGTTGATGCTCCATCTGAGATTGCACATGCCAACACCATAACGATAGATGATGATACACCTGCCTGACTGTGCAGCCTGGTGCTGCTCTAAGTTGGCCAGCCGGCCCAGCCATAAACGGTTGTAGGAGAATTAATCTCTTCTGCTCTAGATGCGTGACTAGGAAGGCACATATAGGGGGAGTGTATTGATAGAGTACGTATATGTTTTATATTATGTAGTATTATGTCAATATGATAGGTAGATCCTAACCATGATTGCCTATTGTACCGGTTGTAAACTTATGATCACCTTATATAATGAGAACATAATACCACCCATGTGTGTGCATTGTTTATCTTCTCCAAAATGAGTCTATCCTATTGTTTCTACATGGTATCAGAGCTCAAAAATATTGAGAAATGACATCTTTTGTTGCAACGAGATCTTCGCTCACCACCCTCGTTCTTCCCTTGATGTCGTCATTCTCTCTTGGCGCCCTGTTCTCGGAACCCGTTTACTTTGGGCACCTGATCAAGATCAAGTTATCACCGGCGAATCACCTCTACTGGGGAGCGCATGTGATCTCCCTCCTCCGGAGTAAGATCCTCCATGGCTACGTTGAAGGGACCTTTGAATGTCCCTCCACCACCATGACTATCACCAAGGAAGGTGGTGGCTCCTCCATCGAGCCTAGCCCGGCATATGCGGTCTGTGTGAAACAAGATCAGGCGATCTTGTCCGATTTTCTCTCCTCAACAACGATAGAAGTTGGGGCTAAGATCATGTTTTCTACAACATCGATGGAGGCGTGTACCACTATTGAGGGAAGTTTTGCCTCACAATCATCTGCTCGGGCTATGCGGATCGGATATCAAATGCAAGATATGAAAATGGGTGTTCAAAGTCAAGCGCCATGCCAATAGTACTATTGAGAGGTATAAAGCTCATCTTATTTCTAAGTGACTCATGAGGCTATTACCTGAACTACGAAGATATGTTCCCTTTAGTTGTCAAGCCTACTACTATTAGGTTGTTGCTCTCTTGTTGTTACTTGTGGTTGGTCTCTTCGTCAACATGACATTCATAATGCCTTTTTGCATGGTATTCTTGAATAGGAAGTTTTCACGTGACAACCTCCTGTCTTTGAGGATCCTCAACTCGTCCTCACCACTTGTATCATCTTGCCAAGGCTTTATATGTTCTGAAACGAGCTCCTCACCTTGCATTCTCGCCTAGCTATTGTTCTTAGACAACATGGTTTTGTGGCATCTACTGCTGACACGCCCTTATTTATTCTTCATTGCCCAGATGTAATAGTCTATGTTGATGATGTTGCAGTTATCAGTTCCTCCACACATATGCCATTGACCGCCTTGTGTGTGGTCTTCGTGAGGAGTTTGTGGTTAAGGACTTGGGTTCGTTGCATTATTTTCTTGGCCTGGAGGTTTCTCATCGGTCTCATGAGCTCACTATCACCCAACCCAAGTATGGCCTTGACCTTATTCGTTGTGCTAGTATGTTGAAGCGCAGTCATGCTCACATCCCTATGGCATATACTGTAAAATTATTCAGTGCTAATAGTGCATCTCTTGCCGAGGATGAGGCCACTAATTATCGGAATATTGTTGTTGGCTTGCAGCATCTTACTCTTACTCGTCCTGATTTTTCATTTGCGATCAATCTCGTTTGTCGATTTCTTAAGTCTCCTATTCAGGACATGGGTCCGCTATCAAGAGAATTCTTCGTTATGTTCAGCGTACACTTGCCCATGGGCTATGTCTTCGCCCCTCTTCCTCTAGCACCCTTGTCCGCTTAATCTGATGTTGGTTGGGTGGGTGATGTGGAGGACAGACGATCTACGCGGGATATGCTCTATTCTATGAAGTAAGCAGGTAACAGTATCATGTTCGAGTATAGAGTCAGGGTATAAGGTTGTTGCTAATGCTACCGCTGAGTTGATATGGGTTGAAGCATTGCTAAAGGAACTTGGTGTTCGACGGGATTCTCCAACGGTCTTATGGTGTGATTATATAGGTGTCACCTAGCTCTTCAAATATTTTTTCGCGAGGTTAATTTCCACTTTATTCGTGAACGATTGCTCCAAGTACAGTCTATATTATTAAAGGATCAACTTGCTGACATCTTCACAAAATCTCTACCACTCCCTTCGTTTGAGGTTTTGCGAAGATTAACCAAAACAAACTCTTCGGTTTGCCAAATGATAATCCGATAGAAGACAACCAAACTTCCAAGACGATTGTTTCATGCATGATCATCAATCTACCGCGAGCTTATCATATCGAAGGAATATGGGCCGCAATGTCAACGCATCAAGGTTTATGCAGCCCATGCCATGATGGCCAGCCATGCCTTATGAGATTAGGAATGCATCACCTAGAAAAGGATGTCCCAGGGCCCCATGGTACTGCCACTCGGGTCTTAAGAGCATCCCCACTCGTTGGCGCTCCCCACGTCCAAATCCGGCGAAATTTTCGTCCGGATTGGAGGAAGATTTGGCGTGGGAAGGAGTAGTTTCCCAGTCGTGTGCTCCCCAAGCGGCGTTTCTCGGGAAAAAAGAGGATGGCTCAGGGAATCCGGACGAAAGAGGAGACACGTGGGCGTGGGCGGTTGGTTTAGCTTCATCCGGAGTCCCCGGGAGATCCCCGGGAAACCGAGGATGGCATGGGGAGTCCGGACGAAAATAGGCTCAAATCCGGACCAAAACGAGGAACTGGGGGCCTGACTGGGCCGTTTTTCGCCGTCCGGATGAAAAAAAGTGGCCGTGGGGGCTCTGTGGGGAGACGAGTGGAGATGCTCTAACAGCTCTGTCAATCTAATGAAAGCTCCGGAGAGAGATACAGTACTATACCTTGCACCTGCAGAGAGAAGGACCTGCATTTGGTTAGAGAAATGGATTTTATCTATCTCCAGTCTTATGCATGATCTGCTCGGTCAATCCTGACAAGGACTCTGCGGCCATGCTCTGGTTTTGAAACTTCAAAATGGAGAGAAAATTAAGACCGTGGAATGGACACATCCCCTAACCCCAAGTCAGCAACACTAGCAGCAATTCTTTTTTGACAGCGGTACACTAGCTAGTTGGAGCATGCTTATCATGCGGGCTAGACACGAAACCATAGATCCCGTATTATGGCCCCGGTTTTGACGAGAAAATCTACAGACACGGTACACATGTTTTCAGTGGTGTGGGAAATAAAAACACATGTTTTTTTCAGTCTCCTACCCAGTAGCCACTACGGCCGGCCCTGTAGGATAGCAGGACATTAATCTCCCGAACTGCCCGTTCGCCAGCGGTACATACGCCGATCGATCGCACGAGGAAGATATAGATAGTGTACGATTGATCGATATGGTACTATCAGGAAAAAAACGATGGATGTGCTTTGACGCAGTTAAGCCCCGGCACATTGTCAGCGGAATTAAAGCCTCCCATATACATGCCCAGGAAACTCCGCAACACCGGCCGTAAGCTCGATTCCGCTACATGGACGATGGTGCATGGCTCCACCGGCGTGCCTGTCGCTACCATCCCGATCGCGACCGCACCGGCCGCCATCTCAGCGCCGCGCCCGCATGCTCGTGGGGAGGAAAATATTGTGCAGCGCTCCATCTGATCCTGTAGATTTCTATGGTACTGATGGTGATGGATCCGCAATATAGTACATACGGATCAAACCTAACACTTTGATGTCTCATAAGTCATAAAGTGAGAATATTTTTCGGTATCGATAGCGAGATGTTTATGGCAACTTCGTCAATCTTAAAACTCGTCGAATTAATTTTTTAAACTTAGTCTTTCGAATGTGCTCATAAGGGTAGGATGTGTGTGCGTTCATAGATGTGACTGTATGTATTTGTAATCGTCCATAGTTGTACTATGTTTCACACAAAATCATGTAAAGAATATTGGTACATTTATAAGATGTTCGATTTTTTTCCGAATCTAATATATCTAATCACATTTAATTGTGCGTGTTCTCTTCTTTTGGTCCATCCCTACTGCACATTGAAATAAGAAATGAAGGGAGTATCTATGGACGTGTTTAGTTGCTCGAGTGGATTTTTCTCGTTTTTCAGTTTTGGCCCGGTGAAGACTACATGAGGTAAAACGCAACTTGGACCTGTTTTTGCACTTCCTTTGGAAAAAATTGCTTTCTCGGCACCAAGGGAGAAACACAACATCGGTGTTTGGTTGACTGCGCTTAGTCGTCACATGCAGATATTCGTTGTTAGATTGTGGTACGTAGGGATGGTTTCTCACCTCTATTCTACATGGTAAACTAAGCTTATGAACTGCATTGCAGCCACGAACAGCGTTTGCCTACCCTACCTCGGTGTCTATGGCTTTGGGTCCACCTCAGTCCTCCCCCTCTCCGACATGCTTCCGGTCTTCGGTTGTAGGCTTGCATCGGTGCATCAACAACCCCCCAGCCTCCTGTCAGTTGGGGACAAGGTTGGTCAAGGATGGTTGTATTGGTGATGTCGATGTCGATGAAGCCATCAAATGTTTGCTTGTAGAGGTGATCGGCGTAGACGACCTGCAGGGGTCGTTGCACATGGTCACGAAGTGCTTGTCTTCCGCCTTGAACACCCAGAATGCACCTCACCTTGAGCACGTCGCATGCGAGCACTCAGAGCTTGAATGACCCCACACCGCCATTGACGCTAGCGACCCGCATCGCGCACACGGTCTGTGCATCGGTGCCATGCCAAGTCGGGTCGAACGACCTGTCGTTGTTTACGTCCATCACCGCGAATGGCATCTCCGCGTCGGTACATGCCATCCTCTCATAGGAGTGCGCACAGTTCGGGTGTGCCCCGCCCAGCTTCGTCGACCATGGCCATAGGAGAAATCAAGCGGCGCGTCGAGCCGGTGGGGAGTCGTGGGCGGTGACGATCGTTGAAGCAAATGAAGGGGAGTCAGAGGCTGCCATCGATGTCGGTGTTCAGCATATGTAGGGGAGTAAATTATCACATGTCGTCCGTGGCTAGCAGCAAACCTCTGCTCTAACACCCTAGGTTTTTAGGACATGAAAGTAGGATTAACTGAGGGGGGTTTGCTTTTGATTAAAACACAAAGTAATCGATATCATAATATAGTTCTCGGTGATTTAGGAGTTAGCATGGAGGGTTATGTTTGATTTCAAGATAATCTTTGATGTGATTTTAGCTGAAAATATAAATCAAGGAAAGAGAAATATAAAGGACAACATTTGAATTCAAAAAATGGATTGTGAATCATATATTCAAATTTGAATTCGAACTACATCATAATTAAAATTTAAATGGGGAGGATCGTCTACAATATAGAAAACACACATTTTATTGATAATTAAGACATTACATTGTCTTTACAAATTTGAGTGAACCAATAAAAGAAAAATACGAATGAAGAAAACCCTAAAACTAAAACCTAAGTTAAACCCTTCACTTGAGACTTCAAACCTTCACACATGCAACAACTAGAGAGAGGGTTTGGTGTTAAAATGATGCCAACATCCAATGGGTGAGGCATATTATTTTCAAAGCTTGGCATAGATCTAGGAGAAGTCCTATAATCTATATTTGGAAAGGAATGGTAAATGAGAGGTGAATCACTGTGAACCAAAGTGACCAAATAAGAATACAAGTTTGATAGATGATCAAGAGGATTAAAATCATCACAACTGGAACCTAATCCCAATGATCAATGAGACAGAGAAATGAAACTCGAAAGCATAAATGAACTATGTTTCAAACAAGGTCGAGAACATAATGCCAAGCTCTTTGGTGTTAAATAAAAGGGACAATCGAGCAATGGAAAGAAACCTTGACACTAATAGCCAAGATTATCCTAAATACTCATTAAATAAGCTATATACTTTCAGTCAAGATTAATGGTAAAAGGATAAACGGTAGCAGTGAACAAATAAACAACAAATGTACTTACACCAACAAACAAAATAGGCTAGAGTGAGAATCAAGTAATCAGTCGAGCCAATCTACAAGGGGATATAAACATGTCAAGTTGAAACTTGAACCAGATGTAAGAAGCTCACACATGAAATGCATGGTGTGAGTTGTTGATAACTCCAGGTGCGGAAATCATTGTACTATAATTTGATAAGTATTTGAGTGTCGAAATGAGAAGATGAAGGTAAACTATCTATTATCTAACGATGAAAGCAACTACTATAATTAAACTAGCTAGTGCAAGTAGAGCGAGAAAAGTGAAAGCGGGTAACTCATGGGAGTAAGTGTATAGGCAAATTTTTATTTCATTTGTTTGTTTGTCACAATTAATGAAGCACATAGATAGTATTTTTGTTGTTTCTTCTAGGGAGGAGCCATAGATAGGTGCATCCATAAACATGAGCAATTACACCCTTAGTGATTGATCACAATATCGTTTCCGAGCAAGCTAGGGAGATATTAAGACATAAAGTCTGACCACCATTGTAAGTTTTAAGGTCCCCATAAGAATATTCCCCTGTTAATTAGCCATGAAGTAATATAGCATGCATATTTAAGACTTGGGACACGGTTTCTGCCAATCTCCGGCCATCCTTCCTCCTATCATCATGCAACGGTGACAATCTTATACATAGAAAAATATATCAATACATAAGATTATCATAGAAAATAACATATAGTTGTATAAAACCAACAACAAACTATTTCACAATTTCCATAAACAAGTCACTAATCAAACATAGACACAAAGATACAATAGATCATGGGAAAATAATAGATTGCATCACACATCATGTTTGCCAAGAGATTACAAGAGGTACATGGAGGATGTTGCTGGAGGTGTTGATTAAGATGTTGATGATGAACATGCCCGAGGGGGGGGTGGAGTCCATAGGAGGCGATTCTGACAGCGGTTCCCCCTTCCGGCGGCAGGCGACATGCTTATGGCTCTCTCGATCATGTTTTCAATCTTCGCCTCCATATGTGTCGAGGACGGCCACGAGGGGGTATATATAGTAGTTTCTAGGTATTTTTTAGTAAACTCAACAAAGTAAACAGTAAAAAAATGCAAGGAGATGTATTTTCTGGTTTATAGTTTGCGGGAAAGTAAATGATAAGTAGAAATTGCAAGTAAATTAAATGTTCTTTTCAGAGAAAGTCTAATCCTCTCTTCAGCAAGAGTACAAGATTGGGTGTGTTCTTATATGCGTTCCAAAGGAGACTTAGACTTCATGGCATAAGGATTTCTAGTCCAGCATGTTAAATATTTTGTCAAGTTTTATTCTCATCGGACAGAGTCTGAAATACCTGCAACCACAAGCATGAGAAAACACACCACTAATGATTGGTCCCTAAGTCATTTAGATGTGACAAATGGGGATTTATTAATACATAAATGTCAAACCATTTTCCTATGTTCTTAAGTCCCCGATCATGTAACCCCCCCCCCCCTAATGCAACTCTAAAGATCTCGACAAGGTTTCTATCATCCCTTGCCATCAATACTCCTTTTAATTACACTAAGATGCAGCCCTATGATCCCATACAGGTGATGTAACACACAGTCGATGTACGTATGTTACCATCATAGAACCACGTAAAAGTACAAAACTTTACCAAATATTCATGGCATACTATATAGAAATCATAGCCAATCCATCTTATGCCCTCGGAAACATAGCGAACTACTCGCAAAGGTGAAATATGATGATGATTGGTAGCATATGGAATACAACCCAATCTGAAAATATAACTTCCCCACCAAATAACAACAAGTTCCATAGCACAAACATGCACACAACAATAGAAACTTATTCATGGTTCCGATCTATCACAAACTATGAGGGGGTGAAACAGATCTTCGAGATGGGGTCGGTGTTGATGTTGGATATGATGGAGAGACCCCACCTAAGCCAAGGAGGATTTGGTGGTGATGATGGCTTCGATTCCCCCTCAACGGAGGCCCCGTAGCAGCAAAATCTCCCGTCTCCCGGAGAAGGAGAAGACTTTCACCTCCGTCGACTTTGTAAATCTCGAAAACATTATGGCGTAGGTTTTTTCGTGATATAGATCTGCTAGTAAAAAGACGGAGGGGAGGAGACACACTAATTCCGAGTAGGACCCCATGGTGTCGCATAGATATCTAGCCGCTCCATGGGCCCCCAGTTTGGGCCTCATGGCCTTTCCCGTTGACTTCTTGTTTCCATGGTCTTCTTTTCAATGAAAAACTTTCTTAGTATTTTTCCTTGATTTATTTTGAAACCAAAAAGGTCCTTGAAACATAAAAATACGAAAGGAGGTTTTCTGCCTTTGAGAAATTAAATACTAAAACAAGAGACTTTGTAAGAAAGTCCCATAAATAATCTAAATAGGTGGAAATAATGCAATATCAATGTAAATAACAATAAAACTTTCCCTATATGATGCATATATATGTGATGATACCAAAAAAACTTGTGTCAACTCGGTCATGTCTAAACGTACGTAGGTTAACACGCCTAAGGAGATGGAAGCCTAATCGGATTATGATCCGAATTAGACCATGCTTAGGGTACTAATGGGTCTCTATTGTAGAAGCCCATCACAGAGGCCTATATAAGAGATGGTGGGGCAAGCTGATTAGGGTTGATCAATCCACCTAGCCACCACACCGCTTTGAGGCCTCAGTATCACACACGGACCTAGCATGGCTTGTGACGCTTCTCCTCCGCACGTGTGGATACCTTGGAGGTGTTGCATCGGTAGTACTTGGACGAGACGAGCAAGAGGAGCTTCTCATGGGACGAGGGTGATGATGAGGATGTAGTGCGGCTGCACTTCATGGATGTGCTTCATCGATTTCGCAACTGCGCCTCTAGTGGTGATCTCTTAATCTATGACTACATCAATCCTATTTTACGGGGTAGAAACTTGTAATTTGCGCTATGGTAGCGTACTAGTATCCCTGCAAAACGTTGATCAGTCGTTCCCCGAAGTTGAGGCTCGTTGGCTCTTCGGTAGCTAATGGAACGACCCCTTGGTAAAGCATGTCCTCGGCGTCCTCCAAGCCGGATAACCTCCTCGTTGACGGCCACGACAACCTCAAAATCGGTGACATGGTGATGTGGCGTGACTTTGGAATACCAAACTATCGATTCCCAAAAGATGCTTACACAAGGAGACTTGGGCCGACATGTGTATATGTCGGACCAAAAGGGGGTCCATGACCAAGAAGCCAGGAGACTTGGCGGAGAAGACAAGTAGTCATAGGTCTACTTGTACGAGGACTCCAAGACCCGAACCGACTCGGGGTTACCATGTAAGCACTATGTCACCCCCTTTATAAGGCGGCACGAGACGTAACATAGATGGTAGAGTCAAGAAACCCTAGATCAAACTCGCCTTAGCGCTATCTGTAGGCTAAGTCGTAAGTCATCACGCGGCTGTGACTTTCCTACAACATGGCGCTCACGGTGGAGGGCGGCGCAGAGGTTGGAGACGAGAAAAGCCTTTGTGGACAACCAAACATCCTAATGTAATCGATCGATGGTCTTTGATCTTGATTGGACCCTATACCTGGGCATACCCCGAGCCGAACCAGAGGCTAAAAAAACAGGCCCAGGCCTGACCCAGCCCGACCAAATAGTGCAAAAGCCCAGGCCCGACCCAACCTGGCCTAGACATTGGGTCTGGATTTCAGGCACATGCCCCAGATTTTTGGGCCGGGCTTGGGTGGGCTATTTGGGCCGGGCTGCCCATGCCCAAATTGCTAAACCCAGAGGCGTGATACACCATCACCGTGACATGGCGCACACCCGGGGGCACGAAGAGGAATGGCGGACTGCACCTCCACACTTCCACAGTGGGCGCGGTACGGAGCCCCGTCGATCAGTCCGTCGCAATCGCAACGAACGCCACGCGTGCAACCATGAGACATCCGAGCACGCCGACGCGTGCCACGCCGCCTGCGTTCCAGCATCCGACGCCACAACGCGCCAATGCATGCCTGCCACCGCGTGCTGGCACGCGCGCGCGCAGTACCACTGTACCGGATGCCCGTGAAGTCGCAAAATTTACACTTCGCGGGACCCTGTCGGCCCGTCCTTCTCGCCGAAACCACGGCGCGCGCGTTGCCGAGAGTCCGCCGCGCTCCCTCCCTCCGGCGGTCCGGCCCCCGACCACTACTATATAACCACGCCGCCCATCGAGGCGAGCACACCCAAAGCTTCCATCTTCCCAGGAACCGACCAAAGCGGAGATCAACACATGGTGACTACCATAGAGGACGTGCACGCGGACGTGCTGGCCTGCGCGCTGCGGCGCCTGGACGGGCGCTCGCTGGCCGCGGCGAGCTGCGCGACGGCGGGGCTCCGCGCGCTGGCCGCCGACCCGGACACCTGGCGCGCGCTCTGCCTCGCGCAGTGGCCATCCCTCGCGGCACACCCCGGGCTCCTCTCCGCCATCCCGCCGCGCCGCCTCTTCGCCGACGCGTCCCCGTTCCCGCGCGCCCAGCTCCCCCCCACCCCCCTCCTCCTCCCCGATCACCTCCTCTCCGCGGTGGACGTGTCCCACCGCGGCACACCACTCCTCTCCCGCGTGGTCTCCACGCCGGGGTGCTCCACGCCCTGGTTCCGCGGCGCCCCGTTCCGCGTCGACGCGGTGGACTGCAAGAAACCCGCGCCCATCACGGCGCCCTTCTCCCCGGCGGAGCTGGAGCTGAGCTGGCTGGTCGTCGACCCCGCGCGCGGCCGCGCGGTGAACGTGTCCAGCGGGCGCGCGGTGGCCGTGGGCCGGCACTGGTACACCGGGGAGACACTCGTGCGGTTCGCGGTCGTGCTGGGCGGGTGCTGCTTCGAGACCACCGTGGCATGCTCCGAGGAGGCCGCCCACGTCAGCGAGGTCAGCCTCGCCGTCGAGGACGCCGACGGCTCCGCGCTCAGCGGCGAGGGAGCCCTCCGGCTCCTCGCCGCGGCGATGGTGGGGGAGAGGAGGGGCGGCGAGCGGGAGCGGGAGGAGGTGAGGGCGAGGTACCATGCGTTTGTGAGGAGCAAGAAGGGGAGGAAAGAGAGCAGGGCGCGGCGCGAGGCCATCATTGACCTCTGCTGCTCCGCCGCCAGCGCCGTCGTCGTGCTCGCCTTCATTGCCTCCGTCGTGCTCCGGTGATCGCCTACTACTGCCCGGCACGTCATCATCATCAAGGAAAATAGTCGTTTTCTGTATAGTTACAGAGAAATGCCTGTGAAGTTTCTGTATTCCAAAAATGATTCGCAGCATCAAGTGGGAAGGAACTACTATCGTGTATTTTTACATCTCCGATCTTGATGGCTACTATGTGTAGGTCATTTCAACTGACGAAGTTTTTCCTCCTACTACTCCTGAGTGCATAGGTATTCAGAAATTCGTACTACTGCCAAACAATGTGCCATTTAAATGCCATCGTTATCCTAAAGGGGAAAATTACACAAAAATGGGGGGAAATACCTAAAGCTGGGTGTATTGGCAGCAATAAATCTGGACTACTACCTCCATACCGGATTAATGGGCAATTACGCATTTCGAGAAACGAGTTTAACTATAAATTTGGTCAACAAAATATGAGATATATGCCATAAAAATTATACCGTTGGATTCGTATTTAAAAAATGTTTTCAATAATATATTTTTTGTGATATATATCTTATATTTCATTGACTAAATTAGTAGTCAAACTTATTTCTCGAAGTGCGTAATTGCCCATAATTCGGGTAGTATCACAAATGAAGTTTAGCATGTGAACAGCAAAAGCTTTGCCTCTCTACAGGGCACTCATGTGGAAACATTGTTCATTCAGGAACAAAGTCAAGGATACATCTAGCCGGTATGTATGTGCAATTAAACAGTAACATCATTAGACATTTGAAGCAACCACCCTGTTGATGACAAACGAGGTAGTAAGAGAACCCATACGTTATCTGATTAATGTGATGTTCTTTCAAAGCACAAAATTCAGCATAATTACTGTACATCAATATATCCAGGCTTTTAAATGAACTCTTTCTCTGTTCTTGCCAAACAAAACATAAAATATGTATTGGCACATAAGCTTTTATCTAAGAGTATCACGATCTACTTTATGTACTGTAGTATTATTGAAAAAAACGGACCAGTCTAATACGTAGTAGTACTAGTGTACCAGATAAACTACAAGTATGAACACTTGACGCATTTATCAGTTTTCACCGATTGGCTTAGGAGGGGCTCTCGCTAGTTGAACTACGCCCGCAGCAGCACGGTCATGTCTGGTCTTTGCAATATCGACGTATATAACTTGCCCATTCAGTACCTATCGTGTATTTACATCTTCAAGTAGGAAGGAACTATCGTGTATTTACATCTTCGATTTTGATGCGTACATCAAAGGCGCCATGTCAACTGACAAAGTTCTATTCCTAATAAAATGACGTGAAAATGACACAGAAATGGAGAGAGAAAAATTGCCAGAGTCTAACTGCATTGACATTCAGAATTTTCTTCGAATTGTCAAGCAATGTAAATGACATTAGTTCTCATAAAGGAGAAAAAAAAAGGTGAAAATGACACAGAAATGCGAAAAATAACATCTGACATTGAGTATATTGGCAGCAACAAATCCATGCGACCAAAAGCTACTGTTCCACCACCATGAGCAATTAAATCAAGTTTAGTATATGAACAGAAAGGCATTGTTTCCCAACAGAATTCCACAAGTATTTCTCTGTCATGCAATGTACGTACCACCTAAATGACATCGTTCTCCCTTCTTCTGAAGAAAAAAAAAAGGCGAATATGACACAGAAATGGGGAAGCCGTTGAGTGCATTGACAGCGACAAATCCTTACCATCAAAATATACTGTTCGCCCACCTCCAGCAATTAAGTGTAGTTTATCATACGAACAGCAAAGGCATTGGTTCCCTACACGCAGCCTGGGGAAAACATTGTTCCAGCACAGCTTCAAGGATACATGTAGCTGGTATATATGTGCAATTAATCCGTAACAGTAACATCACTGGGCAGTTCAGGCAACATAACTATATCATAACACTGTTGATGACAAACGGGGTAAATGAACACGTACGTTCTCCGATCGAATGTGATTGTTGCAAAACACAAAATTCAGCATAATATTACATGTACATCAATATATCCAGGCTGTTAAATGAACTCCTTCTCTGTTCTTGCGGAACATAAAATGTGTATTACATGTCAGCTTTTCTCTAAGAACATCGCAATCTACTTTATGGATTATTGAAACGGACCGGTCTAATACTAGTGGCAGTGTAGCAGATAAACTAGAAGTATGAACATATCACACCATTTATCAGTTGTCACCAATTGGCTTTGGAGGGCCTCTCGCTATTGGAACACCGTCTGCAGCACGGTCCTGCTTGGTCTTTGCAATGTCGACATATATAACTCGCCCGTTCAGTACCTGTTACAGGCTTGTCAGCTCTCCTTTTTCTCAATAGTGCGGCAACAATACAGATTACTACTAAGTTAAACTAGCAATACTTGGTCAACACCTTGCCTTTCCTCTTCACCACTATGATTAAAAAGACAAAGTTCGTGCAAGTTCTTCAAAAGAAGAAACGAAAACTTGCCTTGCCGTTCATGTCTTCACGTGCTTTATTGGCTTCTTCCTCGGAGGCGAATTTCACAAAGCCGAATCCTTTTGATCGGCTCGTCATCTTATCCGTGACAATGGTTGCTGAACTCGAACAAGGAAGGGTTGCGACTTAGCTCATAATAATAGGAAAAATAACTACTAACCGAAGGTTGCTGTGGCAAGAGATGAGGACAGACCTTCTAATACTTGGCCATAACGGGCAAAAGCTTCTGATAGACTGTCTTCCGTTGCAAACTGTGATAGGCCTGTAAGAGGATAGAAACTAAGACAAACACACAATCTCACAGAAGCAGTTCCTAAATTGCATATCACAACCATATCCAACTGGACCCAATGATTCTCAAATGTGTAGGTATTACTTTCTTATATATTTCTTCTACCCAATAATAATTTTAGATTGGACGGAACAACAGCGCATATTAGTAATACCAAGAATACTTGCAAGAAAAATGCAATGATCAACTGAATAGTATGATAAGTGATAACCCATCATCATTCACTGTAGAGCAGTAGCAGCTCACAAAATCTTATGCCTTGCTGGAACATGCAGTAACAGTAAAAAAAAGTTGGCCACTAGACCTTAGTGCAGTTAGTATGAATTTACTTCAGATCTTTTAATCAAATTTAACTTAGCAACCTGGCTACTCGGACATTTAGATGGCATTTACGATGAAAATGTTGAACTATTCTATCTTTCTTGCAGCCTAGGTATGAAATCATTAGAATGTGAATCCCGCACATAACAGGTCCTACTCATTGTTTAGACCTACTGAAGGCACACACTTTTGTCTTTTAGGTAATAAAGTAAGGAACATATAGAAAAGACAGTTACCCACATTGCCTTGCTAAAAAAATGGGCTCCAACTCCTAAACTAATTTATGATTTATGAAAAGCCTTTTGCCTTGAAATATTTCTCACATAAATTAGGAAAACAAATCGAGTAACTAACGACTGGCAAAGAACTTGAACCATCTGTCAAAGAACTACTACAACTAAAAAGTAACTAAACATGACATGAGACCAGCCTGCCCAAAACAGCATTTCGTCGAACACTTGATATGCATGCACCCACGGGGCAGGTCTCATCAGCACGCTTCCTACAGATTACTACTACATGCGAGAAAGCCGAGATGGAACAAACGACTGAACTGATGTAACCTAACGTAAGCGGGATGCGCGCGTGAATGAAGAATTAAAACCTCCGATGAAGAGCTTGTGTGTGATGCCGCGAGAGTGCGTGAGGAGCAGGGGGCGCGGAGCGGTGACGCCGATGGCGACGGCAGGGTTCCTGGTGGACGCCAGGCGGCGGGAGGCCTCACGCAGCGCTGCCATGGCCATGGTCCTTGGGGAAACCTGTGGGAGTTGGCGGAGAGGACGCGACAACGACCGGGAGAAGCTGGCGGCAAGTTCGTCGCTTTGTCTGGTAGAATTGTGAACGCTTGCGCGACGGCACTTAAGCCAGGCAGAGCCGGAAAGAGTTCAGATTTTTTTTTCTTAACAAATTGTCGTGGAAATCAGCCTAGTACTACAAATTGGCTCTAATTATTGTTGGTTCCGAAGTTTTTTCAACCAAAGTAGAGAGAGAATCAGAATTGTAGTACTCCCTCCGTGTCTGAATTTAGATAAACAACGTCTTTTTCAATCGACGGTAGTACTCCCTCCGTGTTTGAATTTGTTTGAGTGCGCATATTTCTCAATCGATTGAGAATCTCCAGTCAATTGATATGAACCGACGATTTTATACCCCTTCGATTCATATTAATTGGCTCAAGTTTGTTTAGATATGAATATATCTAGTCAATAAATACATCTAGATACATTCGTATCTAAATTCATATCTACACATAGTTAAGTCAATTATTTTGAATTGGATGAGAGTACTACATTTTTGTTAGTACGTGAGTATGTATTTTTAATCGCAACCTATTTTCAACTAGAAAATCGACCCACTTTGGTTAGGAAAATCTGCAACTTAGTTGTAATCCACTTGTAACAAACAAATTCTCAGTTGCAACTCTGCCCATCTGCTCAAAAAAAAAAAGTTGCAACTCTGCCCAATAGCATGCAAATCTAATGAGCGAGGAGGTGAATATGCTCTAGGTTCCGATAAAAAGTGATTACTTTGTTTTGTGAAGGATTTTTTATGCTTCTTATACGGTACCAAGCACCGGCTTCTATCGTGGGCTCGTCGAAAGGGAAATAAGCGAGGACGATTGAGGCTTACATGCGACCCAAACCAGCTGAACCGTCCTGTTCAGTACAACACGCTACTCAGCAACTAATTAGTGAAGGGCATCTAGAGGCTAAACCAGAGGCTTGCTTCAACACAAATAAGCTAACCACCGAATAAATGAACACGTGAAAAACCACTGAGGCAGAACATCACATCCACGGAACAGGGCCTTGATATTCGCAGACCAACCAAATTCTAGATCAACAAACTCAAAGCAATGTCAAAATGCCAGTACCTTGTATAGATTAAGATAATCAAGAACTCCAGCATGCTACTCAAATTCGAGAGAGGCACGCCTAATGTGCAGAGTGCTAAAATCTCGCAAAACTACTGGTAAATGGCATAAGAGAGCAAGTTCATCTAGAGGCATAAACATATCACTATATAGGGGCCTAGGGGCGGTCAATTACACTCCTCACTCGTCGTCATCCTCATCGACATCAGCACCAGCAGATGAGTTGAGGGCATTGAGTCGTTCGACGAGACTGGCCTTCCTCTGCTCGTAGGTCAGCTTCTTCAGATTGTACCTGCAGCAAGGAGTCAAGTTAACGTGCAATCCTATCACAATGGTGAAATCAGTTGCGACTTAAATAAGCAGATGGATATGTCCACCTCGTGTGTGTCTTTGGAGGTTCCTTCGTTGATTTGGCCATGGTAGGATCGGCACGGATGGCAGCATGAACCTTCTTGTACATCGCTTCCATGCCATCAGCCTCGATCCCCCTCTTAATGTACTCACTGAAGTGAGATTGGTACTTCTCAGGTTCCTCTTCAGCTAGTGACTGGAATAAGAGTACAGAAGGAGTTACAACGAGAATCAAAACACTGCTTCAGAAATAACAACTAAGTGAAGTGCTTTAGGCTTCTTGATATGGATGAGATCTGGCCCAGATATCTTTCTGGGAGAAATTGTGCATGTTTGACAACAAGAACACCAGAAAAATGAAGAAATGGATGTCATAACATCACAAGAGCAATGGTTTTGAACTCACCTTCATGTAGTCAGCAACATGCCCTCCATAGATGTACTTGCGGTGAACCTCTGCATCCAGCTGCTTCTCATCCTTCTTGAAACCAGCAAATCTCTTGTCACTGTGAGGAATGTCAAGGCCACCATCCAAAGCTCCCTGCAGCAGCAAACACAATTACATAAGTGTTACACCAAAGAGAATCAGGTGTGATTGGGCAAAATAATTATCTCTGGAAATTCAAGATGAAAATAGAGGAAACTATTGCTAGGTACTCCCTCCTTTTGGGTTTATAAGTCCTCCTCGATTTTTTTAGTCCAACTTTGACCTTAATTTATAAGACACAAAAAACATGCTGTTGGATTCATATTCGATAGAAGTTTCCAATGGTACGATATTTATAACATATAACTCATATTTTGTTACTCAAAATCATAGTCAAAATTCAGCTTGAAATTCAAGGACTTATAAACCCAAACAGAGGGATTATACACTCAGGTACTCTATACCAACTTTTTGCAACAGCGCATACGGTATGAGTCACCATAAGTTACTCATGTTACCGTATCTTACTAATTGAATATTTAATCCTAAAATAGTAAAAATTAATCATATCCATGTCCTAACAAAGTGGTCAATTTGTGATACTATTTAACTTAAAACACTAAAAGGTGTTACCAATCCCTACAGACGTAGACTGGGTGACTATATACCTAGCTATGGATTAGTCCTATGCATACGCAATAAGAATGGACTTTTTACGAAGTTAACTAGCATATAGGTATGTTGTTTACTTCAGATGGATACCTGACCTGATAAAATGAACTACTAAATAAACTTTGCAAACGCATACTAAGTGCAACCAACCATTGATAATCTTATAAGAACGCATACCTTAAGGGCACCAAACACACGGTTTCCAGTAGTGGTCCTAAGAAGGCCAACATCCAAGAGAGCACGGAAAGGCCTCCTCTCATCAGATGGCTCAACAGAGAAGTCCTCACCAGTGGCCTGGACTCAGAAACAGAATTACAAGTGCTCAGTAAAAGTAGCATCAGAGAATAGTTGTCCAAAATTAACATTTCAAATGAATTATACCTCCACATTGCCAACGTATTCCTGATCCAACTCACGGTATTTCAATACGCGGCGAGCCAAAAGCAGGCCAGTGCAGTAGGCTACATGACGGATTTAATTAGTTGAACTGAATTAAATAAGAGTGCATGAATCGAGATAAAAAAAAATGCAATGTTGCAGGTTAATTCAGTTGAGAAATCTACCTGCAGCATAGTTGGTGAGGCCAACCTCGACACCGTAACGAGGAAGCTCATGGGAATAGGCAGCAGCCATCACGATATCACCAGCAATGGTAGCATACACAATTTGGGCAGTGACATCTTTGTTGGTCTAAGGTACTACTGTTAAGAGATACAGTACAATATATGCATATACTAGTTAACATTGCGGGGCATAAGAGGAGATGATCACAATAGAGATGATCAACCCGCATTGGCAATGAACAACCGAAGGATACAAATCGCACAACAAACCGGTACTTGGGTGTGTTGTACTTGTTCTTGTCCTGGTTAGTGAGCCTGAGCCTGGCCCTGTAATCGGTCTTCCCCTCTGCAAACCAGCGCAAAGAATCCATCAATAACATTGTCGACTAAAGCATAGTAGTAACAGAGTCGCCGACGCCTAGTGACGAAATTAAACGTACGTCTCCTTCTCTTGGGCTTCACTTGGAACCTCTTGGAGTAGGCCCTGGTCTTCTGGTTCTTCACGAACACCTGCAAAATAATTCAAAATAAAACGCAACGTGAATACATTATCAACTCGATCAGAAAAAAAGAAGCTAAGAGAAATGAACGGCGCTCGGATTCAGAGGGGCTTCCGGATGTTACCATCTCGCTCGCCTGCTGCGGCTACGGCGGCGGTGTCCTCCCTTGGCGCGCGAGAGGGGTGGAGAGGGGTGGGAAAGAGGAGGGGTTTAGAACGGCGTCGTGGCAGATCTCTGTGGCATATGGGGTTGCAGCTAGGGTTTTCTGCGGAAAGTCGGGGACGAACTGGGCCTTGGGCCTTCAACTTTTCTCCAGATTAACTGACGAAATGAGAAATTCTGGGCTGGCCATAGCATTTCTTCTTTGGAAAAATTTGCTACGAGACATCCTTATTTTGACGTGTTTGTCAAAACACACCGTTCAATTGTGTCTTTGCTAGGTACCATTACAATTATGTGTCATATTTGTCAGAACACATCATCTGGTTAAAAACGGAAAATTTTGCACTTTTGACTGTGATGGTTGGTTTTGAAGACAAAGGGTAAAACTTTCCGTTTTAAGCTAGGTGGTGTGTTTTGGCAAATGTGCCACAAAATTGTAATGGTACCTAGCAAATACATAATTGGGCGGTGTGTTCAGCAAACGCCGGAAAATAACGATGTCTTGTAGCAAATTTCCTCCTTCTTGTTTTCATTTGTATACCAGTATTTGTAGGCTGTATACCAAGATTATACTATTAAAAAAATTAAAATGCACCCGCTTGATACACGAAGTTTCTTTTTGCGAATAGGACACTGGTATTAAAAGAAACATCAAACAGTACAAAGCAGCCAAAGAAAAACGAAAATTACAACGATATCTTTAAGAAGCCTTTCATCTTCAACCTCCAGACCGTGTCGACGGGGCGCCGCCGCTGTCGCTCCTCCCTAAGTCGGCCTGGTGTTGTTGGCTGCGGAGGGGAAGTCGCCAACGGGTCGAAAAGACCACATCCATCTCAGAGACGGAGAAGTAGGATGAACTGCCGATGAAGCTCTCATGATAGGAAGATCCCCACAGGCAAACGAAGGCCACAGAGGCGGCTAGATCGGAGGAGGCCACCGACGGGAGGGAGAGGAATCCTAATCGCCTGACGATCCCCTACACGTCCTTATGAGATATGTATTGTTATTTTGCTTGATACATGAAGTTGCATAAAAGATTGTACCCCAAAATTTATTTTGTATACCGAGATTGTTTTGAACACAATTTTTAAAGCTCTGTTCGGTATTTAACCTTATGTTTTCTTTATGTTGCATAAAATTTTCACCTCGTGTTGGCATGCCAAAAGTGATAGGAGATTTGTAAACCCAAATTTACGGCAATATTATAAAATCGACGCGTAAAGAGAGTGTACCAATATGCAAACTTCCATGTTAAATATGTACAACCTCGATTTAAAATTAGGACAACATCTTATAATTTGGAAGAGATGAAGTAATTATGTAGTACTGTCAAGTGTCTTGTCTCCATAGCAAAGTCACACGGATTTTTTTGAAACTAGGCTGTAATTTTTCCCTAATCTATAATATCTATAAAGTTGATCCCCACTATCTTCATTTAATGTTTGCAAGCTCTTTCCACAATAAGCCACATCATCTCTATTATCTCTAGCCATCGGATTATAATCTAACCGTAGTGTGGTCCTACAAGCTCCTTCCTTGCTTTGCCCAACCCTCTTGGCTACATGTTGGACGCACCAACACAGTAGTAGTCTCATTGGTTCCTCATCGCTTCATATTCACATCATTAAGGGATCAATTTTCCTTCCACTATTGGAAAATTAATCCCTTCATTAGTGCCACTAAAAATCACAGCTTCATTGCTTCCATGTAGTCTAACGAATCAATCCTCTCTTTTTATATAAAAAAAAACTTCTTCCATCACCATCCAAGTTCTGTTTCTTCTTATCCTAGCCCTACTGATCACCAGGCACAAGCCATGTGAAGGAATCCACTATCCCAGTGCTAGCGGAAGGAAAAAAAAGTTTTGCTCTCGCATGCACCGAAAAAGGCCAGGTACCCCGCCTCTGATGTCCCATATTGCTAGCGTGTGCTTTCATTTTACGTCCAATCGGAACGGTAACCGTCTGCTTACGCACCATCTATCGTGTTGCAATTTGAAGAGGCGTTGTAATGATTTTAATGGCTTTCCGGCTACCTGTTGTGGTACTCTCCCTATTTGAACCCCTTTGATGGCTTCTTCTCATCAAACAACATGCTCAGAATTTTGATATTGCCACCTCCTGGTGTTGTCTGATGTGAAGAAACTTCCCACATCCGTTGAACCTCTAGACGAGTCAGATCTCTTGCTTAGTCCTCCTCCTTTTGATTTCATCTTCTACTTATTTTACAAGATTTTAGGGGTGGGAATATCCATCAATTGAATTGCATTTTGTTTATAGAGTTCTACAGGTTACAAGTACTTCTTTACTGAAATTTAACACTCATCTTCAGGTACGAGGAAGGCATTCATCTCTTTCAGTTTATCATCTACTCCGTGTTTCTGCAGCTCTGTTTGTATCGTTTGAGTTTCAAGTTGAAGTCCACATTCTTCTCCACGTATTTCAGATTGTTTTTTTCAAAAAAAAAGTGCATCATTAGTTCATTACTTATTTTCCCGTAGTAGTACAATCTAACACCCATGCTATATAACAGTTGGATTTCTTAAGGTATAAACCAGACCCGGAGACGTGCTGGGCTACATGATCATGACGAAAAACGGTTGCATGAGAGCTGCGGCAGAAAGACTAAACTAAATAGCTGGAGCGCTTAAAGCTGAAGCCCCCATTCTTCTCAACATATTTGACTGGGCGATAGGATGCTAAAAGTTCATATTCGGATAGAAGCAAGCTATCACATGCTTCTTTTTTGTTCCTTTTCTGTAATTGTTGCCCAAGGGCATGCAATGTCGTGTTGATCTTTTAGCGCAGCTCACGGTGCACCGTACATGCATGGACAAAGGTAGCCCTGAATATTGGCTAACCTAGGTCCCATAATTTTTGTGTATGTTATTGTTGACGTGGATTATGCTGGGAAATCGGTGGTAGTGGAATGAAGATAGGACCATTCCATCTAAAAAGGAAAACAACAATATGCATGGTATACTTGATACTACATACCATAATCGTCATTTTCATTACATGCTCTTATATTCTTATATTGTTCATTCATTTTTTTGAAGTACATGATAATCATCTGATATGACCGCTACAACGCGCGGGGTATCCAATAGTTTCAATGATTATGCTGCCATTTTTATGATGAACCATCAAAAACTGAACAATTGTATCTGCTAATGAGTCCGTACAACGTTGCAAGAATGGACAGACCGCCTCTCTTTTTGTGCATTGATTTCGAATGAAATATGTTAGGAGTTTGACTCATACGATCCTCTGTGAACATATTGCACTATTGTCCATTGTAACGGAGGGCCAAACTTGGCATAACACAAATTTTGAAGGCACCAAATCACGGAAGTTTGCATGTTAGGGGGGGGGGGGGTGGCCCCTACTGGTCTTCCTGCCTCCGCCAGTGGTCTCAACTTTACACACGGAAAAGGAGAGCCTAATAATAACCAAGATTCAACATGACACTGAATCGAATATGATACTATAAGTTGATGAGTCTAGGTATGTGTAGTGGTTGATGGAGAAATACAAAGGAGCTCTCGGGTGCAACGCACCCCCATACTTGGAAAAATTAAAAAAAATAAAAAAAAGTTTTAAAAAATTTAATTTTTTTTGGAAATCAAAGATGATCGGAATTGTACCGAAACAAAATATTTTCTGGAAATTACTTTTATTGTATCCTGGGTAAAAACAAACTCGAAATGCCCCATGACTAGGTACTATTCACTTTATTTTTGTCATAATTTTGTCTTTTTTGCCCTGGAGTCCATGGGAATCATTTTGGGTCCAAACAATTTTGTTACGAATACAAACTTGATCATCTTTTATTTCCAGGAAGATTCAATTTTTTTTGACTTATTTAAATTATTATAATTTTTTTGGTCTATGGGGGTGCGTTGCACCCGAGAGCCATAAGTCCGTTTCGGTGGTTGATGAGACTATCTTATCTTAACATCGCCACATAATTTAGATATAGCGTTGATGTACAATGGTTTATCTTTTGATCTTATCTTCAGTAACCAAAAAATTGTGTTAAGAGATTAACTCTTAACTAAGAGAAGACAAACCTTTTTTCGACAATCTCTCCTCCAATTCGACATTTATTTCACGTGACACTGTTAAAATATCACCATTATACATATTAAACTGGATGAACATGACAGGTCTTGCCCCATATTAATCAGGGGAGATATTTTCAGAAAGAATGGAAATTTTAAAAAAATACTCGTCAAATAAGTCACTATAGTCTATAGTCTAGTGCATTGTACTGTGTCAGAATATAAAAGACAAATTCGCTTAAATTAGTCAATCTGAGTCCAGCCCAGCCCACTGTCAGATGGTGGCACAGTGAGAGACACTGACGCATGGGGACACTTCATTTTGCTCATCAGCAAGGGGTGGCCAGACCAACTCAAATTTTCACGACTCTCTCAATCTCACAAATCCTCACCGGCGGCGAGCCCTTTTTTCCCTTCGCCGCCGCGGCGCCATGCTCCGCCTCCGCAGCTGTGTCCTAACCCACCTCCTCTCCTCTCCCTCCGCCTCTCCAATTCCATCCTCTCTCCACCGCCTCATCTCCGCCGCCGCGCCCGCCGTCTCATCAAACCCTGGCTTCGCTGTGGAGGACTACCTCGTCGCCACCTGCGGCCTCACCCGAGCGCAAGCCCTCAAGGCCTCCACAAAGCTCTCCCACGTCAAGTCCCCCTCCAAACCCGACGCCGTCCTTGCCTTCCTCGCCGGCCTCGGCATCTCCAGCGCCGACGCCGCCGACCTCGTCGCGAAGGACCCCCTGTTACTCTGCACCAGCGTGGACAAGACCCTGGCCCCCAACGTCGCGGAGCTCACCGGCCTCGGTTTCTCGGTTTCCGAGATCGCACGCCTCGTCTCGATCGGCCGCGCCGGATTCCGCCGTAGATCCATCGTCTCCAAGCTTCACTACTACCTGCCCCTCTTCGTCTCCATCCAGAACCTCCTACGAGCATTGAAGTTCAACGACAGTATCCTCAAATACGGACTCGAGAGGAGTCAGAGGGCAACTAAGCTTAACCTCGCGGTCCTGCGGGAGTGCGGGCTTGGTGACTGCGATATTGCCAAGGTGTGCATCGCAGTGCCATGGATGCTCACCACCAACGTGGAACGCGTCCGGGCAACTGTGGCGTGCGCAGACGGTGTAGGTGTGCCTCGTGAGTCTCAGATGTTCAGGCACGCGCTGCACGCTGCTGCATGCCTGGGCAAGGAGAAGATCGCCGTCAAAGTTGAGTTCTTGAAGAAAATGTTTAGGTGGTCGGATGCTGAGGTGGGAATCGCTGTTTCCAAGTTGCCATATGTGCTGTTGAGGTCTAAGGAGGCGCTGCAGAGCAGGTCAGAGTTCCTCATCTCTGAGTTGGCGTTGGAACCGGCATACATTGCTCATCGGCCGGCAATGCTATCTTATAACTTGGAGCGTCGTCTCAGACCTCGCTACTATGTCGTGAAGTTTCTCAAGGAGAACGAGTTGCTAGAGCGCGACCGGGACTACTATAGGACAGTCACAATCAGCGATAAGGTATTCATGGAGAAGTTCATACACCCTCACAAGGAAGCTGCCCCACACCTCGCTGAAGACTATGCAGCAGTTTGCAGTGGGGAAGTGCCCGCTAGATTCATATTTGCATGAACCAAGAACAGGGTATTGATTTTGAATATGCCTGCTGCACACCAACGATTTCACTCTGCGTCGTGAGCTGGTACTTCATGTTTGTTGTCTGCTATTGTATGTATGCTAAATTCTAGTTTGGTGGTTGCTAACTTCTGATGAAACTGATACTCCATTCTTTGATGGCATGGTTATGAAGTTGTTCGTCCTCATGTCATGTTGTCGAGAAAGTAGAGATCAGGCATTCCTTCGATACATTGAAATACTATTTTCAGTTTAGTAGGTTGTTCCTTGCAAGAATGTTGGTATTTTTACTAGCACATAATAATATGCTAATGTTTCTCAGCCATCCTTGCAATGACAAGAGATGATAAAAGTGGTGTGATTTTCCTCGTCAATATCAACAAATCAATAGACAAGCATGGCCTATCTAGTTCACAAGCTACCACATCCTGTATTTGGCACCTTAGAGTGTTTTGCCGAACTGTCATTTTAAATTTCAGTATGCAAGGATTTCCACCCTGCTAACCAATTAAATTGGCCCTGTCAATTATTTCATAGTCATACATGTAGCATATCTTCTAGTCCAAATTCTGTGCTTGATGGGTAATGAGAATATGTCCAATTGTTGATACCTTTAATGTTGGTCCACATGAACTTCTGAATTTCTGTGGTAGGAACAGATGTTTTAATTGTTAGTATTTTTTGTAGCTGAATTAATTTTTTGACTGTCGCACACTTGGTTCTTCATCATATGCTTCCTGGCTCACACTTTTCATGTGAGAATTGAGATAAACCTTGGAGATCTATGCGCATCTACACATGATTGCACCTGAGCTTTCTATGGCTCATTACTAACAAATAGAATATGTGAGGTGAGTGCTTTCATGTTAGTGGGGGCATTTCGTTGACTCATCACCAGTATAGTTTGTTGATATCACTGGATGTGATCATAGTGTATAATAAGCTCTATCTCTTTTTTGTCAAAAGTTCCTGCTGCTGTACATATTTTTGCCATTTACGTTTGTACCTTATAGTTTCATCAGACCTCCTGTTCCAGCTATTCTAGCTTGTCAAATTGTATGACTACTCATGCGTCGTATCTGCCATGTCTGATGTATTTTGTAAAATGAGATAGCTAGCTAACTACTACCTCCGTACCGAAATATAAGGTGTTTTATTAAGCTATTTTTGCTCACTAAAACGTCCTATATTTTGTAACAGAGGAAGGATATTTTAACCTAATGTTTGCATACCAAATTATATGACTACTCATGGGATGGGTAAGAAGAAGTTTTGAACAAATTCTGCATGTTAAGTACAATGTTCACTTCGACAAAACAGTACCACATCCACATGACTATAACTATATAATGATAAATTTGATTTTGTTTTTGATATTCTGAGAAAGCCCAGCTATTGCAAGGTACACCAAATCTAATGTTCCAAAAGAAAAAATACCCCAAGGTACTGATACATGTTAGCCGATTGCACATATGGGACAGGAGGGTCCCAAAGAGCGTCTTTTCTTTTTTGCGAAAAATCCACCGATCTATTAATAATCATCAACAGTAGTACAAATGGTCCAAAAAGTAAAGAAAATTATAAATTGGTACTCGAACCACCTAGCGACGACCACAAACACTAGCACGAGCCGAAGGCGCGCTGCTGTCCTCGCCCCTCCATCGCTAGAGCTTGTTGTAGTAGACACTGGAAGTCGTCGTGCTAAGGTCCCAAAGAGCATCTTTTTTTGGAATTGTTGTGTCATGTTAGTTGCTTGCTAGTCCTCCGGTCCTCCCCGGCATACATCTGTGGTTTTGTACATGCTTTGCTATGGGATTACATGTATTATTCCTTTTGTAATGTTCATACACTCTGTTCCATATAGTTTTCATATGACAATATCCCAAAATGAAGATACCTTGTCAGATCCATATAGGTTAGTCATACAAAATGGCCGTTCATTTTAAGCTGCTCAGGGCACGCCTTGTCAGATTCTCAGAAAGACTGAAAGAGTCACGTCTCATCAGATTCACAGATAAAAAAGAAGAGCTACGCCTCGTCATGTGAAGTGTGATATTTAAGATGTGCAATATACCTTGATGAAGCCCGATAGAATGAGCAAGGCTGAGCACTGATCACAGTGGAACACCACGATAATCATACGGGTAACACAGCATGACTCGACAAATCACAAGTACAACACAGCCATTCAGACACCAGATCGCATAGAAGGTAGCGACTTCTGAGAGTACCTTTTATTCCTTATTATCCCCAACATGGCAGCACTACATCGATGTCTCGACTCTCAACTCACAAAGGCTATATCATTATTTGTATTATAATTTATATGCCCGATGATCTCTATCCCCTATAGAAAGGTGCGCACATCACTCAGCAGCCTTTCCTTTCCGGCGGTTGCTGCCACCTGCAGAGGCTCCCGCGCCTCCCATCTCCACTAGGTAGCAGATCATCGAGTCCACGTCCTCGCCGAATATGCTGTAGGCTTCCATCACTTGGATGTAACTAAAGCCCATTGCTAGGAGCAACTGCATGCTGCGAGTCAGCACGGTGTCTGGAAGTACAAAACAATTCTCACTGCCTTTATCCCCTACCGCGGCCGAACCAGACGACCCACTAACTGCAGAATAGGAAAGCATTCCAGTTTCAGGTAAACAACCAATCAACAAAACATTATGAATTCCTCAGACGACAAGACAAGGTTCTTACTTGCGGCAGAAGAAGATGGCTCTGCCCCTGCTGACATTGATGACTCTCTGAAGTTAACCTGCTGCTGGTTAAGAAATTCTGCCCGAGAGGCCTCCATCACCATCCGCTCTATTTCCTTCTCAGTCAACTCCAGATCAGAGTAGAGCCGCCCTTCAGCCAGAAGTGCCTAAAATTACCAGGACAAGCATGCACAATTTGGTTCAATTTCCAACGTGTGAATATATAAAATAAGAGCCCAGAAGTAATTAGCTTTACTCACATTCTCAATCTGCTGGTCTTGCTGAGCTTTTATTGCAGCTTTCACTTGGTCCCTATCCACACTATTAGTCTATACACAAAGGAAGTGGGAAGTTTATTTAATATACAGACATTAGGTAAAGCCTTCCATGTACAAAATGGCTAACAGGGAAATGATAAACCAAAACCAATCATGTCGAACAAGAAAGTTTCAGACTTACCCCTCTAAGGGAGCTAAATCCCAGGCCTGCCCCAACTGTCAGACGGCGAGGATCAACAACTGAATTGTAATGATTACCATGATGGTAGCTTAACCTAACCGGAGGAACATCAGTGCTATAATTTCCATGAAAAATATTAATGGGCTCTGCAATAAGAGCAAAAAAATATGAGATTGGGAAGTGAGAGAGATGATCGAATAGAGAGCTTGGTTGAAATGGTAGAGCAAAATTACCTGTACTGTAGGAATATATGTGAATTGGACGATTGTACATCTCAGCAAATGCCTGGAGCTCAATATTATTGCCATATACCTTGAAAACAAGGTAACAAATCAAAATACATCCTTTAAAGTTAAATACGATCAGATGGCAACTTTTCCCTGTAACCTTTCCCTTTTTTGAATTTATAAGGCAGCTGCTGACTATGCATACACTTAAGAGTAGTTAAGAAAACTAATATGTGCCGCTGAATGGGTCTAGAGGTCAGGAGAAGTGCATGCCTCTCTATATAGAAGCACATAAAATATAAAATACACACGCAGAATAGCAGGCTTCAAAAAATCTTTGTAATTGTATACAAGAGTACAATATTTGAACAGGTGGATAATACTTGCCAAGAGGATAATCAAATGTAGTAAACAAAATTTAATGGCATTCTAATATTTAAGTAATTTTGTGCAAATGAGACTACCAAATAGGTGAGAAATGAATTGCTTACAAAATGTAAGCAAAGCATACCATGTATCCAATAGCTTACCTTATCTCTTCTCTTCCTCTTGCAGTATGACATGAAGCCTTCAGTCATGAACTGAGAGAAATGATCCCGCTCTCTTTCCTGGAATGGAAAAAAGAAAAGTACAATTAGAATTTCTGTTGCCTTGCCAATCCAAAATAGGTTACGCGTTTGGAACTTCGATCAGTGCAAATAGATGTAGTTTTGGGTTTTCGGGAAAACAAATGTCACAAAATCCCCCTATTAATCACTTATTTGTTGTGCTTTTACAGAAATGGATATATAATCCATAGGATTAACTACGCCAACCACTCAGAAGTTACAAATATTAACTCCACTTGTTTTACATGCATGAAGATTTATAAAACGGCCATTGCATTGAACCAGATGGAATAATAACAAAATAATTCCATATATTATACTGTGTCCATAGCACAAAGAGTTTACGTAGTTTCCACACGCTTTCAAGTGCTTACGCTGACCTACCAAATACATGGACTAGGCAGCAAAAATTTACTAGAAAAGCTAAATACGGATGTGGTGCCCACATGGACAGTAGTGCATTGTACACCACATGGCGAACTACCAAATAAGATGACTGACCAAATGATGGAAGTAACAATGTGGGAAACCTAATATAATAATCAGACATTCCTTGTGGCAGAAAAGACAAATGTTAATTCAACAATAAGCCATCTATTGACTTAGAACTTCCCATGTCTAACTACACGGCCGATTTACGATGAGTTTAGCAGGGTTTTACATCCTGGCACATAATATCAGTATTCGATGGTATTCCTTCAACAAAAATACAAAAAGGAAGTAACAATAAGTTCTTGACGGAGATGGCCATAAACTTTTTTTACAAGGTCCTGCTCTTACTGGGCACTACCTCTGAAACTATATTTGTTATGGCCACGGCCCACGGGTGCACAGGGCAGCAGGAGATAAGCATGTCCATGAAGGCATTCAGTAAGTTATGTAAGATATAGGTTAAGAATAGGAATACATAAATTAGTAAGTATACTTGTTAGATACGGTTAGCCTACTAGACCTGAGTCTAAATAAATTAGGAAGAGTCTAACCGAGCTAGGAAAGTAGAGTTATTCTTTGGTTTGAGTTTGAATTGAGATCCAGCTTGTGGATCAAGTTAGTCATCCTACACAAGGACTAGTGTGTAACCAATCTAATCAAGCAATGAGAAGTTAGTTGATCCAGTCTCTGCCTGGTTCGTCCTCCCCAATCCTCTATGCCAGTACGCCGTCGCCGTGCCATATGGCCATATTCATGGCAGTAGGGTACCCAGGTTGTTCCAAATCATGCTTAACAGAGAGCTGGCGATCGAGTAACCAGCCAAGCATCAGACTATATCAGCCATCAACGAGGAAGGCTGTAACCCCACTTCTGTAAGCCTGTCTAACTGTGTCCTACGCGGTATGCTGTTTCACACACATAAAGATATACTATATACTACCTAGCACATATTGTGCATGTCTAGATTATCCTAAACGTAGCAAAATTAAGAGCTTAAGGTGACCATTACAAGGTGAGATAAACGAGAGAACATGGCTTAGTATTTAAGATGTTAACATAATGAATAGCCAGAACTTGTGAATCAAGTTTATGAATTAAAAGTGTAGGTACAATGAGATAAACTCGTTGCAACAAATATATTTCCTGTAAAACATATACTTTAGCTCTTAAAACTTACTCTCTCTGTCCCATAGTATAAGATGTTATTACAACAAAATATACTCATATATTGATTGTAATAGCATCTTATATTAAGGGACAGAGGGAATACTAATTAAATGAAGTGACACAACCTACCATATAATCAACACACATCTGCCTTGCCATGTCATAAGTTTCTGGATCACCATAAACCTGATCGGCAACTGCTCTGAACAGGCAATTTCCATCTGCAGCCATCTTCCTTATTTCAAACCCTTTCACTCGCCTTAGGTCATGTTCGAACATATGCTCCCTTTCCTGAGGCAAATAAATTACATCAGGGCAAGTACTCTGTACGTAGAAAAGCAGCAATTAATAATATAAGCAAGAAACATATATGTTCCCGGGACCAACATTAGATAGGCATGTCTACTTACTGATCAGAATAAGCAATAAAAAGAATAATTATCATTTGTTATCCTATTACAAACACAGCCCCTCAAAATTGTATTATTCGGTTGCAAAGGGTCCAAAGCATATACGACATTATCTTCATATCATATGGTCAATGCTGATTTTGTAAATAAAACAACTACATCAGAACTGAAATTCAGATACATAACAGAGGAAGACAAGAAATCATACCGAATCATCATAGCTGGAGGTGTAACAGGGACCCTGCTCATCCGCACTATTGTACCCTTCACAGTCAGCAAGCGACCTAGGCGAAGAAGGGCGGGACCCCGTAGCAGATGTCCGGGCTGCCACCGGTGGCCAAGCAACAGGCCTTCTTGAAGACCCAATCCGCACACTGTTTGAGCTCCCAGACCCCATTCTCCTCAAGCCATTATTAGCAGACGATGATGGCTTTGGCGGCGGAGCTGGCGGAGGCGGTGGGTGCGATGCCGCGCCAGCCATCTGCGGTGAGCCGCCAGCGCCTGACTGACCTGAACTGCCCTGCTCAGACTGATCGGAACACTGGAGGCCCGATAGTTCCGCCAAGAATGCGGGGTCGGTCGCATTTGAGTCATCCCTGGGAGGTTTCTCCCTCTCAGATCTCTCTTCCGCGCAGCTCGAGCTCTCGGACACGGGATCAACCGGCCTCGAAGGCTTATTGCTACTGCTCTCGTCGCCCTCGGGTAGATGCTCGGTGATTTCATCGGAAGCCGAAGGCTCCGGTGGCTGTGGCTGTGGTGTAATCTCCTCCTCCCGGGCAGCTGGTGCTGGCTGGTTCTGCTGTTGTTGCTGTTGCTGCTGTTGTTGTTGCGCCACTGGCTGTGAGCCCGAGCGGGCAGAGTTGGACGAAGAGCCCCCGGCCCCACGCTGCACGAAGATCCTCGTCATCCCCCAGTTCCCTCAGCGAAGGCTCCAACACCAGCAACACCCCTCTCGAATTAGAGGGATATAGGGGCGCCCTTGTCCCTTGTACGGACCTTGGGGGAGGTGAACCTGACGCGTCCGCCTCCGCCGCCGCTGCACACGCTGCTCCTCTCGTCGTCGTCGCCGGCAGCCAATCTGAGCATCACACTGCCAATTCTCATCAGAACCAGGGCGACGCACGCCGCTGACTGACGTCGAGGCCTCAGATCCTCCCAAAACCCTAGCTCCCCCCGAGATCGAGACCCGCAGGCTACTCCCGGACGGCGCGCCACCGAACCAAAACCCTAAATAGGCCGCCAATTCGGCCAATCTCGACGAAACGACGCCAAATCCCTAGGGTTCCGTCGGATTACCTCGTCTCTGTACCGGCGCGTCGAGCGGCGGGGGATGGAGGCGGAGGACTCGCGCTAGGGTTTATGGGCGGCGAGAAGATCCGCGTCGTCGCGTCCGTGATTGTGGCGCTGCTGGTTTGGGGATTTGGTTTTTTGGGTGGAGAGAGAAAGAAGAGCAGCAGTAGTAGGTGAGGCTGGGGGAAGAAGACGATGGAGAGGAAGAGAAGAGAGGCCAACATTTTATATGTGGAGGGAGGCCGAGGGCGGTCGGGGAATGACATGCGGGGCCGCATGGCAGCGTCCGTGGAGAATGGACGGTGCTCGTCGCCTCGCCGTTAGTTTTGTGTTGCTGCTAGCTTCTCTCGTTTTGTGGTTTTTACATTGTGTAGATCATGGCAACGCCTTCATTTTTTGTCTGCTCAATATTTTGCCCTTCTCTTTTTTTTACTCTTCTTATTATGTCATCATCAAAAGGAGAATTTCTTCCTCCCTCCTTTCCCACTTTGCATTACCACCTTATAAGGGTTTGCGCGCCTCATCTCCCCCTCCATGGCGCTTAACTGCGAGTTTCTAGGAATTTAAAATGATTGGATGAAGCAACGAAACCTAACGGCCCTGGTAGAGAAATGTGCCAAAAGAGGAAAACTTGTGCTTCACGTCCCCGCCGCTTGCCGACACCATGCAAAGAAGATCGGAGATGAAACGCCATAAACTTTCTTCCATTTTTTACCATTTAATGAAGTTATTTAAACCATGATTCTTGGACGGATACTTATGGCGCAGTTGGTCAAATCGAAGGTGATATGCTAAGAATATTTTAATTATTGTTCCATTTATTGAACTTTCGCTCTCATATTTGTGCAATGTGTTGCTCGGTCCCACATACATTGTGTATTTTATGAAACCTAGTGCTCATATACATCTACGACTGAGTGTCTACAAATTCTTCAATGATCAAC
>NC_061514.1:142260067-142324000 GCF_022539505.1 Lolium rigidum
GTTAAAGAGTGCATATCTACGAATCGCGGAGAAAGTTAGACTTCCTTCTAGTCAGGATGTGTCGATGTCTTAACTCGACAATTAATCCCTAACCTGTTTTTCCAAAAGAGAAGTGTCCTCTGAGGCTCTCACTACTCCTGGATGTGGTGCTCTATCAGTCCTATCACAATCCTCGTAATTAACTCTCGTAAGAGGCAGCCAGCGGCTTCGCCATCAAGGTTTAGATGACAACTTCTTTGTTTGCTATATGTTCTCATGGATAGATTTCCAAGGGAAATTACTGTGAAGATATATTTGCCAATAATACACGTGTGTGTTGTGAATGTTACGCTTCAATGTGTTTTAGTCACTTTTCAATATTTCCATTCTAGATGTTTGCACAACTCAAATAAAAAATATTAGCAGGTGCATCATTAGTCGTGAAAATAATAGACGGTCTAATCAACTTGTAGAAGTAAAAAAAACATGAAGTTAGAAATAAAAAATGCGCTAAATTACCGTTAACTAGAGTAAATCAGAGGCTCTCCGGGTGACCATGTCCAAAGTACTACAGCACTCACAGGCCACAATGCTCCTACTACAACTAAATTTGGAAAACCGCATGCAAAAGGGCATCGAAGCTAAAAACACGAAACCCATCACAAGAAGGCAGCCAAGATGCAACCCGTGAGGATTACATATTTTGGGCACCAAAACGTGTGGATTTCCTTTTTCAGAACGTGTAGATCTCGCCTGATCCCTGTGACTGTGAGACGTGCTGATCTCCTTGCGAAAGTTCGTCGGGATCCGTGGGCCATGGCGGAACTATCGGGAAAGTGCAGCTAGAGTGACACAGCGCAAAGTCATCCGATGCTTTACGTGCACTCGTTCTCGTCATCAGATACTGCTTTACACGTCACTGCAGCAACGGCAAGCCACGGCTCGATCGACAGGACACGAAACTTTACGGGAGAGGGGATATTGCAATTAGTTGGCCGCACGTACCGATTTTGTTGTGACAACTCGAGTTTCGAAAAATGCAAACTAAAATTCTAGACATACATTCTATTGTATCTTGTTCATCTGTGAAATTTCATCCAAAAATATGTCAAAATGTGGCCTACACAAAAAGAACAAATGATATGTAAATAGTACGTGACACTATTTACGTACGTCTTGTCTTTTTTACACAGGTCACATTTTGACATATTTTTGGATGAAACTTCACAGATGCACAAGACACAACACAATGTATGTCTAGAATTTTAGTTTGCATTTTTTGGAAATTTAGAAGTGTCAAAACAAAAAATGGGGTGCGGGCGCAACTAGTTGCAAATGAGAGTTTCCCACTTTACAGCTGATGACGACGCGCCGGACACTGCTTCCAGAGGATTCTGTTTTTCTCTTTTGCGCGAGCCTCGGCGGCGTGCACCGGAAGAGTCGCCGGTTTCTCCGCACACGTCCGCCTCACGCTCGCCGTAATCAGAAGGCGGTGCCTGACGGAGGCGGCGGTATTTGATGTTCAGGCCATCTCCAGCGGCGCGAGGCATTTTAATATCCGCGAGCGTCCGTTTGCGTCGCGCTGCGGACATTAAAATGACCGTTTATGTCCGCACGTCCGTTTGTGTTTGGGGGCTGCTCCAGCGGAGCGGCATATTTATTTTTTTCTTCTTGTTTTTTTTCCTCTTCTCCATTTAAACATAGTTCCAAATATTACATATTCAACATGATTTTACACAAACTAACACATAGTTTGGAACATGGTTTACACAAACTAACACATAGTTTGAACCATGGTTGACACAAATATAACATTTTTAAAAAAAGAAACCAGTTGTGTTGATTTCCATATGTTCACTGCCAAGAAAGAACATTCGAGGGCACACCCAATCACCCAAACTGGAAAATTCAGCGGGAGGAGATGGTGCCCTTGTTGGTTCTACCAGGAAGAAGAGACAGAGATCTCCACTACTGGCTTCGACTGGCCCGTAGCCAGATTCGCTGCAAAGAAAGAACATTCTAAGTTCTAACTATCGGTGTCCGAGCCGGATTCGCCGGTGTGGTAGTGCCTGCGGCGGGCTGTGTCGTCGAACACCTTGACGATCATCTCGCCGTCCCCTCGTAGAGGAAGGTGAGCCGGCAGCCGGGCTCGAGCGCGAGGTCACGGGCGAACTTGTCCCACCCCGTGTGCGGGTACATCTTGCCTGCCCGGTCGAACGGGACCTCCACGGTCCGGCGGCGAGAGTTGCAGCTGGTCTCCCGTAGCTGCAAATGCACCGGCTCGACGCCATCGACGAACTCGGTGAACTTGTCCGGGAGCCGCTTGATGTCGACTGGGTCGTCGTCGATGCGGAGAAGGAACTCGGAGCAGCGCTCCTCCTGCGAGAACGAGGAGGGCGCAGGCGACAGCGAGCGTGGGACCGTAGCTGCTCCACCACGGCGGCACCTGCCCCGGCCACGGGGGCGCCCAGGGCCGCGGCGTCAACCGCCTCGCCGGTCACCAGGACCGGCCATGGACTTCCTCGCGGGCCTGGCTGCGTCGCAGGAACAGCTAGGCGGCGCTACGGTCGAGCTTTGTGGCGGCTAGGGTTTCTTTGGAGGAGTGGATGAGGAAGAAGAACGTGCGCCCCCTTTATATAGGCCGGAGGCATGCGGTGGCCGCGGGACGCGTGGCGTCGCCATTAACGTGGTTGGCGGAGGTGGGCTACGGCCGCTCGGCAGCCGAAGCATCGCCATTAACGTGGCGCAGGCTGCCGAAGCGACGCAGCGGCGCAGTCATTGGCGCGTTTGAGAAAACGCATCGACGCAGAGTCGCTGCCAGGTGGGCCCGACGAAATGTCCGCCAGACGCGAGCGGACACTTTCCGGACGTCCGCGGAGACGCAAATCTGGCCCAAATATGGGCCAGATTTGCGTCTCCGCGGACGGCCCGGTCACTTTCCGTCGCCCCGCTGGAGGTGGTGCCAGACGCATTTCCGGTCACGGCGGATGAAAACGGCCGCTCAGCGACCGTTTGCGTCGTGTCGCTGGAGATGCTCTCAGTGAGAGGCCGCCGGAGGCTGGAGTGACACTGGCCGCTTAAAGCAAAAAAAAAAAAGGTATACAAGCTTTAATTAAACTAAAAGTTTCGCAAGATAATTTAAACCGAAAAACATACAAGGGGACTACTCTTCCAATATGATTTGGCCCAAGTGCTTAACATCCGCAATCACCCACAAATGGGTTTTCCTCTTAATTTTTTCTAAGATAACAAGGGACGTGGCATGCTTGTTGTTGAATACTCTTGCTTTGTGCTTAGTCCAAAGCTCCGAACAGAGGAGATTGCTTTGCGGTTAGGCATGTGAGTGTTTGTCATGTTGCGCCATCATTGCTCCACAGATAGTCCCGCCCATTGGTTCGGTTGGATGTGGGGTTGTGCAACCATTCCTTGATGGAGAATCTACAATGGATGAAGATGTCGGAGACCGACACCATGATTTGCTTGCAAAGAGGACATATGCCACGATTTAGCTACCCACGCTTTTGGAGGCGGTTCGCGGTGCAAATGCAATTTTGAGTAAGAAGTCAAGTGATTTTTTTTTGCTTTGGGGTGTCCAAACTTTCCAAACCGATTTGTGGAGAAAGGAGGTGATAGAGCCAATGAATTGCACCTCATAGACCGTCTTGGCGGAGTATTGCCCATGTGCCGTGAGATTCAAACAATGCCATCGTCCGTGTCGTTAGTAAGATGCACCTCTTGACACTTCTAAAGGTCGACGAATTGTGAGAAGTGAGTCATGGAGAAATTGTCATCCAACTTAATCTTCCGCACCCACTCATTCGTGTTCAAGGCTTGGCTAACCTTCCAACCTTTCCGTTTGAGGTGGCGTAGATGAGGGGAGCAATGTCCGTGGGCTTCCTACCCTGAAGACAAGGAACTTTCACCAACAGTTAACACATACAAGGCTGGCCCAAAGGTCGATCACGGAACATCAGCCAATGCGCAGGATTAAAATATGTTAGAACCTAACGTGGCATCCACAGTTTGCCATACTGCAAAATGGAGGATAAGCAAATCGTTGCAATCTTGTTGCACGACAGACCAATAGGACTTACTGCCGATAAACTTAACACAGTCACAACTCATAACCCGCAACTATGATGTCACCTAGATGCAAATTGCAATGCCAAAGATTTTCTAAACCTCTATAGGCAGTTCTACCGGCTTCTTTACAGCACAACAGTGAGCGCAATGACGCATGGATCTCCACAGCTGTCTGTGTGTGTGTGGTTGCTCAAAACTTCATGTTCCCAAAACTATAGCCATCTTCCGTAGATATTGCAATGCATCGCTGATATGCAGAAATCCACATGCAAATAAGGTAACTGAAGTGCAGGCTTCGAATCGTCTAGGCTTGGAAGAGAGCTGGACCAAAATGGCACTCGTTTTCCTCTACTTGGCTTTGCTGTTAACCCACTGTCCATCCACGTTCCGACAGCACTTCACGAACCCGCGCAGCCACATCAATGGCATCGTTCAGGGGAGGGTAGCTCCAGCTGTCTGACATCTACAATGGAGGAAAGGGTCATACAGACACGCCATGAATTCGCCCTTGAGATGTGTGGACATCAAGGGGAAAAGGAACACTCTCATTCCTCATAATATGGTAAAATTGTAACAGAATTACATGAACTTGGTCTTTGTAAGTAGTAGGGCTGAGAGGAGATAGAAAACTTACATCTTCTAATCCAGTGAAAGGACGAACAGCACCTCGTTTATGCAGTGTGTTGTGAAAATCTGAGAATTTCCACCTGCAGTACTCAGTTCCAACAACATAGACCGGCTTCCTGAAAGAAATGTAATAGGGAGCTTAGCTATGTGTCCTCAAACAGGAACAACGTTTGTAAGCACACAACACAATAACTCACCCAGTGCTGCACGCCTCACTCAGCATACTTACTGAGTCTGCTGTTATGATGAAAGCATCGGCCCATGCAAGATGCCCTAGGTGTGGGTTAGGTTCTGCAGCAACAAATCCAGATCAACCTAAATTTTGCTTTGCATACAAAGAGCAAAACATCTGGATGATGGCATTTTCTTATCTACTATCTACCTTCACCATCCCAGATGTAAAACTTAGGATGTGTGCTGAACTCTTTCAATATAAGATCAGACACCTGCAAAAAAATGGTTGCAAATTTTAAGTATGCATAACGCACAAAACAAGATATGAGCAACCCATGGTCCTACCTTTTGTGGCGTTCTCCTGGAAAATGAAATTCTGACGCGTCCACAGGTCTTTACAACATTGTGCAGTGAGCTTACCAGCTGCTTGGCAAGTTCCACACCATAATTACAGTTTTCTGAGAATTGAGGATGTTATGAATTAGATCTACATATATATAAGTGGGTTAGCAGAAAGCGATCAACCTGCACACTCAAAGTTTTAACAAATGAAGCCATAAAAATCCCTCATATTTTGTTAGCACCAAGAAGTGGGCATATTTCAACAAGATATCGTTAGCCAGATATTAAAAGTTTTCACTGCACATATCCCAAAACGCCACTCTGAGAAAACATGTGGAATGCAAGAAATTACATGAATGAGAAAAATGGAAGGTGTAACTTTGAGATTTATTTGCTCTTTCTTATTGCTTTGAGCGTACAGTCTAACTTAAATTCCACAACTGAATTGCACGATACAGCGATCGGGTGTAAATAAATTCAACTTGTGATTCCCACTTTGTTTTTTTAAGGAAAAAAATGCAATATCAAAATGGAATTCCTGATAAACTGCAAATTTAGGATTAAGGCCCTTGGGAAATGCATGTACTCTATCTTAGTTCGGAAGCTTTAGCTTCATGATGCAAACCAAAAGTAAATAAGCAGTTATGAGCTAGCAGTACTCAATTAAATACATTGTTTCAGGTGATGCATATTGGACTTGAGTGCTTGCAATCAGTAATTAACTTATTTAAGTTTGGAGCATTATCTATTGCAGTAATCCAACAATTCCCTGTTTTAGATGTATAATGGAATATAGCTATTGTTCTAATGAAGTGTACTGCAGCCAAACAGATCAATTTCTCCTTAAATTAGCAGAATCAAGCATTGACCATCCAATTGGCATATTCTACCACGAATCCACAACAAATAAAAACATTGTAATCCAAAAGGTGCGGGAAATATCGGCTACTGAGAATGTTCTTGCTCAATAGCATGTAGCATATCAGACCCGAAGGAAAGGACATGATAACAGCAGATCAAGATATCTTGTAGCCGATATTTCATGCCAGGGACACATCAGAAGTTATCTATTCTGTAACTGTGTGTAGGGCCTCTGTGTCTCTCCCTCCTTGACAGATGGCGCGGCAACCAAACATATGAGGAACCACTCGAACTGGTGTGCAGAAGTGTTGAGGTACACCAATGTTGCTACTACGGTCAGATAAAGTACATGAGTTTGCTGCCTGCAGCAAGAAATCAAGCCACATGAGGTCCCATTCGGCTACCGCACACTGATGTTGCTACTAGGGCCACTAGTGAAACAGGGATTATTTGTTTGGTGGCACTTGGTAGCACACACAATGGGTTTTCTCCGACATCAGATAGACAAGCAAGCAGGAAGGAAAAGATGGGTATACTTGTTGGTCCTCCAATGTTTACTACTACCAATGGCTTTGGCAAGGGAGCGAGTTCATCATGCCAGTTTGTAGCAGCAATGCGTAGTGCAGCAGAATCTGCTTGGTGAAGTGCTCCAGCAGTCAAGACCTGGCCTTCCAAAGTTCGAAATTAATAACTGGAACAGCTGGATGAAAACATATGAAATATTTTTTGCTTGCAAGAAAAAAAAAACCAGCGCACCACATTTGGCCCTGGTGGTTCTCTTGGAGTAATCCATCTCCGGAAAAGCCACGGAACTTCTTGTTGTCCCTTTGTAGTTAAAGCATAGTAATCATGACGAGGAGTCACTACCAAATCAAATCTATCAAGACGATACCTGGGGTGTTGTATCTGCGCAATAAATACAATATCATTACAACTAAAATCAGATTTATATAATTATTTTTGCAGCAGCACAATGTTTCATACCCCTAGCTGAGTAACAACTGATATATTATCAAATAAGCTACTTGGTGTCAGTATTCTACCTGAATGACAAAGACTTTATCTGGAGCTAAACACCTTATAGAGCTTGCATATGATATGGTATCACGGCCACAAGCAACAACTATTGCCAGGCCTTCCCTGAAAGAGAATCAAACTTTGAGGAAACAGAGCAGGAAAACTAGAAGCTAGGAACATTTGTAACCTTTTGACACAAACATACTACAGAATACTTAGGTCACTCTACATTTTGCATATGAAATTGACCAACATGAAGTATGTTTTAGTAAGTTCCATATTCCGTCCGAACTATAGGGCAATTCCATGATGAATTTTTAGGATAGGTATTGAGAGTGACTGATTCGTGCATTCTGAAAAGGGATTGGAGCAAAATATTCAGAAGTGACACGGATGCAATGGTTAACATAAAACAGAGCAGTAGTGCACAAACAGCAAAGCAACAATATTAAGAAACATGAACCTTACTTCTCGAATGTATCACGGACCAATGTCACAATCTTACTGGTATCTGCTTCCAGTACAGAAGACAATCCAAAAGATTGCACTTTACTGACAGAATAAGGTGCCAACAATTTTCCTTGAAATAGTCTTGCAAATGCCGTATTCCTGAGTACTTGGTCCACAATTTTATGCAAGGAAATCGGGAGAAAGTGCAGCCACTTGTTGATTCCTCCTGTTGGCCTGATAATACGCTGTGCGACGAAATATATTTCAACAAACAAAAAATAATAATGAGCAGTAATTCAAGACCCGTAAGAACAGCAAAAAAAAATATGGAAGAGGCCAGCGGTAGTCATACAATTTTTTAGATACTACAAGCTGCCCTCTATTTGAAACTTTACCCATTGGGACATAAGTTAAAAGATAGTGAAATTTGAAATATCAACAAAAATTTGCCTTGTATTAAGCCCCTCTTGTTGGTTTTCCTATTTATGTTTTTAACCGAGATAATACTAACAAGTATATGGGAAACAACAAGAAACAAGAAAGAAATGACAATCTATCTAGAGCATTTCAGGTTTAAACCATTCCCATATTCCAATCAATATGTCACAGCCCAGAATTCAATCCATGGACGCCACATGACACAAAGGTACTAAGGCACTACTTGTTGCTGCAAACCAGTAAAGGGCAGGCCAACAACTAATTGGTGCCAAATCCAGAAATGAAGTTGATGAGGCATTTCAGAATCAACTTGACAGTTGACAGTGATGTATACAATGGACACATCTGCTAATTTACAGCAACAGAGCAAGTACATGACATGACAACGAGATAAAAAAAAAACGTAGGATGTTAATGAAACTCAAACAGTTAACATGGTCCAGAATAAATGGGTGGAATTGACTTCCACTCTTTGCCACCATCAAACGCATACTGCAACGCTGACATGATTAAAAAAAGCAGAGGCTGTAGTACACAAACCACTCTAAAATAGAAGAAAGATTATTGAATTACTTACTGCAGACAGGCTATATATTATGCTTAAACCATGATTACACCTCCGAAAACCAAGCCTTCAACAGACAAGTAATCAAAGGTATCCAATACACGGTCTCGTATTCTCTAGTAGCTTTAGTGAATAACTGCTAGGTGCCATGAAATGTAGTCTAAGAAGAGCCATATCAAGCTAGTGCAATGTTGCATCAGACATAGCAGATACCATCACCATGACACCATGACCATTCTTTTTTATCTCTTATCATGTTGAATGCGAAAGAAGAGCTAACTAACTGCCGCATCATCCGAAATGATTTGTGGTGTCTGATAAGCATCCAACAAAGCCAAATACATGTTTAGAGCTTCTTCTGGAGAATCCCACTTTCAGGGAATTTCTGAATAGGCTCGGCCGTCAACACCCTTAACATCTAGAATCCAGTCCTTGTACGACTAACAGCGATCGCGTCGCCCGGTGCCGCGCTGCACTCGCAGGCAGAGAGAAACAGGGGTGGGACGGGGGGCTTACGAAGAGCGTGAGGCGGTCAGCGAGGCCGAGGGCGCGGACGAGGCCGAGGCACTGGTTCTCGGCGCCGGCGCAGCCGTTCCCGATGACGACGGCGCGGCGCACCGTGCCGACGCCGCCAGCGAAGATCTCCGGCGCCCCATTCCCCCCGCCCGGCGGCTCCGGCGGCCACAAAGGCCGGATAGGCATGGCTCGGCCTCGGCGGCTTCGGAATCAGTGAAGAGCGCTGGCTCGAACGTCGATGCCGTTTGGTGTCTGTGAGCCAGTCTTGCGGGACAAGTATGGTTTTCCATATTATTTTTCCTCTCTCTTTATTTTCTGCGTCTGCCGGATTCCGTCGGCGGCGGGAGGAGTGGCCTAGTGGCAGATCGGAATGGAAAGGTCGCCGCCGGCGGGGAGGCGGCGCCGTCTTGGGTGGGCCGCGCATGTGGTGGACTGATGGGCCAAACGTTGCATTTCACTGCCTTGACCACCCTAAAAAAAAACGTGTCTGGACATTTTGTGGGAACCACCCAACATTAAAAGCTGCTAAAAACCCAACAACAAAAAAGGCTCTAAGAAAGAAACCAATATGAAAAAATAGAGTGCTGCCAAAAAGTATGAAAAAATAGCTGACCCTATGCTATGAAACTGAACCAGTCGAAACATTTACCCTAAAATTTGCCTAAGAATAACCGGGGCGTGTCCGCGTCTATATTTTACAGGATTCCATCGACGAGGAGATCGCAATAAAATTCCACAGTCATAACTTTGCTTAACCCCAACAATGGTCTGAAAACAACCATAGCGTTTCAGGTGCAGATTCTATAGAATTTCGTAGGCGCATTGGGAGGCCACCTCGGTGCAAAAACATCAACGTTTATTCATGAGAACTGCAACAAAGTTTTTCCAACGAAATTTGAAATATGTACTAAAACTTCACACATATTATCAACATCCTCTAAGATAACTACACAGAATTAGTTCCAGGGATAGAGACAAGGGGGGCGCAGCCCCCCCCCCCCCCCTCATGATTTTTCTTTGAACACAAGCCATGGCAACTTCTTATTTGTGCGATTTTAGCTAGTTCTGCTCCCCTCATACTAAGATTGCCCCCCTTATACTTTATTCCTGGCTCCGTCCCTGATTAGTTCAATCCTCTAAGATTTGATATAGCTACGTACAACTTATACGAAGGTATCTTACAGATGTTTTATGAATGTATGAAGATTCAACATAGTTTCATGTATGTTTTATGCATGTTTTCACAAAGAAACAAAGACATGTGCGTAGTTTTATTCGTGTTTTCTTGTGAAATTAAAATTGTGTGAAACCTCAATGAAACATTTATGCAGCCGCCGTGAGGGGTAGTGCGGGTTGATTTTCCGACATTCAACCACCATCTGTACCAACCATCAGGCTAGGTGAAACTGACAATTGTTGGATCCTTTCGCGTAGATGATCATTCCACGGGTCTTGGGATGGCGTTGTGTGCCAGTGAGGGCCTCTCAATCTTCACCTCATGTCGTTTTGTAGGAGTTTGTGATGATCCCACTGAAACTGAATTCCAGGGTTGTCTTGAAGGGATCGATGTGTCCTTGCATCATAGCCATCTCCAAATCATCGTGAAAACCGACTGCTCCAAGCTTGTGGATGTCATCAAATGAACCCATCTTTATTAAATTTCTGAGATTAAAGACCTAGTTTATCAAAGTTATGAATTTGTCTTTGTAAAAGTGGAGATAGGTTATGGTTAGTCTTTCTCTTGCAAATTATGCAAGGGTAGAACGCCACACTACTATGTTAGGGTATGGACTTGAAGTTGTTCTTCAGGATCTGCAACAAGACCAAATGGCAACCCCATCTGTTTATTGAAGTTCCTATTTTACCCCCAAAAACCTAGCATATGTGTGATTCCTCAAAGGCTTCTTTGGATTGTTAGATTTTAACTTTAATTTTGGGAGATCTCCTTTTTCAGTTCATTTTCCTTTTTGTAAGAGCATGTTTGAATCATAGAATTAGAGTTGTATGAAATGCTTTCTTTTTACCCAGTTTCATAGAAAACCTAGCATGAGAAGTGTGCATTTTATGGCTTTCTCTTCATTACTCTAAAACAACACATTTTGTGTGAACCCTGCAAAGTCAGCATCTCAAGTCTGCAGCAATTCTTGTGCTCTACTATTCCAATCATGTGCTTTTCTATTTATATATTTTCAAAATTTTGCAATCCAAAGAGGACCTCCACTAAATTACAAAACAAAGTTCAGCGGGAAATGAAGAGTGCCAAAAAAGTAATCCAATTTGTTTTTCAGCTGGCACTTTCTCCATTCATTAAGGGCCTCCTTGGACTGCTTGTTTTTTCTTTGTTTTGGAAAACCTTAGTTTCAGATTTTAGATCCTCCCTTTCTTTATTTTTCTTTTCTTTCCACAAGAGCATTTTGCATCGTAGTACCTGAGTTGTCGAAATCTTGAAATGTATTATTTTGTACCCTCAAATAATCAGAGGCGAAGCATGGAAGAAATTGTGCAGAATCGGTTAAATCTCAAGAGGCTACCCTTCTTTTCCTAAAGAGACACCTAAATGGTAGTAAGGCTCAGCACAAACAAATCAACTGCTCCTTAACACTGAAGAGCGTGTTGTCATTGTGTTGGATATATTAGACACATTTTGCGCATAGACTAGTTAAGTGCCTGTGCGTTGCCACATTACCTCAAACTTTTTTCATCGCACATATATAAAAATGATGCACGTCAAAACTAGGTGTATAGAAAAGATGGCTACATATTATTCTGATTTCCTAAGACAGTGTGCATAATAAATGGGAAAAGAGGAGGCTGACAATTACCTCAATTTGAGATGTGTAATATTATATATTGTATACGGACATTTCTAAAACCCTAGCCGCCTCCGGGTCCCTCCCAGGCAACCCTGAGGCGTAAGCGCCGCCTCCACCACAACATCTCCTTCTGCGTTCCGTACCCCTGCTGCCGCCGGAGGAGGCTGTCCCACGACGGACAGCAGCGGTGGGGGATCTCCTCCGGTAGTCTCCTCCCGCACATTCAAATCCCCCAACTAAAAAATCTCCACTCCCCCCAAATCGACCATCAGGCCGACCCTATAATATGAAACGGAGGAAGTGCTAAGTACTACTCTGGCCCACCGTGGGTCCGTGGCCTAGTAAGCTCTAGAGTATCGATTGGTAGTGAAAGTGATCTGGAGTTCAATGGTCGGGCTAACTGCGCTTTTCACTGATGCTGCTGGTGGTGATCAAATGCCGGCCAAATGAAGCAGCAGGAATGGTAGAAGAGGAGAAAAGGTTGGACCAGCGCCACCCTCTGTGAACCTGTAGAGTGTAATATTTCATGGCAGCAACCGAGTTGGCAAACTGAGCTTCTGACAAACAAGGTTGATGTTGCTGTTTCTTTTCCTTTTTTAATCTCTGAGAGGGTCAAAGCTAGCAACAGCAGTAAAATTCTTTGTGATGAGCAAATATGCAGACAGTGAATTCATGCTCAGAGCAGACCCACAGAAAAGAGTGGCACCCGCATACACTATCGGTGCGACCCTTGGATTGACTGGATGGATGGATGGCTGGCAAGGAGAATCGGGTTCAGCCGGCATTTGACTAAGAAAGCACTGCACCCAAATCTGGAATTGACAACGGGAAAGAGGAACAAAGCAAGATCCGGCTAGAAAAAGGCAGCAGAACAAACTTTACTCCCCAACAAAGTAGCACTGGAAGTGGAACAAAGTGACTGGTTCACAGTCCAAATCTTAGCCTAATCGTCCCAGCAAACCCATTATCCACAGAAAGCACCGGGCCCAGCTCCCACGTACGATCATTTTGTTTTTCTCCAATTTGAACACCAACATCAATCATCAGGACTGCTCAAGCAGAACACGAAATGAGACCGGATACAGACGATCGATACTACACAACATGCATCAGTATAACCAACTTCGCATTTGCTGAAATTACATGGATATCGCAGAAGTTTTGAACTCTCTGATGGGTGTAGCAAGTTAAAGAACAATAAAGTGCATGGTCCAGGGCATCCCTAAGCCCCTCCCTAAATAAGTAAATTGACAGGGCAGCATGCCACTATGCCAGCATCAGATGTGGATCTCAGCCTCTACAAACAGTGAACTGAAATTGACAGCAGTAGGAGATACTGAAAACACTAAGGTGAGCAGAAAATAGAGCGCATTAATAAGCATTCAAGAAAGATCATGCGTTCTCATATACACCTAGCGTCTACCAGCATTGTGTGTTACAGCGAAGCATAACTATGACAATGAAAGAGAAAATTTCATTCAATGGTTCAAAGAAGTTGTTGGTGTTTATCCCTTTTGTCGGATAAGACAAGGTGGCTGCCACTAGAATACTACACCTAAACATAGCAATCAGTTTTATCTTAAAAAAGCCATAGCAATCAGTCATTGTGACGCCAAACCAAAGTAGTAATAATGAACCTTTTAAAAGACAATTCTAAATTCAAGAGTAGAGAAGTACTAGTACCCTCCATCCATAAAAAGATGTCAAAAGTTTGTTTAAATTTGTATGGATACACCCGAATTTTGACAAATCTTCAACATCCTTTTGTAGACGGAGGGAGTACCAAGAAAAGGTCCAAATACTGCTCCCTCTGATACAAATTAACTGTCACAGATTTGGGCAAAAAGTTGATTAAATCGGTCTAGGTTCATTGAACCTGCGACAACTAATTTAGATCAGAGGTAGTAGAATTGTTTATGCTTTACTACTGGCACCATTCAGTCACCAGCCAAAGTTCTTCCCACTACTTCTAAAAAACTAGTAGCATAATTAGTCGATGAGTTATACATTGCTTCCAGGTCAGGTAACATCACAGAAGCCCACATGCATAGCAGATGTGTTTGAGAGCGTAAGCAGAATACTGGTAGACCTAAACATAGCAATCAGTTTTGCTTAAAAAAGGAAGCGTAGCACTCGGTCATTGTGACACCAAATAAAATTGGTGGTAAATCTTTTAGAAGACAGTAGAAATTCAAGTTTAGAGAAGTACACTAAGAAAAGGTCCCAAAATAAGACCAAATACTAGAATTGCTTATGCTTGAAGAATACTGGCACCAGTCACCAACCGATGTTGTGCCCATGGTATCATAAACGGCAATGCTTTCGGACAAACTACTGAATAATTGGCAAGCATAATTGGTCAATAAGTTGATATACATTGGTTCCAGTTCAGATTATCACAGAAACCCACATAGATATCAGATGCATTCGCAAGTATAAGCAGTTCTCTATGGTGTGCGACCGATGATCACTGGATGGAGAAATAAACTGAAGTAAATTCTGGATAGGGATAGACAGGCATAGACAAAAATTGCCCCTCTTCCTGAATTACAGAGAGCTCCCAGTTCAGACACAGGTTCTTATTACTGTTGAAGTTTACAGTAATATTAGACACATCCTTTCCAATTGCCAAAGACACCAAAATTGCAAGCAGTTGCACCCCAAAAGAAAAAAAAAACTCAACATGTTACCACCATAGTTTCTGGTTTCCCCTCTGGATCTACAACACGAACCCACTAGGTAGAATTATACTATCCTAATGTATCGAATCTACGACTCTGAGGCGAACAAAAGGGCAGAAAGAGCCACATCACCTGGCCGGATTCAGTCGAGCCAGCCGGTCTGCCGGAGCACGGCGTCGCGCACCCGCCGGAGGTCGCGGCCCTTGAGCGTGCGTCCGGCGCCCTCGAGCATGGAGAACGGGGCGACCGGGCCGGCGCCGCCGGCGGACGCGCGCGCGACCATCTCGTGCGGGGGCAGCATGGCGGCGTCCCCGCGCCGGAGCTCGTCGTCGTCGTCGGCGGCGGCCTCGTCCCACCTGTCCATGGCCGGCTTCCGGGGCGGGCGGACGGGCACCTTGACCGGGGCCGACTGGTGGTACTGCGGCGCCGGCGCGGTGCGGCTCCTGGGCCGCGGGTTCGCCGGGATGGCCCAGGCGGCGGAGGGCGGGGGCTGGGTGGGCGAGAGCGAGCCGCCGCCGGATGATGCCGAGGCGGCGGCGGCGGCGATGGTGGCCTTGCGGCGGAGCAGCGCGGCCGGGATGGCGTCGGACGCGGCGGCGCCGCGGCGGACCAGGAGGCGCCTGTCCCCGTCGTGCAGCGCGGCGAGGAGGCCGAGGTGGGCGTGCGGCACCCGGGCGGCGGGGCTGTCGTCGGGCGGGGCGGCGGCGGCGTCGGAGGAGGAGAACATGAAGTCGTCCTCGTGGAACTCGTCCCCCGCGATGAAGGACGGCTCCGTGGGGGAGGAGGAGGGCGAGGAGAAGAGCCCGACGAAGCGCTCGGTCGCCGGCGACCGGCGCGGGCGGTAGTCGTCCATGGTGGGCGCCGCTCCGGCCAGCGGGGGGGTCAGACTCAGAGCTCAGGGGGGACTGGGACTGGGACTGGGAGGCGCGCGCATGCGGGTTGAGTCGAGGGCCCCGTGGTTGGGCTAGGGCCCCAGCGGCGGGCGGGGGAGGAGACGGCAAGGCGAGGTCTGGTGAAGTTTGGATTTTTATGGGCGGCGAGGCGAGGCGGGGCCACCCACCCACCCACCGTTTCTGTTGTATGGGGGCGGGGGACGTGGCGGATACGGATGGTGGAGATAAGGAAGATGGATTGAATCTGGGCAATGTACTACTATCCGTTGGATTGAATTTGGTTAGCTTTTCGATCAGGTTAAATGCATCGCTGAATCCTAAAACAAACTCGGCAGGTCGTTGATTGTGCCGTGCGAGTTTTTGTGAGACTCTTGGGAATATCTATCTGTCAATTAACTCAACAATGTTTAGAGGATGGCTACGTTTCCGCTGGTTGATCCATCTAGATGCCATCAATATGGATCAAACAAAGAAAATTCTAAAGATAATGGATGGGTGCATGAACAAAGCATTTAGTTTCACCGCAACAAATTACTAAGTCACTGGAATAACAAAGGGTATCTTCTTCAGCAAACTTGTAAAACTAACACAACAAATTCGGGCGATGGGTGATATGTGTTTCTTGCTCTTTACTTAGCCCATACATGAGCTTGGTGCAAGAGATATATCTTCCTTTTATTATTAAATCTTCGATAATTGACAACAATAGTGTTCAAAGCATTAATTACATACAAAGTTAAGATTATTTGGCGGATAGTATCGTGGCCAACTTGGATCGATTCTAAAAAGATAGCATCTAGATTTGGGCGAGGAGCGGGGCTTCCTTGAAAACAATATATTTGGTAAAGTTCAATGAGTGGTAACCGAAATATTAAAATCATTGATTGTTGGGAGAAGATAGCTACGGACTATCATGTTGCCGGAGTCTTAGCACATAGGGATATGCATGTTTTAGAGATAAAGGTGTGGAGTAAGTTGTAGCCAATTCCGCTTACATATAGGTCTGATGCAAGGAGTAATGTTTCCTCTAAAATGAGACCCGAAAGGGTTGAATGGTTGGTACGTAACAAAGAATGGTTGGATTGTTGGTCATTCTGAAAGATAAGAACCATGCATCGAGTATACAAAAATAATCGTCTAGAGTTGGCATCAAGGCTATCTAATTTTGAACAATTTATGCCAAAGATTGTGGCTATCTTGTTAATGTAACTTAATGCTTGATATTATAGAGTTATCATCTTTCTAAATTAAGTAGTATCCGAGAGTAGCAAGTGGCGTGTTCGATAAGTGTCTCAAAGAAAAGTTTTTAGTGGCCTATCCACCGAAGATGTTGGTGGAAATGGTTATGTATTTGATAAATATAGGACATACATCATGTTTCTTGTGGTATTTGTATCACCTGAATGGTAACATTCCTTTTCTCACGTTTAATTTTTGTTTTAACAATCTTGATGGGAAATTGATGGCATTAACACCATATAACAATGGTGGTATTACTTGTGAGTGATTGCTAAGGATTATTCATTGGGTCAAAACTAATATTAAAACCTTGTATCATGAGTTGGTGAGAGGGTATTATGAAAGTTTACCTAGTCCCCTCGGTGCTCTTTTATGATTAATGACAAATGATTCAGTATGTAATGTGTTTGTAACTGTATGCATGTGCATCGTCCCAAAAACATTGTATAATCAATGGTTGCCAGTCCCTATAAACTGATACTTAAGAATGACTTGAAGATATAAGATTATAGATATTTTTTGCCTCTTTAGAGGTTCCAATGGACGCATTTAGTATAAGACACGTCGTGCAATATAAAGAGGGGTAAACACATAAAAATTGGTTGATGAATCTTGATGATTGCTCAGTTAGAGCGCAATCATATGTTCAACAAGCCTTTTAATCTCTTCTGGGTACCTATTGACTTATTCTTGGTGATACCGACTACAAGACGCAAGTACACAAATTTGCTCTAGTTTGAGGGTTGAGAACTTGGATGAACAAAGTTATTGCACCCTCATAGAGTTTTATTAGTGACCATAACAGTTTGAAGTTGGTGATACCGAGAATGGCAGTTGTGTCTAGAGTTAGGGAAACCATGTTTTTTAGGTTGCCCCAGGTGTCATGCTTCAGAAGTCTGTCTTACACTTTTGAAGTAAGTGCATCTGGAATTTGCTCATGTTTGATGAAGGAATTATGCTCTAGAGGCAATAATAAAGTGTTCATTATTACGAATCCAAGCTCTGCGCTTAAAATTTATTCTAATATTCTAAAACTGCTTTGTGCCTTGAATATGAAATTCAAAGGAAAACTTATGAGCACGTGTATAAGAATGAAGAAACAAGTGTTCCTAGTCCCGCCTCCAGGAATATCTCATATGTTGTTTGATGATCATGTTTTCCTCAACATGAGTGGGAGTAGATTGTTGAGAAGAACAATTGTATTGAACCGAACCAGTTTTACCAGATATACTATGAGATGTTGTTCTATGATTATAGTACTATCCAATCTTATGAAACAAATCCTTAGACCATGAGAGTATCAATAGATCTTATTTCGAAAGGAATGTATTGGTTACAATCAAAAGTCTACCGGAAAAGGAGGCGAGAAAGGTGGTAGTCATATATCTTTGAAAAAACATCCGACGACTTGGTGGCTCAAGAATGGGAATCGAATAAGGAGAGATATACTCAGGGCCCATCTTAGTATTACGATGTCACCCAACCGTCTGGCCAAATATCTTGTAATATAAGTTACAAGGTCATTAGAATACAATACGAGAAAGAGAATGAAACAGGGTCGAGGTTAGCGGTATAGTGATCAATAGTTGAATCATGAGGACACCAAAGTCTAACCTCAAGTATTCATGATATCGTGCAACAATGGGATTGATACTATAAGATATCATAGAAGGTTACTCAATCACGAACATGAGCTATTATGGATGTCCCGGTTCCATTGCTAGTTATTGATCTGAAAGAGTTTCAGAAAAATGTATGTGATTGATTGGGCCTATCATGATCACATGTTGAAATGTTTTTTGTTCTTTATATTACTTGTTGCATTTGTTATACACATGGTATGTGGTTGAGAGAATGTCCGGAATAGTTATGGCAATATCGAAATAGTTTCGGTGGAGTATCTGAGTCATTTATGTGTTATTGAAATAGTTCCGGAGGTACATTGCAATTTCTCTGACAATTAATACATGATAGAAATATTATTAGAAGTATTTAGGTAGCTCGAGAATTTTTAGGAGTGATCGAACGTGTTTCAATAATTTACGAAATTGTTCCAAGATATTCACTGAGAGACAATTAAGGTTTAAGACCTTCATATGAAGTGTCGGGAGACGGGCGAACACCCGGCCCTTCTAGGCTGGCCGCATGGTCCTGTATGGGGCCCAAGTAGATGGCCTCTCACATCCTCATGGCCTCCTGGAAGTCAGCCCTCAAAGGGTTGGCCGCATGGGCCTCTCCGGGGGCCATGTAGGGCCGCCTAGGGCCCCAAGGGGCTTCCTAATTAAAGGCATCCCACATGGGCAACCGAACTAGGGACACCCTAGGTCGGTGGGGAGGTAGGGGTGGCCTAGGTGTTGGAGATATGCCCAAGAGGCAATAATAAAAGTGGTTATTATATATCTTTATGTTTATGATAAATGTTTATATACCATGCTATAATTGTATTAACCGAAACATTGATACATGTGTGATATGTAAACAACAAAGAGTCCCTAGTATGCCTCTTAAACTAGCTTGTTGATTAATGGATGATTAGTTTCATAATCATGAACATTGGATGTTATTAATAACAAGGTTATATCATTGTATGAATGATGTAATGGATACACCCATATTAAGCGTAGCATAAGATCTCGTCATTAAGTTATTTGCTATAAGCTTTCGATACATAGTTACCTAGTCCTTATGACCATGAGATCATGTAAATCACTTATACCGGAAAGGTACTTTGATTACACCAAACGCCATTGCGTAAATGGGTGGTTATAAAGGTGGGATTAAGTATCCGGAAAGTATGAGTTGAGGCATATGGATCAACGAGTGGGATTTGTCCATCCCGATGACGGATAGATATACTCTGGGCCCTCTCGGTGGAATGTCGTCTAATGTCTTGCAAGCATATGAATAAGTTCATAAGAGACCACATACCACGGTACGAGTAAAGAGTACTTGTCGGGAGACGAGGTTGAACAAGGTATAGAGTGATACCGAAGATCAAACCTCGGACAAGTAAAATATCGCGAGACAAAGGGAATTGGTATTGTATGTGAATGGTTCATTCGATCACTAAAGTCATCGTTGAATATGTGGGAGCCATTATGGATCTCCGGATCCCGCTATTGGTTATTGGTCGGAGTGAGTACTCAACCATGTCCGCATAGTTCACGAACCGTAGGGTGACACACTTAAAGTTGGATGTTGAAATGGTAGTATTTGAATATGGAATGGAGTTCGAATATTTGTTCGGAGTCCCGGATGAGATCTCGGACATCACGAGGAGTTCCGGAATGGTCCGGAGAATAAGATTCATATATAGGATGTCATTTTTTGTGAATAAAATGTCGCGGAAGGTTCTATGGAAGGTTCTAGAAGGTTCTAGAAAAGTCCGGAAGAAACCACCAAGGAAGGTGGAGTCCACATGGGGCTCCACCTCCATGGCCGGCCAACCCTAGTGGGGGAGGAGTCCCAAGTGGACTCCCCCTTAGGGGGGGCCACCCCCATATGGGAGGTGGAACTCCCACCTTGGTGGGAGTCCTAGCTAGGCTAGGTTTCCCCTCTCTATGGAAGGTTTTTGGTTCGGGTCTTATTCGAAGACTTGGAGACCAACTCTTGGGGATCCACCTATATAATGAGGGGCATAGGGGAGGGGGCCGGCCACACCAAAGCCACAAGTTGGCCGCACCCCTTGAGGCCGGCCACCCCCTCCCAAACCCTAGCCGCCCCCTTTCTCCTCCATAGCTCCCGCGTGCTTTAGCGAAGCTCCGCCGGAGTTCTCCACCGCCACCGACACCACGCCGTCGTGCTTGTCGGATTCAAGAGGAGCTACTACTTCCGCTGCCCGCTGGAACGGGAGGTGGACGTCGTCTTCATCAACAACCGAACGTGTGGCCGAGTACGGAGGTGCTGCCGTTCGTGGCGCCGGAACCGATCGTGATCAAGATCTTCTACGCGCTTTTGCAAGCGGCAAGTGAACGTCTACCGCAGCAACAAGAGCCTCATCTTGTAGGCTTTGGAATCTCTTCAAGGGTGAGACTCGATACCCCCTCGTTGCTACCGTCTTCTAGATTGCATCTTGGCTTGGATTGCGTGTTCGCGGTAGGAAATTTTTTGTTTTCTATGCAACGTTATCCTACGGTGGTATCGAGCCGTGTCTATGCATAGATGGTTGCACGAGTAGAACACAATGGTTTGTGGGCGTTGATGCTCTTGTTATCTTTAGTTGAGTACTTTGCATCTTTATGGCATAGTGGGATGAAGCGGCTCGGACTAACTTTACATGACCGCGTTCATGAGACTTGTTCCTCGTTTGACATGCAACTTGTATTGCATAAGAGGCTTTGCGGGTGTCTGTCTCTCCTACTATAGTAAAGATTCAATTTACTCTTCTATTGACAACATTAGTATCAACGTTGTGGTTCATGTTCGTAGGTAGATTAGATCTATATCGAAAACCCTAAACCACGTAAAATATGCAAACAAAATTAGAGAGCGTCTAACTTGTTTTTGCAGGGTTTGGTGATGTGATATGGCCATAATGTGATGATGAATATGTATGAGATGATCATTATTGTATTGTGGCAACCGGCGAGAAGCCTTATGGTTGTCTTTATATTTCATGTTGAGTAGTATTTCAAAGTAGTTGTAATAGTTGCTACATGGAGGACAATCATGGAGACGGCGCCATTGACCTTGACGCTACGCCGACGATGATGGAGATCATGCCCGAAGATGATGGAGATCATGTCCGTGCTTTGGAGATGAAGATCAAAGGCGCAAAGACAAAAGGGCCATATCATATCACATATGAACTGCATGTGATGTTAATCCTTTTATGCATCTTATTTTGCTTAGATCGCGACGGTAGCATTATAAGATGATCCCTCACTAAAATCTCAAGATAATAAAGTGTTCATCCTTAGTAGCACAGTTATCAAGTATTGTCGTTTCGAAGCATCTCGTGATGATCGGGTGTGATAGATTCAATAAGTACATACAACGGGTGCAAGACAGTTTTGCACATGCGGATACTAAGGTGGCCTTGACGAGCCTAGCATGTACAGACATGGTCTCGGAACACATGATACCGAAAGGTAGAGCATGAATCATATGATTGATATGATGAACACTTTGAGTGTTCGCCATTGAAATCACACCTTTTCTCGTGATGATCGGGTTTAGGTGCGGTAGATTTGGTTCGTGTGATCACTAAGACAATGCGAGGGATATTGTTTTGAGTGGGAGTTCACCTAGATTTTTAATTATGTTGAATTAAAATTTGAACTCAATTTGTCATAAACTTAGTCTAAACTATTGCAAATATATGTTGTAGAGATGGCGTCCCCAATCAATTTTAACCGGTTCCTAGAGAAAGAAAAGCTTAAGAGCAACGGTAGCAACTTCACCGGCTGGTTCCGTCATGTGAGGATTTTCCTCTACGGCGGAAATCTGCAATATGTGCTTGATGCACCGCTAGGTGACCCTCCTGTGAACCGAAACCGATGAAGTAAAAGCTGTTTACGAGACTCGGAAAACTCGGTACTCTCAAGTTCGAGTGTGCCATCTGTGCGGTCCGGAATCCGATCTTCAAAAACGTTTTGAGCACCACGATCCTCATGAGTTGATGAATGAGCTGAAAGCTATTTTTGAGACTCATGCGGCCGTGGAATGCTATGAAGCATCGAAACATTTCTTCGAGCTGTATGATGGAAGAAGGCAGCTCCATTAGTGAGCACATGCTCGCCATGACCGGGCATGCGAAGAAACTCGGTGACTTGGGAATAGTGATTCCTAACGAGTCGGGGATTAATCGTGTCCTTCAATCACCGCCACCAAGTTACAAGAACTTTGTGATGAACTACAATATGCAGAACATGAACAAGGAGTTACTCGAACTCTTTGGCATGCTAAAAGCTGCTGAGATTGAGATCAAGAAAGAGCACCAAGTGTTGATGGTCAACAAGACCACCGAGTTTCAAGAAACAGGGCAAGTCTAAGGGAAAATTCAAGAAGGGTGGCAAGAAAGCTGCCACGCCTCCTATGAAACCTAAGAACGGCCCTAAGCACGATCTTGAGTGCTATTACGCAAGGAGAAGGGACATTGGAAGCGTAATTGCTCCAAGTATTTGGCGGATCCGAAGAGCGGCCTTGTCAAGAAGAAGAAAGAAGGTATATCCGATATACATGTTATAGATGTTCATTTCATTGGTTCTTGTTCTAGTACACAGGTATTTGATACTTGGTTCGGTTGCTCATATTTGTAACTCGAAACGGGAACTAAAGAATAAACGACAAGCTGTCGAAAGATGAAGTGACGATGCGCGTTGGAAACGGATCAAAGGTCAATGTGATCGCGATCGGCACACTTCCTCTACATCTACCTTCGGGATTAGTTTTAAGCCTAAATAATTGTTATTATGTACCTGCGTTGAGCATGAACATTATATCTGGATCTTGTTTAATGCAAGACGGTTATTCATTCAAGTCCGAGAATAATGGTTGTTCTATTTTTATGAATAATATCTTTTATGGTCGAGCACCGAAAAGAATGGCTTATTTCTATTAGATCTCGATAGTAGTGATACGCATATACATAACATTGATGCTAAGCGAATTAAATTGAATGATAATTCTACTTATATGTGGCATCGTCGTCTTGGTCATATTGGAGTGAAACGCATGAAGAAACTCCATACTGATGGATTACTTGAATCACTTGACTTTGAGTCACTTGATAGATGCGAAGCATGTCCGATGGGAAAAATGACTAAGACTCCATTTTACGGTATGATGGAGCGAGCTAATGAATTATTGGAAATCATACATACCGATGTGTGCGGACCAATGAGCGTAGCATCACGCGGTGGTTATCGTTATGTTCTAACCTTCACGGATGATCCGAGTAGATATGGGTATATCTATTTCATGAAACATAAATCCGAAACTTTCGAGAAGTTTAAGGAATTTCAAAGTGAAGTAGAAAATCAACGTAACAAGAAGATCAAATTTCTACGATCTGATCGTGGAGGTGAATATCCGAGTTATGAGTTTGGCATGCATTTAAAGAAATGCGGAATACTTTCACAATTGACACCGCCGGGAACACCTCAACGAAACGGTGTGTCCGAACGTCGTAATCGAACTCTCTTAGATATGGTTCGTTCTATGATGTCTCTTACTGATTTGCCGTTATCATTTTGGAGTTATGCATTAGAGACAGCTGCATTCACTTTAAATAGAGCACCATCAAAATCCGTAGAAACGACACCGTATGAATTATGGTTTAATAAGAAACCTAAGTCTGTCGTTCCTTAAAGTTTGGGGTTGCGAAGCCTATGTAAAAAAGTTACAACCGGACAAGCTAGAACCCAAAGCGGAGAAATGCGTCTTCATAGGATACCCTAAGGAAACTATAGGGTACACTTTCTATCACGGATCCGAAGGCAAAATCTTTGTTGCTAAGAACGGAACCTTTCTTGAGAAAGAATTTCTCACTAAAGAAGTGATCTGGAAGAAAAGTTGAACTCGATGAGATTAATGAATCTATACTCGTTGATCGGAGTAGCGCGATGCCGGAAGTTGTACCGTACCGTCTACACCGGCAACGAGAGGAAGCTAATGATAATGATCATGAAACTTCGAACGAGGAAACTATCGAACCTCGCGGATCGACAAGGGAACGTGCCACTCTGATTGGTATGATCCTTGTCTAAATGTCATGATTGTGGATAACAATGATGAGGACCCTGCGACGTATGAAGAAGCGATGATGAGCCCGAGATTCCAACAAATGGCAAGAAGCCATGAAATCCGAAATGGGATCCATGTATGATAACAAAGTATGGACTTTGGTAGACTTACACGATAGCCGAAAGGTCTGTCGAGAATAAATGGATCTTCAAGAGAAAAACAGATGCTGATGGTAATATTACTTGTCTATAAAGCTCGACTTGTCGCAAAGGTTTCCGACAAATTCAAGGAGTTGACTACGATGAGACTTTCTCACCCGTAGCGAAGCTAAAATCTGTGAGGATTTTGTTAGCAATAGCTGCATTTTTCGATTATGAGATTTGGCGGATGGATGTCAAAACGGCGTTCCTTAATGGAGACATTGAGGAAGAGTTGTATATGGTACAACCCAAAGGTTTTGTCGATCCTAAAAATGCTGACAAAGTATGCAAACTTCAGCGTTCAATCTATGGACTGAAGCAAGCATCAAGAAGTTGGAACCGACGCTTTGATAAGGTGATCAAAGACTTCGGGTTTATACGGTGTCATGGAGAGGCTCTGTATTTACAAGAAAGTGAGTGGGAGCTCGTAGCATTCACGATATTATATGTAGATGACATATTATTGATTGGGAATGATATAGAACTATTAAGCGATGTAAAAGGTTATTTGAATAACGAGTTTTCAATGAAAGACCTTGGTGAAGCATCATATATATTAGGCATCAAGATTTATAGAGATAGATCAAGACGCCTAATAGGGCTATCACGAGTACATACCTGGACAAGATTCTAAAGAAGTTTAGAATGGACGAAAGTAAGAAAGGGTTTTTACCTATGTTACCGAGGCAAGGTCTTGAGTAAGACTCAAGGACCGGCTACGGCAGAAGAAAGAGAAAGGATGAATCGGATCCCCTATGCTTCGGCGAGTAGGCTCTATTATGTATGCCATGCTATGTACAAGACCGGATATAGCGCATGCTTGTTAGTTTGACTAGCGGATATCAAAGTGATCCGGGAATGGAACACTTTGGACGGCGGTCAAGAATATCCTGAAGTACTTGAAAAGAACTAAGGATATGTTTCTTTGTTATGGAGGTGACCAAGAGCTCGTTGTAACAAGTTACACCGATGCAAGTTGGAACACTGATCCTGATGACTCTAAGTCACAATCTGGGTACGTGTTTATATTGAATGGTGCTTTGCGATAGAGCTGGGCAAGCTCGAAGCGGTGCACGGTGGCGAAGTCTTCAACGGAATCGGAGTACATAGCGGCTTCGGAGGCTTCATCGGAAGCGGTATGGATGAAGAGGTTCATTGTAGAGCTCGGTGTGGTTCCTAGTGCATTGGACCCACTAGTCATATCTCGTGACAACATGGGTGCCATCGCCAATGCACAAGAACCAAGGTCACACAAGAGGTCGAAGCATATCAAGCTGCGTTACCACTCGATTCGCGAGTACATCGAAGATGGAGAAGTAAAGATTTGCAAAGTACACAGTGATCTGAATGTAGCAGATCCGTTGACTAAAGCTCTCCCTAGGGCAAAGCATGACCAACACCAGAATGCCATGGGTGTTAGGTTCCTTACAATGTAATCTAGATTATTGACTCTAGTGCAAGTGGGAGGCTGTTGGAGATATGCCCAAGAGGCAATAATAAAAGTGGTTATTATATATCTTTATGTTTATGATAAATGTTTATATACCATGCTATAATTGTATTAACAGAAACATTGATACATGTGTGATATGTAAACAACAAAGAGTCCCTAGTATGCCTCTTAAACTAGCTTGTTGATTAATGGATGATTAATTTCATAATCATGAACATTGGATGTTATTAATAACAAGGTTATATCATTGTATGAATGATGTAATGGATACACCCATATTAAGCGTAGCATAAGATCTCGTCATTAAGTTATTTGCTATAAGCTTTCGATACATAGTTACCTAGTCCTTATGACCATGAGATCATGTAAATCACTTATACCGGAAAGGTACTTTGATTACACCAAACGCCACTGCGTAAATGGGTGGTTATAAAGGTGGGATTAAGTATCCGGAAAGTATGAGTTGAGGCATATGGATCAACGGTGGGATTTGTCCATCCCGATGACGGATAGATATACTACGGGCCCTCTCGGTGGAATGTCGTCTAATGTCTTGCAAGCATATGAATAAGTTCATAAGAGACCACATACCACGGTACGAGTAAAGAGTACTTGTCGGGAGACGAGGTTGAACAAGGTATAGAGTGATACCGAAGATCAAACCTCGGACAAGTAAAATATCGCGAGACAAAGGGAATTGGTATTGTATGTGAATGGTTCATTCGATCACTAAAGTCATCGTTGAATATGTGGGAGCCATTATGGATCTCCAGGATCCCGCTATTGGTTATTGGTCGGAGTGAGTACTCAACCATGTCCGCATAGTTCACGAGCCGTAGGGTGACACACTTAAAGTTGGATGTTGAAATGGTAGTATTTGAATATGGAATGGAGTTCGAATATTTGTTCGGAGTCCCGGATGAGATCTCGGACATCACGAGGAGTTCCGGAATGGTCGGAGAATAAGATTCATATATAGGATGTCATTTTTTGTGAATAAAATGTCGCGGAAGGTTCTATGGAAGGTTCTAGAAGGTTCTAGAAAAGTCCGGAAGAAACCACCAAGGAAGGTGGAGTCCACATGGGACTCCACCTCCATGGCCGGCCAACCCTAGTGGGGGAGGAGTCCCAAGTGGACTCCCCCTTAGGGGGCCGGCCACCCCCATATGGGAGGTGGAACTCCCACCTTGGTGGGAGTCCTAGCTAGGCTAGGTTTCCCCTCTCTATGGAAGGTTTTTGGTTCGGGTCTTATTCGAAGACTTGGAGACCAACTCTTGGGGATCCACCTATATAATGAGGGGCATAGGGGAGGGGGCCGGCCACACCAAAGCCACAAGTTGGCCGCACCCCCTTGAGGCCGGCCACCCCCTCCCAAACCCTAGCCGCCCCCTCTCTCCTCCATAGCTCCCGCGTGCTTTAGCGAAGCTCCGCCGGAGTTCTCCACCGCCACCGACACCACGCCGTCGTGCTGTCGGATTCAAGAGGAGCTACTACTTCCGCTGCCCGCTGGAACGGGAGGTGGACGTCGTCTTCATCAACAACCGAACGTGTGACCGAGTACGGAGGTGCTGCCCGTTCGTGGCGCCGGAACCGATCGTGATCAAGATCTTCTACGCGCTTTTGCAAGCGGCAAGTGAACGTCTACCGCAGCAACAAGAGCCTCATCTTGTAGGCTTTGGAATCTCTTCAAGGGTGAGACTCGATACCCCCTCGTTGCTACCGTCTTCTAGATTGCATCTTGGCTTGGATTGCGTGTTCGCGGTAGGAAATTTTTTGTTTTCTATGCAACGTTATCCTACACTAGGGTTTGCCCTAGGGCCAGCGGCCAAAGGGGGCTACCCCCTCCCTCAAGAAGCCCCCTTGACCCCCTATATAAATAGGAGACCCTCTTGTCTCTTAATACACAACAACTTCAGCCCTTCGGCTGGCTCTCTTTTCTCTTGCACCCCCATGGAGTCTCTCCCACCATGGAGGTTCTCTCGTATAGAGGTTCTCCACATATGCTTGCATCTAAGAGAGTACATTGGTAGGATTTCGTTCGTGACGATGAAGTCCTGATGCAATGGAGAGCATGGAAGCCTGCAACGCTTCATAGGGTTATGCATTCGACCCTAAAGGAATAAGAAGGCAGAGATTTGTTTGTGTACGTCTTCATATATTCATCAAGTTGGTGAAGCTCTGCCCGCCAAGTATTTCGCAACACTCTCGGTGAGGCGGAGCCCTGCTCAAGTTGATCAGACGGGCTTCGAAGCCTTGTTTGAGTTCTTCATCAACTTCTCATCGAGTCTTCCGCGGTCCTCTTGGTGAGTATATATAAGTTGATCCTCCTCACGGTTTATGTTACTGCATAGATAGATCTTGGGTGATCGTGTTAGGTAACCGTTTTGTTTTACATACATAACCCCCCCTTCGTTCTTTCTAGCTAGGTGCTTGTACTAACTGCTCTTGTTGCTATGAGTTTATACTTTTGAACATGTGTGAGTTTTGGTTGAATCCTTTGTCGGTTTACTTCGTGTGTTAAATATTGGTTTATGTTGAATGATGTGTTGGCATATAAAATGCGCTAGGTCTTAGGTCGACATCTCAAATGCGCTAGGTCTCAGGCCGACATCGACGAGATAAGATTTCTACCAAGACTCAAGTGATTAAACAATGATTTCTAGTGTGTCTACATTCCTTTCGGAACTACCGAACTTGAGCGAAGTTGTTCCATCGTGCATCTGTAAGCCTCAAAGGTCTGGCCATTGGTCTTGATTCCCAACTGTCCCGATTTTGTTCCTAATGTTACCGAGAAGGGCATCTTGAAGCCCAACATCTCTTTCAGTTGGCCACGTATATTAGGGACCCGACCCTTCAAGCTCAGATGGACTTATGTATTTTGATTCTCTAATCATGCACATCATGTGAGAACCTCCTCTTCTTCTTTACTCACATCTTACGAGAGGGAATCTTTGAGAGAGATGGAGGGAGGGGGGAGGGTGAGACCGAGCTTTACTTGAGCATCATGCACAAAACATTTTCAAGCCTACAGTTCTTGATGTGTTAATCTTGGAATGGAAGAGCGAATTCCACTTTTTACCCCGTAGTTTTGCATTTGTGACACTACTTACCCCGCCGAGTGAAAATTTGTGTAGATTACCCATTTTAAAGGCTTTCTACCCTTATTTTTTTGGTTTGTGTTCATTGGGAAAGGTGTTAGGTGACGAATCGGGGTCCAAAAATATAAAAACGTTAGTGATGAAGGGAACATATGGATTAAACAAGTTTGGGCAGAATCGTCCATGAGGCCCTTCTATATTTACATATTTTATCGCTCCACATCAACGTATAATACCTATTCTATCTAACAATAACAAGTAAACTGATAAATTGGGTCTAAACCATGTCTAAAGTTTCCTAAATGAGATATTTTGCTAAAAGTTCCACTAAATTGGGTAATATGTGTCATAAATGCACAACTACAATGTAAAAAGTGGAATTTACCCATCTTGGAAATTTGATGTCTCCTAGAAGGCTACACATTTGAGTGAGAGCTTCTATCTCGTGGAACCGCCTCAAAAAAGTTCGTATATGTTAGAGAATCAAGTCAAGATCTACCATGAGGTGATTGTATGAGTCCTCCATGAACTTTGTTTAGGGCATGGGAGAGGACAAGATGTGAAATCTAAGCGAAAATAGGGCTAAAGGCCTAAACTTCTTAAACAAAGTCGTAGAGTGACACTTAAGACTTGAACTTTTGTATTAAATCAATTGTTTTGTCTAGCCTTTTACTTATGAGCATGCCTACCTTTGTTTTTCTCCTTTGTGCTAGGTCTTACTAGTTTAGCAGTAACTTTACTCTTAATCACTTTAACCTTGCACGCGCAATAACAAATTTGGTCACTATGATAATCTTTTATTCATCCTATTTAGTATATAGATCTCGGTCTTTCACATTGTCGAGATTATGATTATTTGGTATACAAAGGCAATTGAAATGTGCATTATGTTATCCAGTTGCAAAGTTCAACCCCCTCCATTCCTAATTGGATGACGTCTAAGTTGTTGCATGCCGATTTCGTACCAATTGTCGCGTCATTCCCATATCTCTAACTTTTTAGTTTGGACAAAATATAAATGGGGTACACATTGTCACGGCTAAAAGTAACGTGTGATTGCATTTTATAGATAGAAAAAAGAGAGTTAAAACTCACTCCCATTTCAATGGCATATATTATTGTTTGTATTTTTTTGCACGATCGGATAAAACACGCAGTGTCAATCTTAGCTACGAACATGAGCGGAAGGAAAAATCTAGCTATCCTCATTCAATATCTTTTTTCCGAGAGTACGCCTAACATGAACTTCTGTTACATGGCACAGTTCTCCAAAATATATCAATCTTACTCAAGACGGATACATTCTGTGCTGGAATTTGGGGCATTTGGCCTTTGGTCCATGGCCCATTATCAAATTATGAAACTCACATGGCCCATTTCAATAATCAGTGGCAGCACTAGTGGGAGCTAAAGTTTAGTCTCACATTGCTAGTTGGGAGAGAATTGGAGTGGTATATAAGGTGGGCTGTTCTAGTCCTAGTAAGTGAGTGAGAAGAGAGAGAGCCCTCACGCACTCCTCCTCCTCCGTCGCCCGCCTCGCCTCGTCACGACGCGCCGCGGGCTGTGGGAATCTCGCCGCGGGTTGCCTTCCGGTTTTTCTGGATCGTGGCTGTGTCAAGTCGGACGTGGGCTGCGCCCCACGACCTTCCCGAACCGCACTATATAAGCGCGGACGCCAACCCTAGTCTGTATCAGACGCATACGCTACTACCTATTTCCAGTTCATTGGGCCGCCGCCTTCGTCTTCCTCATTCCGTCCGTCGGCGTGCACCGACTGCCGGGACAGTAGGCCTCCGGAACCCTGCCTCTCGTGTACCTGTACGGGTGAGGGGCAATCAGGTTTTTGGGGAGCGCTCACATCACGACGTCGTCATCGGACGACGAGTTCCTCCACACCGACAACTTCTTCCCGGACCTCAGCGACTTCTTCGGCAACCTCAACATGGACGACAACGACGCTGCTGCAAAGTATGTGATCTTGTCGTCTCTCTTTCAGGTTTCGTTAGAGTTTCTTCTTCTAGTTTGTGTGGTAGATGCGATCAGTTTATCTTGTTTAGATGTGATCTGTTCATCCACCTTACTAGTCTGCATGATTAGTTTATTTGTTATTTTCGTAATCATGATTTATCATTTACTTGTACGGATTATTATTTCATATGGATATTTGCTTATATATTCAACATTCTGAACCAGAGTGCACGGTAGAGCAGCCTCATGTTGTCCTTGCAAACCGCAGTTACTAATCTGGTATAGGGCATGGTGTTGATGTGTTTGACACTTTGGGTATTTGCTGCGAACAGGAATTGCCAATAGTACCACTTCAAATTACCCCCGCAAACCGAACATCGTCCCAAAAGAAGGATGAAGAAAGAGCATTGTTTTTTTCAGGACAAAAAAAGAAAAGAAGAAAGAGCATTGTTCATCCTAAATTCCACCGTCTTCTCTACAAAAAAGGTGAAGATAGAAAGCGACTGCGGAGTAAGCGACTGGGTGGTCAGTGACAAAACACGCAAAATCCAATCCACTAAAATCCCTCTACCCCAGGTCTCTTTTACTTGTCCCCGCACTCTACTGAATTCAGTAGTACTGATGCCGACGCCACGCTTCGGTGTTCGGGTCCCTTTCAGACAACGACGCTGGCACGGCGTGTAGTCTCCTGGGACCGCGGGACGCCTCGGCCGCTCGCTCTCAGGTATCAGCATCAGCCTAGTTTGACTGACGAGTGACAACCTCATCGTGGCGCAAGACGACGAAGTTTTACTTAGCTAGACCACCGATTTTTCTTACCAACGGACCACCGATTCCTGGTACCGACGGTTCACCGGGAGGATGTACTCTGAGCAAAAGAAATTCTAGAAATGCTCGTTTGGGTTACAGAATAAAGATCATGGGACGCAAATAAGCATGTTCCGCAAAGTTGTCAGAGAAGGCATACATATATGAAGAACGCGCTTGCATCTTAAAACCCCTATAAAGAATTGTTTGGGCTTGAACTAATTTGGACTTCACCTTTGAATAAGCGATCAGGCCTGAGTTTTGTCATGTTCATGAGAAGTCCCAAGTTACCGAATCTTCGCATCTATCCTTTCGTCAAGTAAGATATACAAAAGCGGTAATCCGTGGTAGTTTTCGTGATTTTGTAGCAGCAGGAAATTCTAAACTTGAACATGTTTATGATACAACGTCAGTGGAGACGCATGCAATGAAGCAAGGACTGATCCTTGGATAATTCATTGGATGCAACCGATCATACTTAAGTCGGACGGCCTTGAAGTAATTAAGAGACAACACTCTCGGCATTGCGGTAGCGGTTATTTTATTTTCGAGAGTACGCCCATGACGTATCATATTTTCTTAAAGAAGACATAATTTTAAGTAAAAGAAGACTACAACTCAATGCGAACAACGAGTGTAGTACGAACTCCACACCATGCTAGTCCGAAGACAACCACCACCGATAACACGAGTACAAAACGGAAAAGCTTGTCCTAAACTGTGCACCAACGTCGCGTCTTGACCAACGCCGGTCACCTCCGAAGATCGACAATTGCCACTGACTTTCCTTGTCGACGCAAAATCCACCTTTGATACCGTAAAGGAGGTGACAGGTGGATGGAGGGACTTGGCTAGGTCAGAGAAAGGCAAATTGTACGCACGGACAACAACGTACATTGTGCCGTTGAGCAACAATCAATGACAACGATGATCACCGGAGGAGCAGAACATAAGACCTCCAAGCGTGTCTCCAAACACAATGCTCTCAACAAAGTAAGGACGTCGAGGACGCCGCCATCGCGCCGATCCACCTCTAAATCTAGAACTTCGCTCGGAGACAACTACCAATACCAAGAGAGAGCGACTAGATGCCGACACACCTCGGCGATTCCTCCAAGGAGGGGCACGACACCCGTGGGCACCGTGGGCGCCTGCTCGACAAAAGCCGGGTAGGACTTTCATCCGTATTGTCGGTCATCTTTGCGCCTCTAAGGACCGGGGCAGCACTGCCCATGTAGCCTCGCACCGCTGCCACCACAACTCCTTCCCGTCGTAGTCGAAAAGTTGTGGCCTCCGACACCCTACATGGCTAGGGACTAGGTCCATATTCCACCTCCATCCCAGCAAGATCCACGCCCTCCATACACCTCCGGCATGAGCCAGGAATGCCCGCCACGGTGGTCGCCAACTCTGGCGACATCCATACAGCTGCAACAACCCCACTCATCTGGCCAAGATCGACCCCTTGTAGACCCAGATTTGGCCCGCGCCATCTCCTCCTTCCTCCACGCCAACACCACCAGGAGGACCGCGCGCCCTCAACGCGAAGGCAGCTGGCCTATGCTCGCCATGGGCTCCTCTGTGGCATCTCCCTTCTAAATTGCCGACCTCCTCCAGGGCCTCCGCCATGCGTCAGGGAATACAACCGTATAGTAGCATCTCGGCGCCATCTGCTCCCCCACCTGCGCCGCCCATAAGGCACCCCGCCTCTCCGCGAAGAGGGCTCGTCAAGGCGCACTACCGTCTCCCACTAGTGGCAGCTGCAACCGGGAGAAGAGATCAACTGGTCCTCTTTTTCTAGGGTTTGGGGCCATCTGGAGTGGCTTGCGCGAGCCGCCCTAGAGGGAGTAGTCTAAGGCTGGTCATAGTGCTAGTATCATAGCTAGTATCATGCATATTGGTCCCACAAAAAAAGATGATGTGGCAGCTAATTAAGGAGGAGAGAGGAGATTAGAGTAACATATGTGGATACTGTATCATAGCACATATCACAAGAAAATTTAATGCCAAACAAATCTTGTACACAAATTTGCATTGAAATTCTAAAAAACAATAAATATAGCATGACTATGATACTACTCTATGATACTCTCCACTATAGAGATAGTATCATACACAAATATCATATGCATGATACTACTACATGATACTTACCACTATGACTAACCTAAAGCCTGCCACTTGCATTGGAACTTGCGACAACAGTTATTGACGGTAGTTACTAAATTTCTGAGAGTTATATTTGAACGTTCTTAACGTGAAGCGAATAGTGTAGCTCACGAGTTAGCTAGGGGATCAATGGATCATGTTTGGCTCAGTAATCCCCTGGAATTTTTTATTCCACTTTCGCTGCACGATGTAATCTCCAGTTCGAATAAATAAAATGAGTTTAAGGTATAAGGAAAAAGATAGACGCCAGTTTACAATCCCGGCTAGCGGTACAAGCAAGGCCGAGGTTGGATGACCGCGAAATCGTGTTATTCTGTCCCTGCAAGCGTCATGCTACTGCCAGGTGTGGGCGTACACAAGGTAGGGGACAAGCGTTGCATTTTACAGTAAGAGATAGATAATTGTCAGTATTAAGAATTTTTGAAAGAAATTGCATCCAAAGGAAAGTGCCGTAAGTTGATTTGAAATGCATGTTCCCCGAAAAAACTGCGGTTTTTTCTTCGCACCTACTCAGGATGCGCGTGCCTATCTCGTCGTCCACAGGCATCAGGCATAAGCACAATAATCGGCTAGCAGGGCGTCTCCCTGTTATTAACAGCTTCAGACAGTTTGTTGGGAGTGTTTTGCCCGGTATCAGTATATATGTTTGTGTAATCAGAGGATATCATTTGGTCTGCGGATAGCGCCATAATCGAGCTTGCTGAGTATCCGAGGCAATGACAAACGCGGAATTTCAATCACTGTAGGCAGTTCAAGATAATGATCACGTTTAGTTGGAGGCGAGTGCTGCAGATTCTAGATTATCAGGGACATGGGATATTCAGTCAAGCTGCAATGTTAATGCCCCTGTCCCCTGCTCAACTTGCTGCACTCTGTATGTGACTAATAGTTTATTTTCTCATAATCTAAGAACATTATGGTAGTACTGTAGTATTTTTGTTCTTCGGCAAACTATTAGTCGGAAATTCCTTCAGCTCGATCATGTCCTGATCCGACTCGGAATGCAGTGATGCATCAGTTGCTGCTGTCTCGCATGTCCTGATCCTGCCACCGGACCAACCAACAAGGCTCCAGATTTCAGATGTACTCTGCTCTTAGTTTTTCTAGATTAGAATAAATTTGCTAGGAAACTAACATGGGTGCATGATTGAATCAGATTCCAGTCGAGAAATCCTTGGCATCTTCTCTGCGTAGGTTGTTGAATATAAGCAATTATAAAGTTTCACAAACGAATTAATATCTTAATTGTCTGTCTCTTTACAACAAAGACAGTTTGGCCGAGTGGTCTAAGGCGCCAGATTTAGGCTCTGGTCCGAAAGGGCGTGGGTTCAAACCCCACAGCTGTCATTTTTGTTTTTATATTTTATTTTCATTTATTTTTAATTTTCATATTCCGTACTTTTGTGTGGGCATCCTCGTATTTCTATGTGGGCCTTTTCTTTTCGCCCAACGCGAGAAAGGCGAAGCAATTTTACTTACAGATAGTATTGGCATATTTTGTACCATGTTAAGCTTTATAATTATCCTATGTCAAGCTGCTCTTGTTCATCGCGTTTAGAGCATCAAAGTAGTACGTATTCTTTTATCTAGCCAGCACAGCACGCACGTATGAATTGTTACCACGAGTCAGGTATTCACGAGAAAAAAAAGAGAAAAAGAGCAAGTTGGTTTGAGCTCAGCCCAAGATAACGTTGTGCAAAGCCTTTTAGCAAACGGAAACCAGAAATTATGCGCTGTTTCATTCATAGCCCAGCTGAATATGCGGCCCGTTAACCAGGCGACCCAGGTAAACAAAACCCACACGGCCCACTGAGCGGTGCGGGAGGCTTTATCAGTGCCCACTCGTCCACTCTCCCGCATCCCGTCTCCCTTCCGCCCACTCCAAACCCTAGCCTCCTCCCCCTCTTCCCTCTCACCGCCGCCGCCGTCGCGAGCAAGCAGTCGCAGCCATGGTAACGCAGCATCCCTCGCTCCTTTCCCGGCCGCTCGCGGTCGACCTAGTTCCTGTGCTTACCCATCTGCTCATCGTCCGGTGCCGTCTCTGTTCCTGCAGTCCGGAAGGAAGAAGACCCGGGAGCCCAAGGAGGAGAACGTCACGCTCGGCCCCGCCGTCCGCGAGGGAGAGCACGTCTTCGGCGTTGCGCACATCTTCGCATCCTTCAACGACACCTTCATCGTAAGATCCTAGACAACACGCCAACCTTCTTCTCTGCATTTTTTGTGCTCTACGAGGGTGTGTGGTGCTCTGTGCTTAAACTCTTGCCGTTATTGGATTCTTTGTCGCAGCATGTCACGGATCTGTCCGGGAGAGAGACGCTCGTCCGCATCACCGGTAATTGAATCCCTCCGTTCTTGTAGTAAAGCTTTACCAGCAAGTCAAGTTGGATGTTGTATACTTGTATTGATGTGATAGCTCGTTTGTTACAAACATCGCTTCATATACTGTACATCTGTTCATTTGTATTGTTCTTACATTAGTACTCGTATTAGTACTAGTATATAGTCGAGCTTGTTAGTGGTTCTCTGGATGTTTTCGATAGCTTTTTAAGCACGGCCCTTAAGATCCCCTCCCTGTTATTCAGTGGGAGCGTGTCGAGTCATAGCCATGCAAGATTGAAAACGAGGTTCCAGAGAGTTTCTCTCTGGAGCTTCTTCCCTTCCTGTTTTACCTATAGCTGTTCCATCATTTCATTGAGTTTCTTGCGGTGTATGGCCAGTAGGTAGCAGCTGCTTTATGCACTGCTCGTGCTGTGTTATGCACCCTCGCAACTCTTTTGATATAATTAGATGGAGCAGCCTAAACTCTGGAAGTGAACATGCTTTATATGATACTGGATTTAAAGAACAAATTGTATTTTGTCACTGCTGGGAGGTGTACCTAAGAACTGCATTTTTAACACAACTGTTTGTTTCATCCAAGCATCTTTTTGAATGTAATTCATTCAACATCATCCCTTTTTGTACGGTGGTAAGTCTATGATGGTCACATTTCCATCGGTGGAACTGATCTGTGCAGAAACTCAGCAGTGTGGTCCTTAATCCTAGAACTATTTGATTCTAGTTTTAGTTGCAGGATTTCTTGAAGTTAATTTTTGGTTTGTTAGTTTTCATTGGTAATAGATGTTAAATATGAGTTAAGTGTTGAGCTATGATTGCGCATGTAACAGGCACTCGGAACTTTTGGTTGAACTCTATTTGGGTATCCATGTCTAGTTTTAGTTCTTATTAATTTCTGTCAAGCACCGCCCTTAAGATCGCCTCCCTTCTTTTCTGTGGGAGCGTGTCGAGTCATTGCTGTGCAAGAATCACTAGAGGCACCAGAGAGTTCTTCTCTGGAACTTTTCTTCCAATTTTATTTCCAGGTGTCTCCATCTTTCCACTGAGTTTCTTGTAGTGTATTGCTTATTTGAGTTCTGCACCCTTGCAACTTTTTTGGAAAATCAAATGGAGGTGTCTTAATATTGGAAGTGGACATGCTGTCTTATTTTGTACACATAATTTTGCTGGTAGCATTTCTGATATCTATTTGAACATACAATTGTATTGTGATTAGTTCCGATGGTTTTGATCTGTTACCAGCATTTCTGATATCTATTTCTACACATTATTTTGCTGGTAGCATTTCTGATGTCTGTTTGAACATCTTTACATCTTATCTACATATTTTTGTATTTACATGTAAATATGGCTTCTAACAATAGCCATTTTGTACACTCCACATGAACACCTTTCATCCGTTTACGTTTCCATTACAAATGGACTCCACTAAGATTTAGATGGCTTCATCTAGATCCTTGTAGTTGAAGATGCTGCAGTTTATTTTCTCTACATTTTTTTGTCTCAACATCTATGAGATTCATTTTTATTTTATAAATATGTGGCTGTACTGAAGAAACCGTATTTTACAGGTGGCATGAAGGTCAAAGCTGACCGTGATGAATCATCCCCTTATGCAGCCATGCTTGCATCTCAGGATGTTGCAGTAAGATGCAAGGTAACGTCACAAACAAGCTACTTCTGAAATGTTCTGCGTGGTCAATTTGCTGTGTATTCAAAAGTTGATAAATCGGCTGGTACTTAACTGTGATTTTTCTATGTTTTAGGAGCTTGGGATCACTGCTCTGCACATTAAGCTCCGTGCTACTGGTGGAAACAAGACAAAGACACCAGGTCCAGGTGCTCAATCTGCACTTAGAGCTCTTGCACGTTCTGGCATGAAGATTGGACGCATTGGTAAGCCTTTGACCACCTTCTGTGCCGTGCCATTTCATTTCTTCATTTCCTTCTGGGTGTGGTTTGCATCTTGTATTTTTGGACTGCTTTGACTGAATGGTAAACAATTTATCTTCCATGCACAGTATTTGTATGGTTCATTTAGATAATTTTATCCAAGCTTTTTGTCTGGCAGTTGTACAATGTTAGAATTTTCCAAGTATAGCTTGTGATTGTAGTCCTCCTCATCTTGTTACAGATTTTTGGCACACTAGGCAGGTTTCCTTTGGAATAATGTTTATGCTGTCCCATTTCCTGTTTCTATGCTTAAGTTGACCATGTTTATTTGGTTTTGAATGTGATGTTACAATTAATTGCAACTGGTACTTTCATTTCTATGTACGGTTTTGTTGCAAGAGTAATCCTTACGGTTCTTATTTCTGTTGTGCAGAGGATGTTACTCCAGTCCCAACTGACAGCACTCGCCGAAAGGGTGGTAGAAGAGGAAGGAGGCTGTAATTCTATGCCTTTTCAAGGATGTTACAACACCAAGCTATCTATCTCGTGTCTTGAAACTTGTTATGTACTCTGTTTATGATGTCAAATCAGATTTTGTGGATCTATAGCTTTTGAGCAATATCCTGCTGTGGATGTTTAGAAAATGGTTCTTTCTCCTCTTCGAATCCAGTTATTACTATTTATAATTATTACCTCTTTGAGCAGTGTTCAGTGATACCCTGCTCCAAGGTCTACGCAAGAAATATTTGCAATGCTGAAACTTCTTGTTTCTATACTAGCTGCTGAAGATTAAATTTGCCTCAATATGTTGTTGGTGTTTCTTGTGATACTCTATATCTTTGGTGTTTCATGTGGTGAGAATGAATTGCTGTTACAATCTACTTGTTACATTGGCGCTTAGAGTAGGGCAGGTTGTTAGGGGCTCGAAGAGGTTAGCCACTTCATTTGGCCATCTGGGTAAACTATTTTACGACGAGGAAGTAGATTTTCCTCAGCTATAGCGAGTTTCTTCCCTCACCAGGCCGAAGCGGGGGCAGCCCAGAATGTCCTTGCTGCCCAGGCTGCAGGCATTTGGAGATCAGCCCACAACAACCATCTCGGACAGCAGTCCTCAGAAGATAATTCATATATCCACAAGGCTCATTTTCAAGCTAGTCTTGCTCTCGGGATTCAGGATACTGCCTTCAGTTTTAGATGTTTGGTTAGGCCTCGTGCTGCTTGTTCTCCGAGAGATGTTTGGCTAGTCCAATCTGCTTTCTGTAAATTTTTGTTAAGTCTTATAATATCCCAGCTTTTACAAAAAAAAAACTGCCACTAATTTAGTGGACTTCCGTTCAGATTTCGATCAGAACTTGGAGGTTTGCTTTGCTCCTCATTGACATGGCTGCTCGGCCCGTGCTAGGTCTCTCTTTGGATAAAGGCCATCCATCCACTGGACCACCCCGACAGAGCGCAGTAGGGACGCAGAGACACATAAACATAATCCCTACAGTCCAAATTAAAGTTCAAATTAATTTGAGTTTGATCAAGCTTATAGAAAAAACATCGACTTGTAGTTTCATATCAATCGTTATAAAATATACTTTCTGTAGTAGCATATATTTTTACAAGCTCGGTCAAACCTTTTCTTTTTGAAAGGGAGGCAAAAGATTTGCCTCATTTCATTAATTAAATAGAGGAGTCTTGATAAGACAAAAAAAAGAGCATACATGAGGACTACTCTCCCGATATTACATAGCTCCAGCATTTAACCCCGGGGTACACCCAAAGCTTCACCTCGGTCTTAATGTTGTTGAGAAGGACCAAAGATGGAGCAGACTTGCTGCGGAAAACTCTTGCATTTCGCTCGTTCCAAATTTTCCAACTTACAAGCATGGTTAGAGATGCTAAGGCTTTCCAGTTTGGGACTTTTTTGCTCGACATTCTCTCATCATGTTTGAAGAGCAATATCATCCGTACACTCGGCTGTTGATATGGAGGTGATGCCAAGCCAATCCTTGACCATCTCCCAAAGCCTTTTTGGTAAGACGGCATGTTGAGAAGAGATGCGCCGCCGTCTCTTGGGTTTGTTTGCAAATAGGGCAAATTCCACAGTTTGATTAGAGTAGTTTGATTTAGAAAAGAGTTCGAACTTCAATTAATTTTGAATGAAGGGAATAGGGAAAGAAGAAATCCAGATGTGCTTAAAAAATAACCTAATCAGGAAGACAAAACTGCCCCTTCCATCTTGTACGTTGCTTCCACTCTTATTTGGTGGTTGATATGACGTTGTTAGACGGAGGCGCTCGGAATCCATTTGTATAATGTAATTTAATTCCATCCTTGTTCCGGTGTGTTTGTCGTGATAGAAAAATAATATTGACATCTAAATCATTGATTTTGTTTCATCACATTTATAATAAAATATATTTTTGCACTATATATAATTGACGTTAGAGATATTAGCATATATTTTTACAAGCTCGGTCAAACTTGGAGCAGTTTGATGTAGAAAAAAAACGTTAACTTCAATTTATTTTGAATGAAGGGAGTATGGAAAGAAGAACTCCACATGTGCTTAAAAAGAACCTAGGTGTCTAGAGAAAGTTCAAAATTCCAATCTGGAGGTGTCAAGTGTGATTTGGCTAGTACATAGTTCTCATGTTATTTTTTTTGTTCTTTTGTGCTCACAAACTTCTTCCGCGATACTAAAGGATGAATTAAAGTTTCCTTAGTATGCTTTGTAGGAGGTGTCGCATATAAATAACAGGTTCGGCAACCCTAAGTTCTCACCTAATGTGGTACGTGACTCAAACAACTATTTAAATAAAACCTTTGAGCTTAGTCCATCTTATACAGCTTTGATCTTGTGTGTTTTTTTCACTCAAATTGTAGAAGAACGATGCATAAAGAAGGAGTAGAAAAAACCGCTCCAGGAGTCTTTTTGATACAATTTTTTTCTTTCTAAATGGGGGATATAACCCTGGCCTCTCTACATCAATTAATTCACACAGCCAGATTATTAGTTCTATGAATGATCTTTGTTATCTATGTGCTTTTCATTTCATTAGAACCTGTATTCGGGATAGTTTATTATTTCAATCGGATCGTTCAAGAAAACTCCCAAGCCCAACCGTACCAAAGGCATCGCAAAGCGCAGCAACCGGGAGGCGAATAATGACAGTATCCTTCCTTGAGAGCGTCAATGGCGTCACTTCTCCCGTGTTAGGATTCAGCAACGTCGATGGCCGAGGCACAGGAATCTGGACATGGACGGCACCTCGCTCCATCGTCCGTCATTCGTCACCTAGCTAGCCAGCCGCTAAATCTAGCTGCTGGTCTTGCCGGTTCGATTTCCACCGATGGCCAGTGGCGCTACTGTAGCATATCTTCCTCTCCGAAGCAGGCAAATGGAAAAAGTGCAATCTCCATTTCTCTCCACCAAGAATCTCTCACCAAACCCCATATACTACCTCGGCAGCCTATCATTTCCTCCACTATACATCGCCGTCCGCGAGGCCACATACATTAGCAACTGGTAGCCCGACAGAGTAACAGTTGGCGTCACCTTTGAGCTGGAATTCCACGCTACCTCCATTGCCTGCAACCTGCTCGTCGATCTCTGCGACCTTACGAAAGGCGGATCTTGGTTGATCGCGAGAGCCACCGCCCACGGATCGAGCCAAGTACACATCGGAGCGCCTGTCGGTGTCAGTGGTTGCATCATAAGCAGTGACTCATGGATGCGATGCACGTCTTCATCACTTGCCTGGTTTGGTCTTTGGTGTGGCCGTCCTCTCCGCCGGCCTGCGACCCTCCACTGCTCCGGGCCGGACCTTTCCTGGCAATGCTTGCATGTGACCAAATGGAACTACACCTCCATTCTTGTCCATCCACATGCGGGTTAGCCATTGCACGTTACACCCGGGACGGTGCGGCATGCTCTTGCCACTACAAAAGGATGAGGCCGTGTAGCCAATCCAACACCGCATGCATGGATTCAGCTCGAGAGTGGAAGTGAACATGAGTAGATCACATCACGGGGTAGCTAGATCCGTCGACGGATCTGGTGATTTCTGCGTGGGTCGACCGATGTGTTGCCGCTCTTACCAAATGAAAGTACACCTCACCACCGCATACTCTTCCTCCGTTCCATCCTTGTCCATCTACATGCGCCGCATGCATTGGGTGAGGCCGTGAAGCTGCCGTACGTGTGTAGCCAACTGAACATGATTCAGCTGGAGAGTGGAAGTGACGGGACCGGCCTAGAACACCACCGTTAAATGTTTTCGAGGCGTCTTGCATGAACATGACTATATCACATCAAGGGGTAGCTAGATCCGTAGACGGATCTCGTGATCTCTGTGTGGATCGATCGATGTGTTGTCGCTCTGTTGGTTCTGTACGTAGTGGCCCTCGGATTGGATAAAGTGGCACGATCGGATGCTATCTCTCGACTCATCTAAAATGGACACAGGTCGATCGAGACGACGAGAACATGGGTCATTTCCTTCAGTTACCTCAAGTTGTTGAACAATGGAGAGATCAAGTTCAGTGGTGGCCAGCTACATAGCACAGTTTGGACGAAGAGTTCCAAGCATCTTGATGCCTGCTTCCACTTCTTGTCTCGTCCAGCCATGTGTAAAGATGAGATACTATGGGTTCTTTTGCCTTACCATACACCTCCTGCAAACACAATTACAGCTCTTTGATTCAAAGAATTTCATAAGATTTTCGGAGGATATGGATCCAAAGTATTTTTTCCCCTACGAAGGTCATTAGATTCGTAGGTTTCCATTTATTAGGATTTTTCATAAGAATTCCTTTTACTTGCCACGTCCTTCAGTTTTGAAGTATGATTGCTTAGCTTCAATAAGATAAAATTTGGAGTCAACAAAAACTCTTACTTTTTTTTTTGCGGGTAACAAAAACTCTTACTTTGACATATGCTCTTAGATCTGTTGAACAAGATTGTGAATCAATACAATCAATATGCTCTTTGTGATCCTGTCTTGATAAGAAAATAACTAAATCTAATTATCTAAACAATGAGCTCTTTTACGGTGATTGACACGGAACTTTGGTTCCGTCTAATCAAATCGTGGTTCCGTCTAATCTAATTTTTTATGACCGTTGATTAAATCAGTAATAATTTTCTTGTAACTTCTATGATGCTACGATAATTGTGAACGGACATTTTAGACTTCAACTCATTAAATCGTATGAAACCAAAAGCTGATAGAAACTAAATCTCACGAGCCAAATCAAACAGAGTTCATCCCACGAGCGACTGCCGCCGCCGCCCCGCAGCCGTCGCCGCCCCGCAGCCGCCGCCGCCGCCGCCCCGCAGCCGTCGCCGCCCCGCAGCCGCCGCCGCCGCCGCCCCGCAGCCTCCGCCGCCACCCCTCGCCCCGACGCGTGGACTGACGGCCCCGGCCTCTCCGTCGCATCCGCGACGCGCCACCGCGAGCCGCCGCCCCTCCCCGCGTCGCGGGACTCACATCCCCGGCCTCTCCGTCGACACCCCCTCTCCTCTGCCGCGAGCCGCCACCCCCTGCTCCCGTCGCGGGGCCCCGTCTTGTCCGCCGCAGCCGAGAGCCGCCGCCGCCGCCCCTTCCTCCATCGCGGGGATCGCCTAGCGGGAATCGGCCGGAGCGTCGCTGGAATCGTCGGGAGCATCCAACTATCAATCGCTTGACGTCGGTAAGCTCTGATTCATAAAAAATAATACTACATTAGTACCAGCACATTGCTTGTTCTTCACTGTGGAACCACAGTATTAAGTACAACACTAAGATTTGCAGACAAAGTATCATCATATTTATTTTTCTTTTCGTTGCATGGAGATTCAGTTAGAAAGTAAACAATATGAAATTGCGCACAGATGATGAGCAATATGGATCTCATGGTTTAAGAATCTGATACAGCCTTAGGACTTCAGTATTGAATGTTTCTTTTCAAACAGTTGGTCTATTTTATACAAGTATAATGGGTTAGCAAACCTAACTTGGAGATTAATATGCACAGCTAAGAACAACAACACTGCTGAATTAGTGAAACCATCACCAAGCTTCTGCTCTTTGAGCTGATCTGTGATGATTGTCAAAGGGAAATGAGAACAGAAAAACAGTACAGAGTCAACTAGAGATTGTACAACTTCTTTATTGCTATGGCAAACCGTAAAAAAATCAGATCTAAGGTACTAGCAAACCGAAACACTAACTTTTGTTTCCACAATCTGTACAACAATTATTCTGTACACCAGTCAATGCTATAACAGCTCCAGCTGGTCACCATCGTCGTCCTCCCCTGCAAGCTTCTCAATCAACAGCTCCATGGTCTTGATATACTTAGGCATGTAATGTTCCCCTACCATGGATTTCCCCAGCCGAATCTTGCTGTAGAGATGTCGTGATGTCTAATGATACTCTGTGAGTTCATGTCAAGGCTCAAATAAAACATTTTAGTACCCGTGAGGTTTAATTTTTCACATCTCTGACTTATCTTTACACATAGCAAGGTTTCTCTCTATCCAATACTGCTTGTTAGCTTAATCACGAAGGATGCGGACAATATTCAGTGAACAAACTATAGAAAAATAATTTGTTTATTTTATAATCACATTGCAAAGGGCATGCTATTACATGTTCACCACTAGATACAATATTGCTGGTAGGGCTAGTTATATATTTATGGCAAGTGTATGGCCTCGGATGCTTTGTTTGACTGGTACCATTATAGCTATGAACTTTGGCTAGTTCATCACTTATAAATTTGTTTTGTGTTTGCTTGAACATATTTACCAGCTTGTTCATTGTAAAAATTTCAAAGGGTTCATTTGTGCCCACCTCGCTGTTTCTTGCTTTCTTGCAATGGGGAGGGAGGACCCACTTCGTTCTCGCCCTTCTCCAGCAAATCCCTGAGGTGAGATGCTTGACAACTGCAAGAACCGACGGCTGTTGCAAAATTGCAGTGCTATTTTGTGGCCAAAGAGAAACCTATGAATAATTTCAGCGCTCTTATATTTCAGTTCTGTGGAGTTTGGCTGATAGGTTTAGTCTGCTGTGCCCAATTGCAGGTTCAGGGCAGTCCGTGTGTGTTCATAACGTTTATGTCTTGCTGCTCCTATCTATTATCGTCTAAATACTGCTAGATCATACTTTGTGAAACATTTATAACGTTTATGTCTTGCTGCTCCTATCTGGTTGTGTTTTGGGGTATTTTTGTGCTGTACAATGAAAAACCATAGGTAGAAATAATGATTGATTTAATTCTTTTGTAAGTTTTCGTCCAAGTGTTAAAAGATTCCTGTTTCTCTTTAAAAGTTTTACTTGACAAGTTGACATGCTGGCTACTCCTGGACCCGTGAGAGAATGCATGTTCTTTGATGTAATTCTCCCAGAATTCAGTCTTGAGGCAAGAGGGGATGATCCACTCAGTTGGTTTCACTTTATTGAAGACGTCCTGAACTTTGATCTGCTGCTGTATCCTAAATTTGCATGTTGGTGATGTTACTGAATTTTGCTATGTTCTAACAAACACAGATCTGAACGGCGTGAAAGTGTGGAGCCTGGATGTTCTGCTTGGCATTCAGAATTTACTGATGCAGGCGCCAGCAAGAGTCCTCCAGGCAGCAAGTCCACTGACAGGTACAATGCGTGTAGTAGTCGATCAAGAAGCAGCGAGGAGGATGTTTCATAGCACAGATCGAGGAAGATAAGTCGCAGTAGTCGTGATTCGTGATTGAGGCAGCTGAATATCTGGGCATCTGGCCACGGGCAACTCTGGGTTTTGGACGATAGAATGCCGCACAGATGGCACTACCTCATGTAGTAGTCATTTGCCAGCCTTGTTTTGTACTGCTTTTTCCCCTTTCCTCTTTGCTGATGAGACGTTCTTTACTGGAGAGAGCTCTCTTGCGATGCAGAAGGCTTATAATTTTTTTTTTCTAATCTAGAGTTATTGATACTATATGGGAACGATGCTACGGTGATGTCAATGAGGGGTGTTAGCCGGACTGCACCTATGTCTAGAAGGATAGCCTTTAGCGGATCAGATGGAGCATAAACCTTCTCCTGTCTCATTAACATGCTACGGCCCTGCGGGGGGACTAGTTTATATTTGCGAATCTGGGATTGTTTCTCCTCTTTCTGACGTAGCTGGTGATCATGGACCTGTTGCTGAAACCAGGATCTAGGATGGTTGTTCAGCATATCAATTAGCAGATATTACTTGCACTCTTAACACATAAGTATGAATCAAGGAGGAGTTGTTTTCTTCAATCGCATTTTTGGCTATGCCAGTACTACCTTTTACTTTTGCAAATGCTTATACTCTTATAAATGCATCAATAGGTGGTGGCACTTCCGATGAAATATTGTTAGACTACTCATAGTGCAAGTAACTTCAGTAGTGAAATAAATTGACTATTTCATGCAAAATAAATTAACTATTCGAGTCTTTTCTTCACATAAGAGCATCTGTAACCCAAAGGCAAAAAACCTTTAGAGGAGCAAATTTGCTCTTCTAATGGCCAAAGTGGCACCTAACCGAAAGCCAAAAAGACTTTCGGACATTACAAAAATAATTCATTTATAATCTAGAACCAAAATATCATAATTTAAAAAACACAAAATCATCAACGACAACCGGTATTCGTTCATGGTAAGCACACTATAATTCGACCCAAAAGGAGCTTCATCATTTTAAATGAAAAGCACACATAATATTCGTTCATGGCGATGATCTATCTTCGTCCTTTCCACTCTGACCAACATCGAGGCAGGCACCAAAATGGGCTTCATCATTCGACCCATCATCACCATCCTGGCGAAAAGCATAGTAAAGTATTAAAGTTAATATAAAAATAATGCATGCAAAAAATGATACAACACGAGATTGGCAATATACCGCATGGCACGTGAACTTCTAAATTACTAACACAACTATTTGTAAACCAGGTGTTGTCCATTCAGTCGTGCATTAACGAAGCCGTGAACACTGGCTGGGTAACAACGTCTAAGCAGATCAATATTGCCCAGTGGAAAACCATATGCTATACTAACATACCACAACAGAAGGATGGGTATGTGCGGAAATTCAATTCGGCTCCCGGGTGCGTATGCTCCCTCTACCAACAAAACATATTTTGAAGTGTGGAAAATTTTTGACAAAAAATTCTACATGTTCATCTCCATAATATATGTGTATATGTCAAGTTTCACGAAAAAATAATTTTTTTTGTGGCCTGTGTAAAAAAGAGAAAACTTATCCTGTGAAAAGCATTGTTTTCAGCACTGAATTTTGTCTTTTTTACACACGTCACATGATAAGTTCATTTTTTATGAAACGACTTTGTGAGCGCGTAGCACGTGAAGATGTACGTGCAAATTTTTTGTTTCAATTTTTTTGAAATTTAAAATATGTGTAAGATGCATTTCAAAATATAGGGAGCATATGCTCCCATGTTCCAAAACACCACTCCCGGGTATGTGATGCTTGCTAAGTTATTACTCACCTGCACAAGATTACCGAAATTTTACTTTACATTGCAGCTACTCCTGTGGGGCTTACACGTTGAAATACATTGTCATGGGACGGAAATGAAATGACGGATTATTTCACGCAGGTTGACTATATCACTATTCACAAACGCCAAATGAACAAGTTCCAACATCATTAGAAGGCATTTTTATCACAGCTATACATTACCTTAGATCAAACACATGCACCTGCCGTCTTACATACTGTAAAAATGTGTAGTTGAACGGCCTCCTCTCATCAGATGGCTCAACAGAAAAGTCCTCACCAGTGGCCTGGACCTAGAAACAGAATTACAAAAGTTCAGTAACAGAAGCATCAGAGAATATTAGTCCAAAATTGAAAATTTCAAGAACAGGGAAAAGAACTATCGGAGGAGGACAACCTTACAAGATTATGCTTCTTAAGTGCATTCAGATTTTTGTCATTGTTGTTTTGCCACAGTTCACACCACCCATGTAGCTAACGATATCAGAACAATCATACCTTCTGTATCCTGATAAGCACAGGGCATCAGAAGAAACGCTGAAGATAAATCAAATATTGGAGATACATCAAATACTGATAAGCACAGGGCATCAGAAGTAGGCTATACTAAGGTCACCAGGCATTTGGCAATGATCGATGCCTTACCGGGCATGTGAAGTTGCGCCGAATCGGCCGCCGCCCACTCCTTCCTCCCCTAGCTCCGTCGGCCGACAGCCACCCGCCGCCGCCACCGCTTCTCTTCTCGCCGGTCACGTTACACGCCGCAGCCGCCGCTCCTCCCCTCTCCGGCCTCTACAAACGTCGCTGCCGCTGCTCCTCCCCTCCCCAGCCGCGGCGACAAGCGCTTCCCACCGTCCCATCCCCTTCGTCGCCTTCACCTCCCTCCATCGCGGGGATCTCTGGGACAGGCCGGTCCCTTCGCCTTCCCCTCCCCTCCGTCGGATGGCCACCATCTCCTCCCCTGCCTCGCGGGGATCGCCGGGGCAGGCCGGTCCGTCCCCTTCCCCTCCCGTCCCCTTCCCCTCCCCTCCATTAGATGGCCGGGAGAGACCCGCCGCCGCCGTCCCCTCCGTCACGGGGATCGCCGGGACTCCGTCGCCGTCCCCTCACCGTCACCTGCGTCGCGGGGATCGCCGGGGCAGGCTGGTCCGTCCCCTTCCCCTCCCCTCCATTAGATGGCCGGGAGAGACCCGCCGCCGCCGTCCCCTCGCCATCCCTTCCGTCGCGGGGACCGCCGGGACTCCGTTGCCGTCCCCTCACCTTCACCTGCGTCGCAGCTGTGGAGAGAGTGAGAGAGACTGAGCGGCTGTGAGAGAGACGAGCGGATCGTACTGATATGAGGTGGTTTTTTTGGTCGGCAGATTTAAGATATGTGTAAATATGATGAATTATTCGTTGCTTTAAGATTTGTGTACACTAATCAGATGCTTCGGCCATTCAAATGGACGTTTGTTTTTTATAATGTTGGTAAATTATATTTGAGGTTTCGGTCCTACAAATTTTGGTTCCGGTCCCGCGGTTCCGGTTCCGTCAATTTGGTTCCGTCTAATTATCACCGTTAGATCGGGGCAGATGAACGGTTATTAAAAATGCCAATCACCCTAAAACTTGTACTAAACAATATTTTATTGAAAGGTTTTGATTTAAGTAACCAAAAACCTAGTTTCTGAGCAAATGACATTCTTTTAAAAAATCTATGGGATACACAAGAGAAGGGACCGTCTGGTGTACTGGTAAAGTATCTCCACTTGTGTCTCGGAGGCTATTGGTTTCGAATTAGCCCCTTTTCATAAAGAAGCAAGGGAAATACTGCCTATATATCCCATTTCCTGGTCCCACAACTTGTGGGAGATTTTTGCACTGAGTACCCCTTATATATGGGATCACAAGATATTGTCTTCCCCCTATTTTCCAAAAATTATACTTTTACAAGTATTTAAATTGTTTCATGCAAAACCTCCTTTGAGACAGCTACACGATGTGAATTTTATATTAACCCTTATATTTTCTTGTGTACAATTTTTTGGAGTCCTGTCGAGATTCCTTCCAACTATCTTGTCATGATTTTTTTTTTGAGGAATATAATTTTTTTTTGAGGAATATCTATCTTGTCATGATCATCTTAGCATAAGGTTCGCACTTTTGTGATGTTTTTGGATTAAATTGCATCTAATTTCTTTCTTAAGCTTTATGTGAAACTCAAAATTATCCAAATAAGAACTTGTGATAATCTTATTGCAAAACCATCCAAAATATGTCAATGACTAAGCAGAGAGATATAGAGATATATATATGTAAACAAGAGAGAGATTGAGGGAATTCGCCACAAGTTGGGGCGTTCAGCTCATGTTAATATATAGGCCCGAGTACGGTGCCTTGGTACACAAGGATGCAATCTAATCCTACCAAACCAAGAGATATACATGATCGGTTGAGGAGATTGCTATCTACACTTGCCTAACAAACTATACAGAGTTGATACTCTAACATCCCCCGCAGTTTGTGCGTCGGGCGAACGAACACACAAACTGTACCGAAAGTCCAAGAAGAGCTGCGAGGGAAGCCCTTTGGTCATAATGTCCGCGAACTGCTGCGAGGAGGGCACATGAAGAACCCATATCTGGCCGAGAGACACCTTCTCCCGGACAAAGTGGATGTCAATATCGATATGCTTCGTACGGCTGTGCTGAACAGGGTTCGAGGCCATGTAGACCGCACTGACATTGTCACAGAAGACAATATTAGCGGCGCGGAGGGGTTGATGAAGCTCCTGGAGTAGCTGGCGCGTCCAGCAACACTCGGCGACGACGTGAGCGACAGCCCTGTATTCCGCCTCAGCGCTAGAGCGAGAAACAGTGGCTTGCCGCTTAGATGACCATGACACGAGGTTGTCACCAAGGTAAATGCAGTAACCAGATGTAGATCGGCGAGTGTCGGGGCAACCTGCCCAATCGGCATCGGAGTAGGCAGTGAGAGTGGTGGAGGGCGTCGCGTGAAGCTGAAGACCATAGTCGAGAGACCCACGGATGTAGCGAAGTATCCGCTTGACGAGGAGGAGATGTGGCTCGCGCGGCGCATGCATGTAGAGGCAGACCTGCTGCACCGCATGAGCAATATCCGGGCGGGTGAGCGTCAGATACTGCAGGGCCCCGGCAAAGCTGCGGTACTCCGTCGGGTCAGCAAGGAGGGGACCATCATCAGCGGAGAGCTTGCAACGAGTGTCAATAGGAGTGACACAAGGGTTGCAGTCGAGCATCCCGGCGCGCTGCAGTAGGTCGAGGGCGTACTGGCGCTGGGAGAGATGCATGCCGGTGGAGGATCGCGTGACGGAGACCCCTAGGAAGTAGGAGAGATCCCCGAGGTCCGTCATGGAGAACTCGCGGTGAAGGAGCCCGGTATGTGCTAGAGTAGCCGCGATGTCGATGCAGTAAGGATGATGTCGTCGATGTACAGCAGGAGATAGGCCACCTCGGTGCCCTGGCGGAGAACGAAGAGGGACACATCCGACTGCGAGGCGACGAAGCCGACTCGGTGGGCGTAGTGAGCGAACCGCTGGTACCATGCGCGAGGGGCCTGCTTGAGGCCGTATAGTGACTTGTGAAGCCGACAAACGTGGTGAGGATGAGCCGGGTCGATGAAGCCGGGGGGTTGAACACAATATACCTCCTCGTCAAGATTGCCATGGAGGAAGGCATTCTTGACGTCCAGCTGGTGTACGGGCCACGCGCGAGAGGTTGCGATGCTGAGGACGATCCTGATAGTGGCCGGCTTGACGATGGGACTAAAAGTCTCATCAAAGTCGACACCGAGCTGCTGCGAGAATCCACGGACAACCCATCTTGCCTTGTAGCGAGCGAGACCACCATCAGAGCCAAACTTGTGTTTGAACAGCCATTTTCCTAAAACAACATTAGCACCAGCCGGGCATGGAACAAGAGTCCATGTACGGTTCTGCATGAGGGCGTCAAATTCGTCAGTCATAGCTGCGCGCCAGTGAGGGTCATGGAGAGCGGTGCGGTAGGTTTTGGGAATGGGAGAGATGGCTGACTCGATGGCGGAGAGGTTTAGGCGCTCACGGGGGGGGGGGGAATGTGGATACCACGTTTGGCACGGGTGGTCATGGGGTGGGTATTGTCGGCTAGAGGGAGAGGTGGTGTTGCGGCAGAAGGAGGTGCTGCTGTGGGCGAGGGGTCTGGCGTAGGGGCGGCAGGGGTAGGTGAGGCAGCGGGGGAGGAAGCCGCGGGTGAGAAGTCTGCCTTGGCAGGCTCGCGCGACACGGGAGAGTTGGGAGCAGCGAAAGGAGCTGCCCCGAGTGAGATCGCGGCGCGCGGTGCGGGAGGAGGCACAGGTGGAAGGGAGTCGGTTGCTGCGAGGTCGAGGAGGAAGTCGAGGGAGTCGGAGGGAGGCGTAAGTGGTGTGGGTGGACTGGCAGCAAACGGAAAGGTGCACTCGTCGAACACGACGTGACGAGAAGTGATGACACGGCGGGTGGTCATGTCTAGGCAGCGATAGCCGCGATGAGAGGAGGGGTACCCGAGGAAAACACAAGCTGTGGAGCGCGGGGAGAGCTTGTGAGGGGCGGTGGCAGATAGGTTGGGGTAACAGAGGCATCCGAAGACACGAAGGTTGCTGTAGTCGGCTGGAGAGCGGTAGAGGCGCTCATAAGGGACGCAGAAGTCGATGGACTGGGAGGGGCGAAGGTTGATGAGGTGAGTGGCAGCGGAAAGGGCTTTGGCCTAGTATGAGGCTGGCATATGAGCTTGGAAGAGGAGGGTTCGGGTGATGTTGTTGAGGGTGCGGAGAGCGCGCTCGGCCTTGCCGTTTTGCTGGGATGTGTAGGGGCAGGAGAGGCGTAGGTGGATGCCGTGGCTGGAGAAGAAGGTGGTGATCGTGGAGTTGATGAACTCGGTTCCGTTGTCGGCTTGCATGGCAACTACGGGAAGGTTGAATTGGGTTTGGGCATAGGCGATGAAGTTGAGAATAGTGGTGGCGGTGTCGGATTTGTGGCGCAGGGGAAACATCCACATAAAATGAGAATATTCATCAACAATGACAAGGTAGTATTTAATGCCAGAGACACTAAGAACGGGAGAAGTCCACAAATCACAATGAATTAACGAAACGGCATGGTGCAAAAAGTTTTAGACCTAGAGAATGGCAGGCGAACATGCTTGCCGAGCTGACACGCATGGCACACAGGAGGTGTTGCATTATTACATTGAAGGGAAAATTTGCTAGATAAATGTGACATGGTGTCACGACCCGGATGCCCTAGACGTCGACGCCAAAGCTCATGGCTGGTGGAGGCGACGAGGCCGAGGCTGGAAGGCGGTGATGCAGCGGGGACGGTGTAGAGTGGACCGGTGCTATTGCATCGAGCTATCACGCGCCTGGTGCGAAGGTCCTTAATAGAAAAACCAAACGGGTCAAACTCAATAGAGACAAGATTATCTATGGTGAATTGACGAACAGATAACAGGTTTTTGATAATGTGTGGGACGATAAGAACATGTTTAAGAGAAAAGGTATAAGGTGGGAGAGGGAGGGAGGTGTGGCTGGTGCGGGAGATAGGCAGGGAGACACCGTTGCCGACGGTGACATGAGAGGGTTGGAAGGGTAGGGTTTGGGAGGGGAGTATACCGGGGTTGGAGGCCATGTGGGAGGTGGCACCCGAGTCCATGACCCATTCACCAGCAGCAGCAGGGGACGATGACGAGGAGGCGGCGTTGTTCAGGGCCGCCATGAGCGCAGAGCAGTCCCAAGCCGGCGCGCCGTCGTTGGTGGTTGCAGGGGCGCCGTAGTAGACGGGACCAGGGGAGGCTGGTTAGTCCCGAAGGCCTGACCGTGCAAGGGAGCCATCATGGTGGTGTAGGCCTGCTGGCCCAGCGGCACCCACGTCTGTGTGCGATGAGATGGCGGAGCCGGCGGTGCAGAGGGGCGCGGGCTAAGGAGCCCCTGGCCGCTAGGGGGAGCTGCGGGGCGCCAGGTAGGCTGCACAGGCTGCATAGCGCCGGTGGTAGGGTTGAAGTAGACCCAAGGCCCGACAGGAGGGCGAGGACCCCCGCTGGGGTTGTTGCCGTTGCCACTGGGGTTGTTGCCGTTGCCGCGGTTGCCCCGCCGGCCACGGTTACGGCCACCATTGCCGTTGCCCTGGCCGTAGCCAGTGCCGCCGTTGCCGATGTTGGCGGCGCCGTAGAGGGCCGTCTGCTGGTTGACGGGCGTGGCGTGGTGGAGCTGCGTCTCGCGCAGGAGCAGCATGGAGCGCGTCTGCAGGAACGACGGCAGTGGCGTCTGCATGGTCACCAGGCTGGTGAGGTCGGAGAAGCGCGGGTTGAGGCCGCGGAGGCAGGTGAGCACCAACGTCTGGTCGGTGACGGGTTGGCCGACATCGCGAAGGGCGTCGGAGAGCGCCTTCAGGCGGTGGCAGTAGGCGGTGACGGAGAGGTCGCCCTGGACGAGAGCGCGGAACTCGGCCTCAAGGTGGACGGCGCGGGTCATCTGATTGTCGAGGAAGAGGTTGCGGATGAGCACGTAGGCGTCGAAGGCGGTCTGGTTCTCCGCCATGATGATGTCGAGGATCTCCTCGCTGATGGAGCCGTTGACGAGGGATCACCTCGCCAGTGCCTACGTATTGTAGACTTGAGTTTCGGGAGAGAGCGACGATGGAGATTCCGGGGACGAGATTAGGCACACGACGTACCCAGCTTCGGGTCCCCTTGGTGGAGGATCCCTACGTGCTGCTAGCAATCCAGTATATGATCATAGATGTGTTTACAGGGTGCCGCCGTAGGCGGAGCTATGTTATCTATCTATTGTCCTCCTTATTTCGGGTGCCCTGGCTAGCTTTATATATGCAACCAGCCTAGGGTTTTACAAGAGTCCTGGTCGACTACTTCTTCGGGTTGCCTTGTTGGGCCTTCTCCATATTGGGCCGAGCCGATCCAGGTATACCAATAATGGGTACCCGAAGGGTATACCCATGTCGATAGCCCCGAGTGTCTAGGGAAGTCGAAGACTTGCGTAGAGACTCCAAGCATAATCATCTCCAAAGTCGAAGAAAATACAAGGCGAGGTCCATGTCGTAGATCATGTGTAGCGTAGATGATGTCGACGATTCTTGAAATTATTTTTCTATCGGGTGCGCGACAGCGCTCCCGATGGGAGTAGCCCCCGAGTCTATGGGTAAGTGCTTGAATTTAGGCATAGAATCAAGTTGTACTACTCGATGAAGAAACTTAACTATATTTCTGGAGGACTTGATGAAATCCATGTGCTCCCGATGGGAGTAGGCTCCACTCGAGTCGTAGAATCGAGTTGAGTCTACAAACCTTGATTGTCATAGATGCTGTCGAAGTTATTTTTCTATCGGGTGCGCGGCCAGCGCTCCCGATGGGAGTAGCCCCGAGGCTACAGCCAAGTGTTTGCACTTGGGTGTAGGCTCAACTTGCTTTTAATCGACACCACAATTTTTCCTCTTTCTTGTATCTTATCGGGAGGGTGAACAATACTCTCGATAAGAGTAGCCCCGAGCCTATGGGCAGGTGCTTGCACCTGGGCATAGACTCAAGTTGTACTACTCAATAACGAACTTGACTATATTTCTGGGCGCAGCCCCTCGTTTTATTGACTCCAGGCCGTTGCTATCTATGTTGTTCAGGGATAATGGTAAATGGGGCTGGTTCATCTGACGGATCAGGTACCAGTTAACTGCTCTTGTGGCAATCCCGCAAGAACCTACTTCAAGATCACGTCCCTGGACATGATCTCGGGACCTGGCGTAATTCGTCACGTGCCGCTTAAGGACTTACCATGATCCGAATTCCAGTAATGTTATCGGGTCCACAGCGCTTCGGGTTGCCTTGTTGGGCCTTCTCCATATCGGGCCGAGCCGATCCAGGTATACCAATAATGGGTACCAAAGGGTATACCCATGTCAGCCGTAGAGCCACGAGCGGACGATGAAGTCCTCGCGAACCCATGTAGGGGTGCGATCGGCGACAGGAGTCTGCACAGTAACATGTGGGGTGAGCTCATACTTTCCGAGGAGGACGGAGATCAGCATGCGCCACTTGGCGTAGTTGGACTTGGCGAGGTCGAGGACGACGGGCACGTGCGTTTTGACGCTGGCCACGCCCATCGCCAAGTTGGATGAGGACGGCGCCGTCAGGTCGACGAGAGCGGGGGCGGTGCCGAGGGCGAGGGTGCCGGCCATGCCCGAGGTGAGGGCGCCCGTCGTAGCCGTGGAGGGGGCGGCGCTGGTGTCGCCCATGGAAGTAGTGGAGGGCGACGGCTGGGGAGGGAGGCGGGTGGGCTAGGGTTTAGGCTTGAGATCGTTTTGAAGCTAGTCGTCTGATACCATGTAAACAAGAGAGAGATTGAGGGAATTCGCCACACGTTGGGGCGTTCAGCTCATGTTAATATATAGGCCCGAGTACGGTGCCTTGGTACACAAGGATACAATCTAATCCTACCAAACCAAGAGATATACATGATCGGTTGAGGAGATTGCTATCTACACTTGCCTAACAAACTATACAGAGTTGATACTCTAACAATATAGAGAGAGGGGATGACTACACATGCTCATCGGACTGAGATCAAATGCATCCGAAAGAAAATACCAGTCCAATAAATTAAGTGAGGTGGGTTTGATGTGATCCATTAGATTTGGATCAAATGATTCCTGTGGAAATGATTTATGGATTTATAAATGCCAAACCACTTAGTAAAAAGGGATTTCTAGTTTCGTGCCCCTGGTTCGTTAGTTGTACTCAGTTTTCCCCAGCCTCTTAACTTTTCCTCAGTTTTCCCCTCCATCTAGTTTGAAACCCCTTTCAGAGGCTCGGACGGGAGGGTTGCCGTCTGTTCAGAGGCTTTCCGTTACCGGTGACGGCTAGGGAGCCGCGGTGGTTTTGACTTGACCGTTGCTTTCGAAATGTGTTGACTATTGATCGGAAGAGCTGACCCAAAGCTTTCCCTCCGTCCGAGGCCGGAGGAGCTCACACACCGCCCCTCCGCCGCCACGCCATCCTGCCCACCTACCTTATGGCGTCGTCCGCCGCCGAGCCGGCCCCGCCCCCACCACCACCCCGGGGCTCCGCCTCCACTAGATCTGGATCTACCCCTGTCCTCTTTGTAATTCTGTCTGGTGTGCCGACTATTCCCGCCAGCCGTGGAGAAGATTGGGAATCGGAGGGATCTAACGCATGGATTCCATCTGGGTAAGCATCGTCTGCCTATCCCATGTGAATTAACGAGTAGGCACTTTTTGAGCGCCAATCGTTGTTGCTCAACTAACGGCGTTGCTTTTCGAATAGGATGGATCCATCGCTGGCTTTTCGGCTGGTGGTTAGGCTGGATTCTAGCTTTACGCATGATTCTAAACGCTGTAAGACTGGGTTTAACTTCCCTGCGGTGGTTGCAACCACCATCTCGTTAACGGATTTCAAAGCTAACATCTACGATAACTACACCTGGAGCTCTCTCGATGCAGTTCATTTCGAATATTTCAACAGCTCGGAGGGAAGATTTGTTCCACTAATTTCCGAAGACGATCTGGGATTTCTTTTTTGCTTTGAATGCTTCTTGCCGGTTCGGTAAAATTCGTATCCATGTGGACAGGGTCCAGGCATCATCCGAGTGTCGGGGCATCATCGGGTGGTCGGGCATCATGTCTCTCTACTCGCTGCCTGCTCGCTAATAGTGTGCGCCGTGGCGCTCCTTGTAGGTCCACAGCAGCACCATCTGTCCCCAGTGCTAGTGGTAGCCAGATCGTTCGTACGGTCGATGTGGAGGACGATGCAGACATTGAGGTCCAGCCTCCTCAAGATGATGAGGATGAGTTGATGTTTCCTGAATTGGTAGATCGATGCGATAAGCGGGCAATGGAGGATCAATACATGGAAGATATGGCTTTTGGTGCCAGATTTGATGACACTGATGATGAAGAGAAGAATGAGAATGATGACAGCCTCGTTTTAGCCGATTACGAAGGTGAAGACTTGCCAACAATTGAGTGGAACAGGGAGAATCCCCAGCTTGTAGAAGGCACCGTGTTTCAAACGATGATGGACTGCCGTAATGCAATTACTACATATCACATTCTCACTAAGAATAATTTTGAGGTTATTAAAAGTGAGCCGGGTAGGTTCACAATTAAATGCCCATACCTAAGGTGTAAGTTTAGGCTGCATGCATCCACAATGCGCGAAGCGGCTTGGTTCGAGTACTATGCCAACCGGTTGTGTATTTAGATCACGGTGTAAAATTTGTTATCTATTACTGACATCCCTTATCATTATGTTTCAGATAAAGAAGAATAAGGAGATCCATAGGTGTCCACCTCTAGGGGAGAGCCAGAGCTGAAAACAAAGCTAGCGAAGACTAGGTGGTTAGCGGATGTAATCCTAGATTGGCTGAGAGAAAATCCTTCACTTGGTCCAACAAGCACTCGTAAAAAGGTGGTTGAGAAGTATAAAATGGAAGTACCTTACATGAGGATGTTCTATGCAAAGGAAATGGCTCTTGAAAAGATCAATGGTCCATGGAATGAAAGCTTTCGGTTGCTTTACACTTTCAAAGCTGAAGTGGAGATGGCTAGTCCAGCAAGTGTTGTAGCGATAGACAAGCATACGAGTTCCCTACAAATTGAAAAGCGGGAAGGTAATGCACAAGGAATGTTTTAGAAGGGCTTTTGTTTGTTTCAAAGCGTGCTTGGAAAGGCTTTTTGGACGGTTGCGAGGCCTTATTTGGCCGTGGATGCATCAGCTCTTCATGGCAGGTTTAAAGGACATCTAGTTGCTGCTACTTGCGGTTGATGGACATAATTGGATGTTCCCTGTTGCTTATGGGGTTTTGGAGGTTGAGTCACAGGAAAGTTGGACTTGGTTTCTGCAGAATTTGCGCGACCTTATAGGTCATCCACCAGGACTTGTTATCCACACAGACGCTTGCAAAGGTTTGGAGACTGCGGTAGAAGCAGTATTTCCTGGAGTGGAGCATAGGGAATGTATGCGACACTTGGTACTGAATTTTACAAAGAAATTCAAGGGTAAAGTTTTTACTGACAACCTATGGCCAGCTTCATACACATGCAGCTCTAGGAAGCATCTGTTTCATTTGGATGTGTTGTATAAACAAAAACCTGGGGTGAAGGAGTAATTGGATGAACATCATGGTAGGGTGTGGTCAAGAAGCCAATTCAATGAAATTTGCAAGGTAGACTATGTAACAAGTAACCTTGCGGAGAGTTTCAATTCAAAGGTCAAGTCATTGAAAGGGCTTATGCTTGTGGCAAATATTTGATAAGATTAGGCGGATGATCATGATAAAGATCGATCTGCGTCAAAGAATTGCATCCACAAATTATGTTGGCCATCTCATGCTCCCATCTTTGATTAAGTCTTTGCATGCCGGGGCAAAACAATTGAGGATGCAATGCGTCGAAAAGGAATGGAGGCTGAGGTAACCTACATCGACAAAGAAAACATGCGATGGAGGTATCCGAGTGAGTTTGGTTGATAGGACATGCCATTGTAGGGTATGGCAGATCCGTGGGATACCCTGCATACACGCATTGTTTTTCATGAGTGTTATAGGGGGTGAAGATGGTGAAGTTGATCAGTATGTGTCAGAGTATTTCTCTGTTGCCAAATTTAGGGCTGCATATGCTATGAATGTTCCTACCTTGTTGGGAAAAGACCAATGGATGAAAGTCGATCCGGGCTTCAAACTCGTACTCTCCGATATTGACTAGACCGGCAGGTAGGCCGAGGAAGAATAGGATCGAGCTAGTGCGAGAGGGTGGTGCACCGATTCGAAAACGTAAGTGCAAATGTTGTGGAATCCTCGGACACATTGCTAGGCTTTGTAAAAATGGAGTTGACCCATCTTTTGGAATGGAAGATCAGGCGGGAGCGAGAAAATGCGAGAGGAGAATGAAGCAGCAATTCAACTTGAGATTGAAGCAGCGAGTTCAACATGAGGTGATTGAAGCGAGCAAATGCGAGAGGAGATTGAAGCGACAGTTCAACATGAGGAGATTGAAGCAAGCAAATGCGAGAGGAGATTGAAGCGACGAGTTCAACATGAGGAGATTGAAGCAAGCAAATGCGAGAGGAGATTGAAGCGACAGTTCAACATGAGGAGATTGAAGCGAGCAAATGCGAGAGGAGATTGAAGCAGCAATTGAACATGAGGAGATTGAACCGATGGATCGAGAGCAGAGGGAACTGATGGATGTAGAATGGCTTCAACCGATGAGTCTAGAGGAGAGGGAACATTATAGTCGAGAATGCCTCGAAAGTAGTAAGGCCATGATAGAAGCTAACTTCGAAGAGTACATGGCAGAAGAAAAAGCACAAGCTTTGCAGAAGAAGAAGAACAAGAAAGAGGGCAAAAGGAAGGTAGACACCGGTAATATCCCTGGTAGGGTTACCCGGAGTAAGGTGGTGGCCCCGGCGAGTCACACCAGGAGCAAGAGAAAGATTTTATTCGAACAACTAATTTGAATTTGTATGAACAATTTGTATTGTGGTTCCCTTTGTATTGGGGACCCCTTTGTGTTGAACAATTTGTATTGGGGATGCCTTTGTGTTGAACAATTTGAATTTGTATGAACAATTTGTATTGTGGTTCCCTTTGTATTGGGGATCCCTTTGTGTTGAACAATTTGAATTTGTATGAACAATTTGTATGCCACATTTAAGCCACATTTATCGTTTTAGGGTTTTAGGGTTTTAGGGTTCAATTCAAAATAATTCAAAACATGGTGGAACCTTCCCATGGAGCCTTGTTATGTTACCTACAACCTAGAGAAATAATAATGGAAAAGGAAATATAGAGATATGAAGTTTTTATGCCAAAAGCTTCAAAACCACTTCCTAGTCCATGAGCTACTAGATATGAAGATGCAGGGCTTTCTCGCTCAATAAACCTCCCAAATACCCACTATGCTTACAAACTTTGTCCAAATGAGTCCAAATTCGTCACACTTGTGTATCTTTGAGTTGCAAACAATATCTAGTCGGCCAAAATGTAATATATTGTTCAAATAACACAATTTTAAAATTTTTATGCCAAAAGCTTCAATTTCCCTTAGTCCGTTTATTATTTGGGTGCCCCTGTTTTACTTAGTGTTACTCAGTTTTCCCCTCCGGGCCCACTTGTTTTACTCGGTCATACTCAGTTTTGCCCTTCCGATAAACATTTCCTCACTTTTCCCCCTCTTAGTTCTACTCGGTTTTCCTAACTTGTACTCATCGGCTGATCTCCGATTGGTCGAGATGTATGTCACACGGATCTTGGTTAGTTGAAATCTCAACGAACGCTTGCACCGTTCGATCATTTATGATCGGACGGCTCTGCTCTCTCTCTCTACCACGATGGACGCATACGGAGACAAGAGCAGAGCACATACCTACCAACCACGGCGATCGCATATTCCAGTCGCATCCTCCTCTCTCGTATTTCCTCTCTTACTACGGCGGTCGCGGCGGCGCGGATCTAACCGTGCGTGCGGCGGCGCGGATCTAACCGTGCGTGCGGTGGCGTGCGGCGGCGCGGATCTAACCGTGCGTGCGCCGTGGATCTAAGAGTGCCGGTGAGGATCTAACCGTCAGAAATAGTTGAAATGTCTCTCTCTGTCTCTCTCTGTCTCTAACCGGTGAGGATTCTATTCTCAGATCTGTTGAATGATGAAGAACACCAAGACGGCGGCCGTGCCGACAGTGGTCATCGATGCCACGAACATTGAAGCCATCGCCTACAACATCGCTTCGACGGCGCGGACCCAGCCTTCAATGTCGGAGCTCGTTGATGTCTCACTTCCGGTGCCGAGAGTGCGAATCGATGCCAAGACGATTGAAGCCATCGTCTACAACCGCGCTGCAAAGCCGCCGATCCAGCCCTCCGCAGATCCGTCGCCGATGAAGTACACCAAGACAGCGGCGGTTCCGACACTCGGTCATCGATGCCACGAACATTGAAGCCATCGCCGATAACATCGCTTCAACGTTTGATGGGGCGAGATGACCGTGTTCGACGCCGCAAATTGGGATAAATTATGATAAATTTGTATTTTTCAATTTCCAAATGGGATAAAATTGTTCGAACTACTACCTCCGTCTCAAAAAAAGCTTCTCCACGTTCTTGATGTGTCCATGTACATCCGTATGTATGATTTGAATTCTATCCCAACTTGATTGGGAAGATATTGATATGTATTTGATCCGGAGGCTGGTACATGCTTTCACTTTTGGGATCCCTTCACTTTTATAAAATGTTCATGCATTCTAAAATTATCGTGCGCATTACTTAGCACAAGTAGGAAATTATACACCAAAATACAGTGCTTAGAGCCACAACAAAATACAGTGGTTAGATCCATCTACTGAATAACAATTCTATACTAAATCGTCTACCAGAACCACATAACTGCTAGGACAGGGATGACACCTAATAAAACTGCACAGATGAATCTACTTTTCTCCTCTCCCATCACTTTAAGTTCATGTTCTAGATTTTCTACCACTTGATCAAATACGGCAAGATCTGTCTCAACTCTCAACTTCTCCTTGCGAATAAGCTCTGAATTCTTCTTTTCTTCCTCCACAATACGCTTCAGCTCGAATATCATCGGGTTTTTACGGGCCAATTCATTACCTAAATTGGCCACCTTCTCCTCCAAATCCATCCTCCGGCTACACCACTCGGGTTGATTCATCTTGGTATGCAATGTACCATGGATCATCGGCTTGCTCAGCTAATCGTAACAATAATGGAAAAAAGAACAACTGAAATCACCCCAACAGGCCATGGCGGAACTTCAAATTCAACGGTAGTACAGAGAGTTGAAGCTAGATACCTGCACTTCCGACGAGGTAGGAGAAGTAGAACGTGGCCACGACATGATCGAATCCCCACCCTCGCCGGTGTACCCGCTACGACCGGACATTGAGGACTATTTCGTACACCGCAAACTCCAATAAATTACGGGAACCGAATCGATTAGGGGCGGGGAGGCAGAAGCGGAGGTCTTACCAAGCTATACCAATTGGTGCGCGGAACAAATCCCGGTCGTCGTGGGCGGCGGATGCTGCTTGCGGCGGACTTTCCTGCGGTGGGTACAATGCGTGCGGACGAAACAAGTGCTGGAGCCGTGGTTGACGTGCAGCGCCGCGGTTCGTCCGACGCCGCCGGGGAGCCGAGCCGGCGGCGCGACGAGGCGTCGGCGATGGCTGCTCCGTCCGACGGTGGGGAACGAGCTGCCGGCGATTCTCCGGTCTAGCTTAAGAATAATTAATTAGCGAACTTGTTGCTTCTCTCTATGATATTCTCTAAAGACATATATCGGAGCGGCAATATGTGAGTTTTCCTGAAAAATAGACGACCCACGCGGTCATTGGCTGCGCAGGCCCCACGAGAGCGGCAATATATGATTTTTTCTCTCTAAATAAGTAGACGATCCCACTCGGTCATTGGCTGCGGCAACCACACGGAGCGACAATATGTGTCTTTTCCTGAAAAATAGACGACCCCACCGGTCATTGGCTGCGGAGGCCCCACGGAGCGGCAATATATGATTTTCTCTAAATAAATAGACGACCCCACCGGTCATTGGCTGCGGCAGCCCACGGAGCGGCAATATATGTCTTTTCCTGAAAAATAGACGACCCCACTGGTCATTGGCTGCGGAGGCCCCACGGAGCGGCAATATATGAGTTTCTCTAAATAAATAGACGACCCCACCTGGTCATTGGCTGCGGCAGCCCCACGAGCGGCAATATATGTCTTTTCCTGAAAAATAGACGACCCCATCGGTCATTGGCTGCGGCAGCCCTATAGAGCGGGCCCATTTGTCATTGGCAGCACCGCGTATAAAATCATGAAATAAAACGGCCCACACGTCGGCGATAGATGGATGGCTGCTCCGACGTGTCTCCCGACCCTACCCGTCGGCACGAGACGGTCGGGGAGGAGCTGCCCCTGTGCGGCCCCACCCGGTCAGACTAACGGTCAAGGCCTCGACCCGACGGCTACCAGCCGTTCCAGCACTTGTGCGTGTTTCAAACTAGAGGAGGGAAAACGAGGAAAACTAAGGGCGAGGAAAAGACAACTAACGAACCGGGGCACGAAAAT
>NC_061514.1:142324100-142389600 GCF_022539505.1 Lolium rigidum
AAATGAGTTATGAGTGCAAAACGGTTTAGAAATTTCTAGACCCAGTGATGGAATTTCAAATTTTCGGGTGCTCATCTAAGGAACATGGAGAAAGTTAGACTTCCTCCTAATCACGATGTGTCGATGTCTATAACATTCTAGCCTAGAGCTTAATAGGATTGATAGAATACTCGTAACAACAACATTGGCGGACCGTCCTTGGGACCATACAGGGTCCTGGCCCGGTCTTTCAAACTTGCAAAAGATTGTTACCATTATATCTGGCCCATGAAGATTGATGCTCTAAGTTTCTTTTGCTAACCTTGGGATCAGGGCGTTGCCCGTTCTTGGATGTGTGTGGCTGTGACCCACAGTCACCGAGGGATGCCGAATAAAAATCCAATATAAAGTCATGCTGCAGTTACGAATTTTATGACCGTGGCATCACATGATATTTTGAGAACAAATAATATATAATCTTTGTTTCGAAAGGCTCTATCCCAATTTAATTAACTCATTTTTTTCTAGATACAAATGTCTAATCATTAAAATGTATCTAAACAAAGTTAAGTCATGAATTTGGGACATATGAAATACATTGTTATCTATGATTTCAAGGTCACAATTTCTAAAAGGTCTGTTATTTGTTTGTACTTGTTGTACTTCCTCTGTTTCATGAAACAAATCTAAGATTTATTAAAATTTGGATGTATCTATGTACTATTTAGATATATCTAAATTTTTGACAAATCTCAGACAAATTTTACAAGACAGAGGGAGTAGTTGCTTGGCATTGTAAGGTACCGGCCCGTGCTTAGTTGTTTCTCATGTTCCGCCACTGAACAACAAGTTGTAACTTCTTTTTTCAGAAGCTCATCTCCAAAAGAACTCCGAGGTTAAGCATGTTTAGCCTGGAGAGATTTGAGGATAGATGGCCGTCCAGGAAGTTGACAATGCATGGGTGCACACGATCGAGTACAAAGTGCGTAAAAAGACTAGTATTAGCCCGTGGAGCCAGTTTAGAGATCCTAGAGAGCTGCCAGAGGTAACGGCCATGCTAGCCGCCTCTTACGAGAGTTAATTACGAGGATTGTGATAGAGCAGGCAAAGTTGTATGAATTTTAATGGAAATTATTGCAAAGACAGATTTGCCAATATTAGTTACACATATGCGTTGTGAATGTTACACTTCTCTGTGTTTTAGTCACTGGTTCAATACTTTCATCCTAGACTTTTGCGCGCGTACACCATTGGTACTTGGTAGTGAAAATAATAGACGATCTGATCAACCTATAGAAGTAGGAAAAAAAGTTAGAAATAAAAAAAAACTGCACTAAATTATCGTTAATTACGGACTAAATCATAAGATATCCAAGGAACCGTGTACACGGAGAGAGTACTACACTACTACTATTACTACAGTTGCCACAGAAGATCGATACTACCACAACTAAATAAATCTAGAAACACGTATGCAAAAGGCATGGAAGTTAAAACACAGGAAACCCCGCACAAGAAGGTAGCTAAGATGCAACCCGTGTAGATTACATAGTACAAGGAGTATTTTGGGCAGCAAAACGTGTGGTTTTCCTTTTCCGGAACGTGTAAATCTCGCCCTGATCCCTTGTGGCCTTGTGGCCCTGTGACAGTGAGGCGTGCTGATCTCCTTGCGAAAGTTCGTCGGGATCCGGGGCCATGGCGGTCCTACGCATGCTTTCCCAGGGAATCTTGTGCACGGGTCACGCGGCCAGACTGAACTGAATAGAAAAACTGCAGCTATAGTGACACAACGCAAAGTGATCCGATGCTTTACGCGCACTCGTTCTTCGTCATCAGATGCTGCTTTACACGTCACTGCAGCAACGGCAAGCCACGGCTCGATCGACAGGACACGAAACTTTACAGCTGATGACGACGCGCCGGACACTGATTCCAGAGGATTCTATTTTTCTCTTTTGCGCGAGCCTCGGCGGCGTGCACCGGAGGAGTCGCCGGTTTCTCCGGACACGTCCGCATCATGCTCGCCGTAATCAGAAGGCGGTGCCCAACGGCAACGGAGGCGGCGGTATTTGGTGGTTCAGTGAGAGGCCGCCGGAGGATGGAGTGACGTTGGCTACTCTGCTTTGCTTACACCGTAAAAAAAAATCATCCACATCAGCTAGCCCATTTTTAATAAAGAGTAATATATATTAATATCAAGAAGATACCAATTATATCTATCCTTGCAGGGCCCTAATAGCAATGCAGATGCATATAACAAAAAAAATTACAAAGAAGAAAAAGTTCATGATCTATTCCTTGTAGTAGCAAACCAAACACCGCCAAGACAATACAATAAATCCATCATCTCCGAAAACGACGTCTCGAAAAAGGAAATACTGCACAAGCACCATCACCCATCATCGTCTTAATCATAGATCTTAGGTTATTACCCTGGAAAAGCCTGCGCTCTGCCATTCACAATCAACATCAGCTAGTTCTAGATCAATCGAGAATTGAGTTAGTTCTAGATCTGCTACAAAAAAAAAACGTTAGATTTGTATTTTGATTAGTACAAATTAGAATTGCACATCTTTTTAACAGTTACCCATGAAATAAACATGAAATTAGCTGTCTTGTATACGGAGCTCCTCCAGATACAACCAATGTCTACCTACGGATGACAGAGTTGACATGTACAGAGACTCTCTATAGGTTTTGACGAGCCGTCATTGCGGTGTTTGCTAAATATTATTTGAGAGCGCCAAGAGAAGATGATACAGCTCGGATCCTACAAAAAAATGAATGCAGCAAGCGGGTTTCCTAAGATGCTCGGAAGCATTGACTGTATGCATTTGGGCTGGAAGAATCACCCTTTCGCTTGGCAGGGGATCTACAAGAGGCATACTGGTGAGTGCAGTGTCATTCTTGAGGCGGTGGCAGACCAGGACCTTTTGGATTTGGCATGCATTTTTTAGCATGGCAGGAACAAACAATGATATCAACGTGCTGCAGCGCTCTCCGGTGTTTGCCAGGCTAGCTGAGGGACAAGCTCCTGCCGTGAACTTTGAGGTAAACGGCCACGCATACAACAAGGGATACTATCTAGCTGATGGTATCTACCCGACATATGCTACATTTGTGATATTCCCTCTCCATCAAACGAGATGGAAGCTTATTTTGCAACATGTCAGAAAATAGCACGCAAGAATGTTGAACGTGTTTTTGGGGTGCTTCAGTAGCGTTTCACCATTGTTAGGTACCATGCTCTCACTTGGTCTGAGTATCAGATGTGAGAGGTGATGAACGCCTGTGTGATCATACACAACATGATCATTGAGAGCCGACGAACCTGGATGATCAACCATTTGATTATCAACGGCCACTTGCTGAGGTACAGCATGTACCCCAAGAATTTACCGCTTTTCTTCATATGCACAATAAAATTCAAGATGCAGGTGTCCATGTACAACTTAAGGTGGATCTAGTTGCGCATTTGTGTGCAAGGAGAGGAGCCGCCAACAATGCAGAATTTTATTATATTTGTGTGATTGTATGATTTGTTTGGTTGTATGAATACTTTAAGTACTATTTGTTTGATTGATTGTATGAGTTTGATTGCATGAATAATTTAAGTACTATTTGTGTGATTGTATGAATTACTGAATATAGTATGAATAAAATGTGATTCATATGTTGTTTCAAAATATCATAAAAAGAAAAAAAAAAGTTTTAAGGGTCGCCGTTTGGGAGGCGTCGGTGTGGGAAGTGTCTCCAAAATAGAGGATGCACTGCTAATGTCCCCCATACAGCACTGTCGGCAACTATATGGGACGTGCTTAGTAGGCAATTGACAGGAGGGCTATTCCTTTATCGTGCAAAAAAAATATGACAGGAGGGCTTGAGCGTGGCGTTATTAAGCTTTGACGAAGCAGGGCATTAAAATATGCTGGAACCTAACGTGGCATCCACAATTTGCCATAATGCAAAACGGAGGATATGAAAATCGCCGCTTGTTGCACAACAGACCAGCATGACTTGCTGGTGATAAACTTAGCACAGTCACAACTCAACTCACAACCCACAAACTATGATGTCACCTCGTCGCAGTGACAAAAGATTTTCAACTTCCATTGGCAGCTCTGCCGGCTTCTTTACAGCGCAACAGCGAGCGCAATGACGCATAGATGTCCGCAGCTGTCTGTGCGTGTGTGGCTACTCAAAACTTTTATGTTCCCAAAAACTATAGCCATTTTCCGCAGATATCGCAATGCATCGCTGTTATGCAGAAATCCACATGCAACGAATGTACTAACTGAAGTGCAGACTTCGAATCGTCTGGGCTTGGAGCCTTGGAACAGAACTGGACCAAGACGGCACTCTTCTTTCTCTACTTCGCTTGCTATTGCCCCACTGTCCATCCGCGTTCCGCAAGCACTTCACGAACCCGTGCAGCCACATCGATGGCATCGTTCAGAGGAGGGTAGCTCCAGCTGTCTGACATCTACAATGGAAGAAAGGGTCATACAGACATGCCATGAATTCGTCCTTGAGATATGCATGGCCGTCAAGGGGAAAAGGAACATTTGCATTCCTCATAATATGGTAAAATTGTAACAAAAGTACATGAACTTGGTCTTGGTAATGAGTAACTAAGAGATGGGATAGAAAACTTACATCTTCCAATCCAGTGAAAGGCCGAACAGCCCCTCGTTTATGCAGAGTGTTGTGAAAATCTGAGAATTTCCACCTGCAATGCTCAGTTCCAACAACGTAGACCGGCTTCCTGAAAGAGATGTAATAGGGAGCTTAGCTACGTTTCCTCAAACAGGAGCAACGTTTGTAAGTATACAACACAATAACTCACCCAGTGCTGCACGCCTCACTCAGCATACTTACTGAGTCTGCTGTTATGATGAAAGCATCGGCCCATGCAAGATGCCCTAGGTGTGGGTTAGGTTCTGCAGCAACAAATCCAGATCAACGTAAATTTTGCTTTGCATACAAAGAGCAAATCATCTGGATGATGGCATTTTCTTATCGACTATCTACCTTCACCATCCCAGATGTAAAACTTAGGATGTGTGCTGAACTCTTTCAATATAAGATCAGACACCTGCAAAAAAAAAAAATGGTTGCAAATTTTAAGTATGCATAACGCACAAAACAAGATATGAGCAACCCATGGTCCTACCTTTTGTGGCGTTCTCCTGGAAAATGAAATTCTGACACTTCCACAGGTCTTTACAACATTGTTCAGTGAGCTTACCAACTGCTTGGCAAGTTCCACACCATAATTACAGTTTTCTGAGAATTGAGGATGTTATGAATCAGATCTATATATATCAGTGGGTAAGCAGAAAGTGATCAACCTGTGCACTCAGTTTTAACAAATGAAGGCATAAAAATGCCTCATATTTGAACAAGATATCGTTAGCCAGATACTAAAAGTTGCACTGCACATATCCCAAAACGCCACTCTGTGTGTGAAGGGATAGAGAAAAGAAAACATGTGGAATGCAAGAAATTACGTGAATGAGAAAAATCGAAGGTGTAACTTTGAGATTTATTTTCTCTCTCCTATTGCTTTCAGCGGACAGTCTAACTTAAATTCCACAACTGGATTGCACGATACAGCGAGCGGATGTAAATAAATTCAACTTGGGATTCCCACTTTCATGTTTTGTAAGGAAAAGAAAACGCAATATCACAATGGAATTCCTGATAAACTGCAAATTTAGGATTAAGGCCCTTGGGAAATGTATGTACTCCATCTTAGTTCGGAAGCTTTAGCTTCATGATGCAAACTAAAAGTAAATAAGCAGTTATGAGCTAGCAGTACTCAATTAAATACATTATTTCAGGTGATGCATATTGGACTTGAGTTCTTGCAATTAGTAACTAACTTATTTAAGTTTAGAACATTATCTATTGGAGTAATCAACAATTTCCTACTTTAGATGTATGATGGAATATAGGTATTGTTCTAACGAAGTGTACTGCAGCCGAACAGATCAATTCCTCCTTAAATTAGCAGAATCAAGCATTGACCATCCAATTGGCATATTCTACGACAAATCCACAATTTAAAAAAAAGTTGTGATCCGAAAAGTGCATGAAATATCGGCTACTGAGAATGTTCTTGCTCAATAGCATCTATCATACCAGACCCTAAGGAAAGGGGATGATAACAGCAGATCAAGATATCTAGTAGCCGATATTTCATGCCAGCGGTACATCAGAAATTATCTATTCTGTAACTGTGTGTAGGGCCTCTGTGTCTCTCCCTCCTTGACAGATGAGGAACCACCCCAACTGGTGTGCAGAAGTGATGATGTACACGAATGTTGCTACTACGGTGAGATAAAGGACATGAGTTTGCTGCCTGCTGCGAGAAATCAAGCCACATGAGCTCCCATTCTACCGTGCACCAATGTTGCTACTAGGGTGAAACAGGGATTATTTGTTTGGTAGCACTTGGTAACACACACAATGGGTTCTCTACAACATCAGATAGACAAGCAGGCAGGAAGGAAAAGATGGGTATACTTGTTGGTCCTCCAATGTTTACTACGACCAATGGCTTTGGCAAGGGAGCGAGTTCATCATGCCAGTTTGTAGCAGCAATGCGTAGTGCAGCAGAATCTGCTTGGTGAAGTGCTCCAGCAGTCAAGACCTAGCTTTCCAAAGTTCAAAGTTAATAACTGGAGCAGCTGGATGAAACATATGAAATATTTTTTGCTTGCAAGAAAAAAAAACAGCGTACCACATTTGGCCCTGGTGGTTCTCTTGGAGTAATCCATCTCCGGAAAAGCCACGGAACTTCTTGTTGTCCCTTTGCAGTTAAAGCATAGTAATCATGACGAGGAGTCACCACCAAATCAAATCTATCAAGACGATACCTGGGGTGTTGTATCTGATGCAATAAATACAATATTATTACAACTAAAGTCAGATTTATATAATTATATGGCAAGCAGCACAATGTTTCATACCCCTAGCTGTGTAACAACTGATAAATTATCAAATAAGCTATTTGGTGTCAGTATTCTACCTGAATGACAAAGACTTTATCTGGAGCTAAACACCTTACAGAGCTTGCATATGATATGGTATCACGGCCACAAGCAACAACTATTGCCAGGCCTTCCCTGAAAGAGAATCAAACTTTGAGAAAAAAGAGCAGGAAAACTAGAAGCTAGGAACATTTGTAACCTTATGACACAAACATACTAGAGAATACTTAGGCCACTCTACATTTTGCATATGAAATTGACCAACATGAAGTATGTTTTAGTAAGTTCCATATTCCGTCTGAACCATAGGGCAAGTCCATGATGAACTTTTAGGATGGGTATTGAGAGTGACTGATTCATGCATTATGACAAGAGATTGGAGCAAAATATTCAGAAGTGACACGGATGCAATGTACATAAAACAGCGCAGTAGTGCACAAGCAGCAAAGCAACAATATTAAGCAACATGAACCTTACTTCTCGAATGTATCACGGACCAATGTCACAATCTTACTGGTATCTGCTTCCAGTACAGAAGACAATCCAAAAGATTGCACATTACTGACAGAATAAGGTGCCAACAGTTTTCCATGAAATAGTCTTGCAAATGCCGTATTCCTGAGTACTTGGTCGACAATTTTATGCAAGGAAATCGGGAGAAAGTGCAGCCACTTGTTGATTCCTCCTGTTGGCCTTATAATACGCTGTGCGACCAAACATATTTCAACAAACAAAAAATAATAATGAGCAGTAATTCAAGACCCCCTAAGAACAGCAAAAAAAGATATGGAAGAGGCCAGCGGTAGTCATACAAAATTTTAGATAGTACAAGCTACCCTCTATTTGAAACTTTACCAATTGGGACATAAGTTAAAAGATAGTGAAATTTGAAATATCAACAAAAATTTACCTTGTATTAAGCTCCTCTTGTTGGGTTTCTTATTTATGTTTTTAACCGAGATAATATAACAAGTATATGGGAAACAACAACAAACAAGAAAGAAATGACAATCTATCTAGAGCATTTCAGGTTTAAACCATTCCCATATTCCAATCAATATGTCACAGCCCAAAATTCAATTCGTGGACGCCACATGACACAAAGGCACTATTTGTTGCTGCAAACCAGCAAAGGGCAGGCCAACAACTAATTGGTACCAAATCCAGAAATGAGGTTGATGAGGCATTTCAGAATCAAATTGACAGTTGACAGTGATGTATACAATGGAAACATCCCCTAATTTACAGCAACAGAGCAAGCACATGACTTGATGACAAGATAAAAAAAACTTAGGATGTTAATGAAACTTAAACAGTTAACATGGTCCACAATAAATGGATGGAATTGACTTCCACTCTTTGCCAACATCAAACGCATACTGCAACGCTGACATGATTAAAAAAAGCAGAGGCTGTAGTACACAAACTACTCTAAAATAGAAGAAAGATTATTGAATTACTTCCTGCAGACAAGGCTATATATTATGCTTAAACCATGATTACACCTCCGAAAACCAAGCCTTCAACAGACAAGTAATCAAAGGTATCCAATACACGGTCTCGTATTCTCTAGTAGCTTTAGTGAATGACTACTAGTTGCCATGAAATGTAGTATCTAAGAAGAGCCATATCAAGCTAGTGCAATGTTGCATCAGACATACAAGATACCATCACCATGACCATTCTTTTATCTCTTATCATGTTGAATGCGAAAGAAGAGCTAACTAACTGCCGCATCGTCTGAAATGCTTTGTGGCGTCTGATAGGCATCCAACAAAGCCAAATACATCTTTACAGCTTCTTCTGGAGAATTCCACTGACTAAATTAAATCAAACACATTTTGCCAAGTTCTCTTCATTGCAAGTAAACCGGTTGCAAGCCATGGGGTTTAAATTAACAAATTCAAATCACATACGCGATGCCACTCTAAGCTGATGATACCAGTGACACAAGTACGAATAATATGCGCAAACAAATGAAACGCAGCCTTCTACGACTAACAGCGATGGCTTGGTAGTGCCGCGCTGCCCTCGCAGGCAGAGGGAAACAGGGGTAAGACGGAGCTTACGAAGAGCGTGAGGCGGTCGGCGAGGCCGAGGGCGCGTACGAGGCCGAGGCACTGGTTCTCGGCGCCGGCGCAGCCGTTCCCGATGACGACGGCGCGGCGCACCGTGCCGATGCCGCCAGCGAAGATCTCCGGTGCCCCATTCCCCCCGCCCGGCGGTTCCGGCGGCCACAACGGCCGAACAGGCATAGCTAGCTCGGCGGCTTCGGAATCAGAGCGGGAAGAGCTGGGCGCGGGGCCTGTTGGCCGTGGCTTGGGGAGCAGGAAGCGGAGGAATCAGTGAGGAGGGGTGGCTCGAACGTCGATGCCGTTTGGTGTCAGCCAGTCTTGCGGGACAAGTATGGTTTTCCATATTATTTTCCTCTTTTTTGTTTTGCGTCTGCCGGACTACCCGGCGGCGGCGGGAGGGCAGGGCGGCGGAGACAGAGGAGAGGAGTGGCCTAGTGGCAGATCGGAATGGAAAGGTCGCCGCCGGCGGGGAGGCGGCGTTCTCTTGGCTGGGCCGCGCATGTGGTGACTGATGGGCCAAACGTTGCATTTGACTGCTGACGCAAATCCGTGTCTTGACCACCGTCATTAAAAACCGCTAAAAACCCAACAATAAAAGGTTCTTTTTTTTTTAACAAGGGTCGTCGGGGTGAGAACACCCGACTCAAGCTGCTATTAATAATCTGGAGACAAATTACAGATAAGTCCAAGAAAATTACAAGGAGGGCCCTAGAGGGAACTGAGAAACGCAATCCAGTCATCCAGCATCCTCCTCCAGATCAAGCTCCGGCCAGCGGACTGCAACTTCGCCGCCGGGGAACTAGCCACTTGACGACGTAGCACAGGAAGAACCATTGGTGGAGCAAAGCAGCATCGGAGCGATAGCCCTACTGCCGTTTGGTCCGACGCGCGAAGAACACGTCGGAGAGGAGCTCCTGAACGAAACCGCCACCGGCAACAATTGGCTCCCGCTACTCCACCACCACCACGGGGCTTGTTACAGCGAGAACAAGAGTCATCGGCGAGAAGAACAGTGTCAGCAGCAAAAGGGAGAAGAACAACTGCAAAGCATCTCCGGCCCCCTCACCTCCACGGCCAGCCAGGCCAGAAGGGAACTAAGCAGTTTACCTCCTTGCACGCCTCCCCCGCCACCATGGCCGGCCAAGGAAGCAAGGAGACAACCTTCTCCCCTGTTGAAGACTCCTAGGCGCCTTATCGAAGGGCAAACGCCGCCAACAAGCTCTTGTCCAAGATCCACCATGGATCTGGAGGGAGGCTGCCGGCGACCAGCCGCCTGATGTCGCGCCACATCACCAGGCCGGCAAACTGCCCCTGCCACCTCCAGATCAAGCTCTTGCCGACATCTTCAATCAATCCCCCTCGCCACCAAGGCCGGCCAGGAGCAGGAGAAGAGGCGGCAGGAGGAGCTTGATGGAGAAGACGAAGGCCTTATTACGGAGACTCGTCGAGGTGGAGGCGCCCTGAGCTCCGACCGCCGGAGCAGCAAGGATCACCACCAGCCACGGCTCGCACTGGATCTGGCCGAGAAACCAGGCTTCAGCTCCAAACCTAATCGGCAAACCGCCGGGAAAGACGCCTAACCTAGGCTAACTACTCCGGCGCCTCACCTCCGCCACCTCCGGCCGGCATCACCGCCGGAGGGGCTCGGGATCGGCCCGGTCTTCTCCGAATCGCTTACGGTTACTGTAGCAGAGGGGGAGAGGAAGAGGGGACACGTGTATTTACTCGTGGTTGTTGACAAATTCACCAAGTAGATAGAGGTTGCGCCAGTAACTTCGGCAGATGCAACATCAGCAGTGAACTTCGTGAAGGGGATAGCTTTTCGGTTTGGCGTCCCTAACAGCATAGTTACGGACAATGGCAGCAACTTCACCTCTCGAGAATTCAAGGAGTATTGCGCAGAAGTAGGCATCAAACTACATTTCGCATCGGTGGCACACCCGCAACCTAATGGCCAAGTCGAGAAAGCATGGGTGACAAGCCCAGCCGCAGTGATACCGTCCTCCATTTGGGAGCGCCGGCTATAGACTCCAAAAAACGGATATGAACAAATAGAGTGCTGTAAAAAAAGTATGAAAATAGCTGACCCTATGCTATAAGCCTATAACATTGACCCAGTCCAAACATTTAGCCTAAAATTTGTCTAAGAATAACCGCGGCGTGTCTGCTTCTAGATTTTAGCGGATTCCGTCGACGAGGAGATTGCAATAGAATGCCACGGTCATAGCCCTCTCGGTAACATTGCAGTAAATACCTTTTCTTAACCCCAACAATGGTCTTAGAACAACCATGACGTTTCGGGTACATGTTCTATAGTAACATTGCAGTGAAAACTTTATTTCGTAGACCATGGCGGTGCAAAAACATCAACGTTTATTCATGAGGAGTGCAATAAAGTTTTCATCGAAATTTAATTTAAAATATGTACTAAAACTTCACACATATTCGCAGCATCCTTTAAGGTAACTACACAGAAATAGTTCAATCCTCTAAGATTCAATATAGGTACGTACAACTTATATGAAGGTATATTACAGATGTTTTATGAATGTATGAAGATTCAACATAGTTTCATGCTATCTTCTTTGCCCCTGGCTGTCCAGACTCGGTGAAGGTGGAAGTAAAAACTCGTACTGGTATTTCATGTGAGGCGCTGTCCGAACGCTACCTAGGACTGCCTACGGTAGTGGGTCGGTCCAAGGATGGCTGTTTTAAATATGTTACGGATAGATCATGGGCAAAGGTCAAAGGCTTGAAGGGACAGGGAATGTCCAAAGAAGCTAAAGGAGTTATTGTCAAATCTGTTCTTCAAGCAGTTCCGGCATACCCAATGAGTTGTTTCTGGTTTTCTAATCTTAGGTCGGTTTCCTCAAATTTCTGGTGGGGAGATACCCAAGAGCAGCGTAAAGTTCATTGGGTGGCTTGGGATAAGATGTGTAAACGGAAGGATCAGGGAGGACTGGGCTTCAAGGACTATGAGTGTTTCAACCAGGCGTTTTTGGCGAAACAAGAGACCCTGATTCTTTATGTGCGAAAGTTTTGAAAGCCAGATATTATAGAGAAGGTGACTTTCTTTCAGCGCTATGTCCTAAGAGGGCCTCCTACACATGGCGAAGCATCATCCATGGACGTGAGCTGCTCCGTGAAGGATTAGTGTGGCGGATTGGGGATGGCGAAGCCGTGAAAGTGATGGAAGATCGCTGGATCCCAAGAGATAGCGCCCAACATCCACTGGGATGTAAAGAAGCTAATTGCCCAAAGTTCGTGAGTGAATTCTTGCTTGAAGGGGGAGGGGCATGGGATGAATCGAAGCTAAGGGAGTTTTTCTATGAGGCAGACGTCCAGGATATTCTGAAAATACATGTTGGTAGGGCGGGTATGGAGGACTTTATAGCTTGGAATCACACAAAATCTGGGATTTTCTCAGTAAAGTCGGTGTACCACCTGGCGGTTCAAAGGAAAAAGTTTAGGAAGGGAGGGCAGGAATCCTCTCGTTCATGTGACCAGCAAAAGGGGTGGCTTGCAATGTGGGGGACAAATGTGCCAGGTAAGGTGAAGGTGCACTTCTGGCGACTGATTGAGAACGGACTTGCTGTGGGGAAGGAGCTCAAACATAGGTGTATAAAAGACGGTATTATCTGTCTTGTGTGCCACAGAGAGGAGAGCTTATCTCACAGATTCTGGTCCTACCCTCACTCGGCCATGACTTGCCAGCTCCTGGAAGAAGCATTGGCGGTGGAAATGGAAAAACCTCCTGCTCATCTGGCTTGTCATTCCCAACTTAAAGGTTGGCTTCTAGACTGGATTGGCAAGATGGATGGTAGGCTGGCTGCTACGGTGATGATGCTTATTTACAATCTGTGGCAAGCCAGGAATGATGCGAGAGAATCAAAGCGGCTCGAGGATCCGAGGGTTATAGTTAGGAAGACCTTGGATATGGTGGAGGAGTGGTTTAATATCCACTGCAATTCTAACCCGGCCTCAATGAAGACGAGGGATCGCTGGAGTCCCCCGAACGATGGTTGGCACAAGGTTAATGTTGATGGCGCTTTTCACTCTGCTGATGGTATTGGTGGAGGCGGTGTGGCCGTTCGCGATCATCATGGTAGCTTCGTGGCGGGAGCATGCCATTTTTTCCCGCACTTGTCGGATGCGGAGGGGGCTGAGCTGTTGGCGTGCAAGAGGGGTCTACTGGTGGCGAAAGAGGTGCGGAGTCGACGAGTCATTTTGGAGACGGATAGTGTCGAGGTTGCAGCGAAACTGAGTAGGAAGGACCAGGATCGATCAGTGTACAGTCCTCTAGTGTTTGAAATAAAAGCTCTTCTTCAAGGTTTCGATGAGTCCTCAGTGCGAGCGGTGAGGAGGTCAGCAAATGAAGCTCACAGTATGGCGAAACAAGGCTGCGTGAATAAATTGTGTAAGGTGTGGTCTAGGATTATTCCTGATTGCATTGTGAACCTGGTTGTATCAGACATGGTTTCGAATTAATACATCGCAGCTCTTTTATCTCAAAAAAAAACATAGTTTCATGTATGTTTTCATGAAGAAAAAAGACACATGCATCGCTTTATTCATGTTTTTCTTGTGAAAATAAATTTGTGTGAAACCTCAATGAAACATTTATGCAACCTCTGTGAGGGGGAGTGCGGGTTGATTTTCCAACATTCAACTACCATATGTACCAGCCATCAGGCTAGGTGAAACTGACAATTGTTGGATCCTTTAGCGCAGATGATCATTCCGCGGGGTCTTGGGACGGCGATGCGTGCCAGTGAGGCCCTCCCAATCTTCACCTCATGTAGTTTCGTAGGAGATTGTGATGATCCCGCTGAAATTGAATTCCAGGGTTGTCTTGAGGGGCTTGATTTGTCCTTGCAGCATAGCCATCTCCCAATCATCGTGAAAACCGACTGCTCCAAGCTTGTGGATGCCATCAAATGAACCCATCTTTATTAAATTTCTGAGATTAAAGACCTAGTTTATCGAAGTTATGAGTTTGTTTTTGTAAAAGTGGAATAGATTAGAGTTAGTCATTCTCTTGCAACAATATTCGTCTCTTTATAATATTGTCCAAAGGAAAAATGTGTTGGTATCTACAGTGTTGAATCAATCTCCTATTAATATTGATTTTAGGAGATATCTTAATGAACATAAGTGGAATTTGTGGATACACCTATGTGAACGACTAATGATGGTACAACTGAATAATAATAAAGACCAGTTTGTATGGAAGTTAACAGAGTCGGGTTTATTTTCAGTTAAATCCATGTACCATGACCTTATGAATGGCCATACTAGATTTCTGAGAAAATACCTTTGGAAGATTAAAATAACCCTCAAGATAAAGATATTTATGTGGTTTCTTAGTAATAAAGTGTTGCTTACTAAGGATAATCTAATTAAGAGGAAGTGGACGGGTAATCAAAATTGTTGTTTCTGTGATAATAATGAGACCATTGATCACTTGTTTCTATCTTATCCTTTTGCAAAATTAATCCGGAGAATGGTATATTTTGCTTATAACATTTCTCCCCCTGCTAATATCACGAATATGTTTGATAATTGGTTGAATGGAGTGAAAAAGAATGATAAGGAACATATTCGTATTGGAATCTCAGCGATTTGTTGGTCTATATGGACAAGTAGAAATGATATTGTGTTTAATAAACAAAAGGGAACCAATTTTTTGCAGGTTATTATTCGTGCGGCGCATTGGATCCAACTTTGGGCGTATCTTCTTCCAGAGGACCAGCGGGATACTATGGCTATTGGATGCAACCGAATCTTCACGGTCGCACGGGATTGCTATTTCCAGGCTACTGGATGGCGGCACACTAGAAGGATTCAAGATTGAAGATGGATAGATTTTGTTTACTGTTCATCTTTGTGTGGCTGTTTATTGTTACAGCCTTAGCTTCCATATGATTGTAATAAGTACACTATTTTGAACTTCGTTCTTTTAATAAAAGACATGGTTGTGTGCATCTATTGATGCAGAGGCCGGAGCGATGCTCCCATATCGAAAAAAAAGTCATTCTCTTGCAAATTATGCGGGGGTAGAGCGCCACACTACTATATGGTGAGGGTCTGGACTTGAAGTTGTTCTTCAGGATCTGGAACAAGACCAAATGGCAACCCCATCTGTTTATTGAAGTTCCTATTTTACCCCCAAAAAACTAGCATATGTGTGATTCCTCAAAGGCCTCTTTGGATTGTTAGATTTTAACTTTGATTTTGGGGGATCTCCTTTTTCAGTTCATTTTCGTTTTTGTAAGAGCATGTTTGAATCATAGGATTAGAGTTGTATGAAATGCTTTCTTTTTGCCCAATTTCATAGAAAACCTAAATATGAGAAGTGTACATTTTATGGCGTTCTCTTCATTACTCTAAAACAACACATTTTGTGTGAACCATCCAAAGTCAGCACCTCAAGTCTGCAGCAATTCTTGTGCTCTACTATTCCAATCATGTGCTTTTATATTTGTATATTTTCTAAATTTTGCAATCCAAAGAGAACCTTCGGTAAATTACAAAACAAAGTTTAGCGGGAAATGAAGAGTGAAAAAAAAAGTTAATCCAATTTATTTTTCAGCGGGCACTTCCTCCATTCATTAAGGGCCTCCTTAGACTGCTTGTTTTTTCTTTGTTTTGGAGAACCTTAGTTTCAGATTTTAGATCCTCCCTTTCTTTATTTTTCTTCTTTCCGCAATAGCATTTTGGATCGTAGTACCTGAGTTGTCGAAATCTTGAAATGGTTTTTTTGTACCCTCAAATAATCAGAGGCGAAGCATGGAAGAAATTATGCAGAATCTGATCTAATTAATTTCATGGTTAAATCTCAAGAGGCTAGCCTTCTTCCTAAAGAGACACCTAAATGGTAGTAAAACTCAGCACAAACAAATCTCTCCTTAACATTGAAGAGAATGTTGCCATTGTGTTGGACATATTAGACACATTGTGTGCATAGACTAGTTAAGTGCCCGTGCGTTGCCACATCACCTCAAACTTTTTTCATCGCACATATATAAAAATGATGTACGTCAAAATTAGGTGTATAGAAAAGATGGCTACATATTATTCCGATTTCCTAAGACAGTGTGCATAATAGATGGGAAAAGAGGAGACTGTGCATAATAGATGGGAAAAGAGGAGACTGACAATCACCCCAATTCAAGACGTGGAATATTATATTCTAAATGCACATTTCTGAGAAAATAATGATAAAGACCAGTTTGTATGGAAGTTAACAGAGTCGGGTTTATTTTCAGTTAAATCCATGTACCTTGACCTTATGAATGGCCATACTAGATTTCTGAGAAAATACCTTTGGAAGATTAAAATACCCCTCAAGATAAAGATATTCATGTGGTTTCTTAGTAATAAAGTGTTGCTTACTAAGGATAATCTAATTAAGAGGAAGTGGACGGGTAATCAAAATTGTTGTTTCTGTGATAATAATGAGACCATTGATCACTTGTTTCTATCTTGTCCATTTGCAAAATTAATCTGGAGAATGGTATATTTTGCTTATAACATTCCTCCCCTGCTAATATCACGAATATGTTTGGTAATTGGTTGAATGGAGTGAAAAAGAATGATAAGGAACATATTCATATTGGAATCTCAGCGATTTGTTGGTCTATATGGACAAGTAGAAATGATATTGTGTTTAATAAACAAAAGGGAACCAATTTTTTGCAGGTTATTATTCGTGCGGCGCATTGGATCCAACTTTGGGCGTATCTTCTTCCGGAGGACCAGCGGGATACTATGGCTATTGGATGCAACCGAATCTTGACGGTCGCACGGGATTGCTATTTCCAGGCTACTGGATGGCGGCACACTAGAAGGATTCAAGATTGAAGATGGATAGATTTTGTTTACTGTTCATCTTTGTGTGGCTGTTTGCTGTTTATTGTTACAGGCTTAGCTTCCATATGATTGTAATAAGTACACTATTTTGAATTTCGTTCTTTTAATAAAAGATATGGCTGTGTGCATCTATTGATGCAGAGGCCGGAGCGATGCTCCCATATCGGAAAAAAAAATGCACATTTCTGGAACCCTAGCCGCCTCCGGGTCCCTCAGCATAAGCGCCGCCTCCACCACAACCTCTCCTTCCACGTTCCGTACCCCCGCTGCAGTTGGAGGAGGCTGTCCCACGACGGACGGCAGCGGTGGGGGATCTCCTCCGGTCGTTTCCTCCCGCACATTCAAATCCCCCAACTAAAAAATTCCCCCTCCTCCAAATCGACCATCAGGCCGACCCTAATATGAAACGGAGGAAGTGTTAGAGCATCTCCACTCGTCCCCCCGAACAGGCCCCCGGCGAGCGTTTTTTCCATCCGGACGGCGTAATTCGGCCCAGTCGCGCCCCCGGTTCCTCGTTTTCGTCCGGATTTGGGCCTAAATTCATCCGGCGATCCCACGACATCCCCGGCCCCCGGGAGCGCTCGGGGACTCCGGACGAAACGAAAGCGCGCGAAACGGCGAGGAAACTTCCCGCGCGTCCGGTGGCCCCAACTTGTCGGCGAGAGAAACCGATCGTCGTCCTCATCGCATCGTCTTCCGCGCGCTGTAAAGCCTGCCGCCGGTCTGCATTCGCCGGCCACGCGGCGAGTTAATGTCGTCGTCTTCCGCGCACGCATCGTCTTCCGCGCGCACTAAAGGCTGCCGCCGGTCGCGCTCGCCGCGGACGCGTCGCAATCCACGCGGCATTTAATCCCCGCGCCAGCCACGCCTATATACGCCGGTCCGCTCGCCGCGAGGCGTACCCCGTGCTCCACTCTCCCTCCACTCTCCCTCTACTCTCAAGATGGCGTTCTACGACGACGACGGCGCAGCCAACAACGGCTTCCCCGCCGGTCGCTCCACGCGTGGGAGGGGCACCTCCTCCACCGGGCGGGGTACCCCTGCCCGCCGGACACGAGGCCTCCCGGAGGCGGGCCGGCGGCTAAGTGCTGCGGCGTTCCAATCCCGCCGCCGCCGCGGGCCATGCCCTCGACGTCGCCATCGAGGAGGCGAGGATGACGATGACCGACGAGGAGCGCGCCGACCCGCGCCACCACCCCGAGAACTACACGCGGTGGAACTCCTACTTCCTCCGGCGGTGGGAGCGGGAGCTGGCGGCCTACGACGGCCCGCCGCCTCCGCCTGCGCGCAACAACGCCGCGGGCCGCCGACGGTGGTGGAGCGCGCCGGAAAGGACGTTGGCGAACGTCCTCGCGCACATCGAGGGCGGCAACTTCCCGGTGCTCACGATGCCCCCTCTATCGGCATCGAGGAATCGGCGAGCCGCCGTCGGGGAAGCGTCCGGCAGCCACGGCGCATGGCTGCCGGCTCGTCGTCTTCCGGATCGGCGTCAAGGTCATCCTTGGCGCCGGTGAAGAGGAGGAGGCGACGTCGCCTTCGACGCCGGTGCGCGTCAAGAAGGAGCCGGCGTCTCCGCCGGCGACCCGAAGGGCGCAGCAGCGGCGCCCTCGTCATCCGAGAACAGCCTTCCGCGCCGCGAGCGGCCGGAAGAAGACGAAGAAAGAGGCCGCCGCAAGCCGGCTCGCCGAGGGAGGAGGCGAAGCGCGCGGAGGACGCCGCGATGGCGGAGGCGATCGCCGGGTCGCCGCACGACATGGAGGAGGAGAAGCGCGCGGACGACGCCGCACCGGACTGGGCCGAGCGCGACCGGGAGCGCGAGGAGGCGGAGCAGCAGCGGCGGCTGCTGGACCTGTCCGCCGCACGCCAACTCGCCGCCCGCGCCGCTCCAACCGCCAACGACGATGTCGCGCGGTACCGCCGTCCTGCGACACCTCCATCCGGCGTCGCTGTCCCCGTCGTCGACCTCGAGTCCTCCTCCGACGACTGGTACAAGCCATCCCCGGGGTGGGGAGACGCCGGCCAGGGCAGCAGCAGCCAGGCCGCGCAGCCGAAGGCCAACGACGACGGCTCCGACGACGACGGCGGCGACTACACGGTGTTCTACCGCCATTTCGGCATGTAGAGCGCCGTGTTTTAAAATTAGCGTTTGAATTCCCTAGCCGAATTCGAAATATAGTCGAATTCGGCCTCTATGTATGAACTCCTCCCGTAATGTAATAAATATCATTAAATTTAGTCTATATTCACCCGTTTTTAGCCGTAGTTTGTCAAGTTTCCGTTTTTTAAATTCGCATCGTCGACTTCGCCTGGGCACGCGGCTGGGAAACTACTACTCCCCACGCCAAATCTTCCTCCAATCCGGACGAAAATTTCGCCGGATTTGGGCGTGGGGAGCGCCAACGAGTGGGGATGCTCTTAAGTACTACTCTGGCCCACCGTGGGTCCGTGGCCCAGTAAGCTAGGTCAGGCGGCATTAGTATAGAGTCTAGAGTATCGATTGGTAGTGAAAGTGATCTGGAGTTCAATGGTCGGGCTAACTGCGCTTTTCACTGATGCTGCTGGTGGTGATCAAATGCCGGCCAAATGAAGCAGCAGGAATGGTAGAAGAGGAGAAAAGGTTGGACCAGCGCCACCCTCTGTGAACCTGTAGAGTGTAATATTTCATGGCAGCAACCGAGTTGGCAAACTGAGCTTCTGACAAACAAGGTTGATGTTGCTGTTTCTTTTCTTTTTTAATCTCTGAGAGGGTCAAAGCTAGCAACAGCAGTAAAATTCTTTGTGATGAGCAAATATGCAGACAGTGAATTCATGCTCAGAGCAGACCCACAGAAAAGAGTGGCACCGCATACACTATCGGTGCGACCCTTGGATTGACTGGATGGATGGATGGCTGGTGACAAGGGATTAACTTGTCAATGCCTATGGATTATGGGCTAGGGTTTAGTTAGAAGTAGAGGGCAAGTAGATCTCGAAGGTTTCAGCCGAAAAGTACTCGACGAATATGAAAATTAGGGTTTGCAGACAATGATTCGATGATCTTCTCGTCCCTCGACCCCCCCTTTATATAGGTGGAGCCGAGGGATTCGTACTATACAAGGATTACAGAGTCCGGGATGGTTTCTAACTCATCCCGCCAGATTACAAACAACACTTCCTATTACAACTCTATCTTTCCTTAAATACATCTTGGGCTCTCGAGTCTTCTTATTCTTCGGGTAGTGGGCCTTCAATAAACCCCGGGTACTATATTAGGCAGGCCCATTTGGGATGCCTATGTCAGTAGCCCCCGAGATTTTGCTTGAATCGTAGAATCAGGGAAAATCTCCACTGTTTATTTTTACTCGAAAGCTCTAACTTTTATACTTTTTCTCATAAAAATTCTATATTGTACAGGGATATTAGTAGTTGGGGCTAGTTCATCTGACGGATCAGGTACTAGTTAACTGCTCTAGTGGCAATCCGCAAAAACCTACTTCAAAATCACGTCCCTGGACATGATTTCGGGATACTCGGTGTAAACTTCGACGGGCGCCGCTTAAGGTCTTACCATTCTGTCGAGTCCCGAGTTAAATTTATCGAGTACCTAACGCGTCCGTTAGGATTTTTCTTCGTATCTGTTGATACGGATAAAAGTAGCGAGCGCAGTCTTCGGCGATGCCACGCCCAACGTAATAGGTCCGGGGTCTTACCTTCGCAATTTTGCGGCATTCGAGAAATTGATCGCAACTTCGGCGTTCCGAGAATATATTGTCGAGTGCTTTTCCGACTGTTGGAATGGCACATTTTATTGAGTCAAATATGACTTATATTGCTTTCCCGATGGGAGTATATGGAGAGTTAATGATAACTCGAAATATACTATCTTGCTTGTTCTATTTTTCCTTTGTTAATTTCATCGGGCACGCGAACAGCGTTCCCGATGGGAGTAGCCCCCGAGGCTACAGCCAAGAACTTGTGCTTGGTTGTAGGCTCAACATTTTAGTCCACCTTGTCACTATATTGCCATTATCTCCTGATATTCTTTCCTCCTCCTTCTTCTCTCTTTCTTTCTCTTTTTTTTTTTTTTTGTTTTTTTTTTTTTTTTTTATCGGATGCGCGAACAGCGCTCCTAATGGGAGTAGCCCCCGAGGCTACAGCCAAGAACTTGTGCTTGACTGTAGGCTCAACTTTTTCTATATTTGCCATTGTCGAAATTTTTCTTTTTCCGAAGTAGCCCCCGAGCATTTGGGCAAAAACTTGTTTCTGACCAAAGGCTCCCGATGCATTCAAATTACTTATCCTGTCGCCATTGTCCTTTCTCTTGTCGACATATTTACCCTTGTCAAATTTTCTTCAACTCTATCACTGGTCGATATTTTTCTGCTTTGTGGGTCCATCGTTCCCACCATATTGACACGTCGTGGAAGTGGGGGACACACGTCCTCCGCTTTTTCTGGTGCACGTACGGTAACGCCTATCCCGATAAAAATACTTTTTTGCCCTTGTAACTAGAAGATCGATTCTCGCCACACGATTTCCTCATCCAACGGTGCACTGCTTCACCCAATTCTTATATAAACCTGTCTTGAACCTCCGTTCATCCCCTCGCTTGCGCCGCTCACCTGTTCCTCTTCGCAAATCTTCCTCTGCGCCCAATCTTCGCCGATTTCTCGTTCTCGCATACATTTGCTCAATCCGCTGCCGTGGATGCCACCGCGCGCGCGTTTGACCCGCCACAGCACTCCAGAGTCCGCGATGGCCGCTGAAAATCCTGAGTGGGAGAGATCCAAAATCTCCAACCAAGACGCCAACCTGATGAAAAGGCTTGGCCTGATGAAGAAGGAAGGCGCCATCCGCTTTCCCAGTGAAGAAAGCTATCCCAAGCCTCCCATGGAGTATCGGGTTAGTTTTGTTGATCATCTTATCCGTGGCCTTTCTCCCCCAATCCATGATTTCCTCCGCGGTCTCCTCTTTGTTTACGGGATTCAGTTGCACCAGCTGACTCCCAATTCGATCCTCCATATTTCTATTTTCATCACTCTTTGTGAATGCTTCCTTGGAGTCGCTCCCAATTGGGCTCTTTGGAAGCGCATTTTCTCGCCTTCGCCGCAATGGCGCGCACCACGCCACCTACAACATAGGTGGTGTAGTTATCTCGTGTCCGAACCGATGTCGAGTATTTCGACGTCAAATTTCCCGACTCCGTCCAAGGATGGCGCAAGAGGTGGCTCTATATACACGAAGAAAGCGCCAACTCCGTGGAACACAACATAGTTCCCTTCGACGGAAACGCGAAGATTGAACGTCGCCACTCCTGGGACGCCGAAGCTTCCGAAGAAGAGAAGAAAGCGACGAAGCTCTTATGTCTCGTATTCATCAGCTCCAAAATACTCGAGGCAAAGAGTTATCTCGGTGTCCAAATCACAACCTATTTTCTTAGAATTAGAGTGCAGCCTCTTCGGGCTCGCAAAAATCCTCTTTGGACGTACTCTGGTGCCAATGACGCCAATAGGCTCTCCAATGATCTTTCTGTGAAGGACTTGGAGAAGCTTATTCGAAGAATTACCTCTCTGAGTAAGAAGGATCCTATTCCTTCCTCCTGTCGCGTTGCACCCTACAACTCCACCAATTCTCTTCCCGAGGTATTTTGTCTTCTCGAATTTTTATCTTGTTCTGAATTTTCCCTGCATCTCATTGTATTTAACATCTCGCTATTTTTCCTTTGTCACTATTTTTATAGGGTCACCCTACTATGGCTTCCCTTCCTCCTCTTCCTGAGGATGGGGAAGTCGAAGAAATGGGTATAGTTGCCGAAGATGCTCAAGGCTCTTCCCTTCCTGAAAGTGAAGTCACTTGGTTCTCACAAATCTGCGGCTTCCCATGAGAGAGAGGTTGAGTCCGAAGCTAGTGAATCGACCGAATCCCTTCCTCCTCGCTCGTTTCTCCGAAAAACAAAAGGAAGAGGACTGAAGTCGAGGATTCTGGCATGTCTAAGGCTGAAGAAGTTGGTCCTTCTGATCCGAAGGCAGCTTATGATCCTTATTTTGAGTCCCTCATCAGCTCGTAAGTTAATTTTATCTCTCCTCCTCTCTTTGTTGTACCCGAAAGATTTAACTCTGTCTTGCTTTTTGTACTGTCGATTTTTGTTTACTAGTGATGAGGAAGAAGTGCCAGCTACTGACGTCGCTCCTCGGACCAGCACGTCACGTACTGTGCTTGTTTCAGACACGTTAGTTGAAGGAGATGAAACATCGCCTCCTCAACAAAACGTCGTCACTACTACTCCACCGTCAAGCCCCCTTGTCCCTTCGCCAAAAAGGGCAAGGGTTGAAATGACCGTTGAGCCTCCTCCTCAAGTGGGCAGCTCTTCGACGCAGCCTCTTGGATGATGTAAGTTTATCGAGATCTATATTTCCTCTATTTTGCTTTTGTGGATCCTTTCTTTTTGTAATGCCGAAGTTTTTCCCCTTCTTTTTCTTCCTCTTTGACAGCCTATGATCAAGGATCTTATCCGCATCGGGTCCCAATTTATTGGGTACCGCGAGTATGCCAGCAGGGCCGAAGGTAACGTCTTTTATACTTGCTCGTTTCCCTTGGTTTTTTATTCCTGCTGCTTGTCGCTATTTTTGATCTTTCTTCTCTTTCTTTTCCTTCCTCAACAGAAAAACTTGCAGAGGCTAATAAACGTGCCGAGACACTTGCTCGAAAACTCGAGCAAAGTGAAACGGCTCGTAAGAAAGCTGAGCTTGCCGCTAGCGAAGCCAGAGCTGAGGCTGACGATGCCAAAGCAAAGGCTGCTAGTGTCGAAGAAATGCAGCAAAGGCTTAAGGATGCTGAATCTGCCTTGCACGAGCAAAAATCTGCACAGGTTGCACGAGAACAAGGGATCATCAAGCGTTTGAATTCGCAAAGTCGACGCACGCTGAGTAATATCACTTATCCCTTCTATTTTGTTTGTACTTCTTGTTTCTTGGTTCTTGACTAATGTTCTTTCTTGTGTGGCAGCCCAAACCAACCAAGATTTTGACCTGGAAAAGTCTGTCAATGACCCTCTTCTTGACGCACTTTCTCTTCTAGAGTCCCATGGGCGCGAAATTCGTGAAGGCGTGGCCAATGCCAATGGGGCTTTGTCGGCATTGTTCCCCTACTTCTTCCCGAAGAAAGAGGAACCTTCGACTTTCCTTGACCTCGCCAAGATGTTTAATACATCAGAAGATCTTGGGCTGAAGCTGCGCCATGAGAACATGAAGGTAGCCGTTGAAAATCATCGTTGCTCACGGTTGCCGACAGTCAGCGGACTCTCGACCGGACGAAGGTTGGCGACACCGATCCGATAGAACAGTCGAGGTGGAAGTCACCGATGAAGGCGGCCAAGCCCAATACGAAGAAAATCTTGGCGTATCTCGGGATCCAGCCAGCGTCGACTCCTAGTTCGTCAAGGCCGGAGGTCTAGTTGCATGCCTCTGTTTTCCTTTTGCTTCTTTTGCTCTTGTCGCCAAAGTAGTCTTTTGGCGACACGTACTTTCTTAATTCCACTGTAGTGCCCTTGTAATTATTCCCCAGAGATTAATGAAGAACTCTATCTTTGCCTGTTTTTTTTGATGTTGTTCTGTTTAAATTTCAGTTGATATTTGATAACTATACTCCGATTCCTACTCCTTCGAATGCTTCGCCTTCTTCCCGCGGAGAGAACTGTTATCGATATCGCACTGTCGATGATACCTTGTCGCAAGAATTGAATGATCTTCGACAACAACTTCGATATGCGAAAAAGCAAACACTTGTGATGATGGAGCAGTCTCGTAAATCATCCGAAGCCGAAAAGTTGCCCTTCGAGCAAGTCCACGAGGCTATGGCTGCTAAGGAGATTGCTGTTTCTGAAGCCGAAAAAGCGGTCACTCGAGAAAATTTCATGCTCGAGTTAATGAATGAAGCCAGTGCAGATATGTCGGGTATGTTTGTCTCGTCTTGTGATATCTTTCATCTTCATGCTGTTGTCTCCTAAAGGTTGTCCCTTCGTTGTGTTGATAGGTGCCTTTATTGATGCTGCTGCTGAGGAAGAGAGGGTAAACGCTAGGACAAACCTCCTTGTCAATCTTTCCTTGGATCATGGTTCTTTGTTTTGGGCCACTCCGGAGAGGACCCGCCAGATTACCAGATTTCAAGATCGTACCTCTCAAACCCGTGATTTCCTTCACTTCTGTACCAAAACCTTATCCATGGTTTACAACTCCATGTTTCCTCGAAATGTCCCACCAAAAACTCTTCCTGAACTGATGGAAAGGTTCAAGGATGCTCGCAGTATCCATGATTTTGTCAAAGCACAACTGGTAGCTGGTGCCAGATTTGCTCTTATCATGCTTCAGATCTGTCACTCAAAGCTTGACCTTGCCCAAGTTGTCGAGAGGGTTCATCAAAAGGTAAAGCGTCGAAGAGTTGGTGTTGATAGGATTAACACGAAGGTTACACCTATAGCCGAAGAAATGATTGAGGACCTTCTTCGGATGGATGCCGACTTTTTTGCCGATGGCCATTATGCCGATTTTCTTGGTGCTGCTCCTGAAGAGAATAGAGTTACTCTTGATGACATATTGAATCAAGACTAATTATATGCTTCTTGTAGAAATTTCTTCTTCGTAGTCCATAACTATATTGTAAAGCAACCATTATATTTCTATATTTGTCTAGCCCCCGAGTGTTTCGGTGACTTTTTACTATTTTTGTATATTTGCGAGGTTGTGGACCAAGGCATTTATATTTTGAAGGCAGATATGAGCCCCCGAGCTTTTACTGAGTACTATTTTGTATTTTTATTGACTCACGAGGTATTTGAATACCAAGGCAAGATTTTTTTCTTCTTTTATCGATGAACTATATTGAAATTCGTCGGGCGATGACTTTGGTCGCGTTGACAAAGAAAAAGGTGATATAGCCACTATCTTTATTATATTGCAGCACCGCGAGCCCGCCTCATTAAAAACCTTCTCCGGCCCCACTCGGTGCCCCGAAAAAGGAAAAGAGTGCGTCTCGAAAACTCGCGGGCGTTTCAAGTACATTGAAGTTTTACAAGGACTATATTTCGACTCTAGGCGTAGAACCGCCCGAGTTGCGCCACGTTCCGGGGGTTTGGCTCCTCCACCCCCGTCTTCTTGTCCTTTATCCCGTATGCTCCTCCTCCGATTACTTCCGTGACGATGTAAGGGCCGAGCCACGGTGACTCGAGTTTTTCATGACTTTTTTGCGTGAGCCGAAGAACTAGGTCGCCCACCTGAAAAGATCTTGGCCGCAAACGTCGACCGTGGTAATTCTTCAAGTCCTCGTTGATATTTGGTTACTCGAGACAATACTTCATCTCGAGCTTCATCAAGTGCGTCCACATCATCTTCTAATGCTTTTCTCGATGTTTCTTCGTCATACTCCGCGACACGTGGAGAGTTGTGCTCTATCTCGATTGGTAGTACTCGCTTCGCTCCATGTACCGAAAAAACGGAGTTTCTTGTGTCGCTGTATTTGGAGTTGTTCGGATGCTCCACAACACACTTGGTAGTTCCTCAAGCCAGGTATGTCGAGCTTTTTCTAGTGGTCCTAACAAGCGCTTCTTGATGCCATTGCGGATGATGCCATTGGCTTTCTCGACTTGCCCATTGGTTTGAGGATGTGCAACCGATGCGAAGTTCAGCTTGATACCCACCTCTTCGCAATAGTCTTTGAATTCATTGGACGTGAAGTTGCTGCCGTTGTCCGTGACGATGCTCGTGGGGCACTCCAAACCCGAAGACGAGGTCTTTTATGAATTTTACTGCAGTATGCTCCGTCCGGTGAATTTATCGGCTTCGCTTCTATCCACTTTGTGAATTTGTCGACAGCCTACTAGCATGTATTCCTTTCCTCCGGGCGACGATTTGTGTAACTTACCAACCATGTCGAGTCCCCATTGTGCAAAGGGCCATGACAAAGGTATTGGTGCTAGCTCTGCCGCCGGAGAGTGAGGTTTTGCGGCAAACCTTTGACACGCGTCGCAAGTTCGCACTATGTCCTTAGCGTCCTCTATTGCCGTCAACCGAGAGAATCCTCGCCCGAAAAACCTTGGCTGCGATAGCTCGACTACTTGCGTGGTGGCCACATATTCCTTCATGTACTTCCTTTAGAATTATTTTTCCTTCTTCGGGTGTAACGCACCTTTGCAAGACGCCCGAAATACTTCGCTTATATAATTCTCCTTTAACCACCGTGAAAGCTTTGGAGCGTCGGATTACTCGCCTTGCCTCAACCGGGTCATCCTGGTATTTCTTTCCCGAGGATATATGATATGTATGGCTGCATCCATGGTATCCGTATTACTAGGACCGGTCTTGCTCCTCTTCTTCTTCCTCTTGCTTCTCCTTGATAACCCCCGAGGGTTTTTTCTCCTTCTTTTTTGATTTTGTCGTCTCGGTGGATCTCTCTCGTTATCTCCTCCCAAAATACACCTGGTGGGACCGCAAGGCACCGCGACCCGATGTTTGCAAGAACGTCGGCTTCGTCGTTGCTCAATCTCGCTAATATGATTTACTTCGCATCCATCGAACAATTTCTCGAGCTCATTGTACACCTCCTTGTATGCCATCATGCTATCATTGACTCGCGTCACATTGGTTCATAACTTGCCGAGCTACCAACCGTGAGTCGCCAAAGATTTTTAGTCGAGTTGCTCAGCAGTGCTTTCGCCATCTTCATCCCGTGTATGAGAGCCTCATATTCCGCTTCATTGTTAGATGCGTTAGGGAACGTCATCCGAAGGATGTACTTCAACTTGTCGCCTTCGGGTGATATGAGTACTACTCCCGCGCCAGCCCCTTCAAGCCTCTTGGACCCATCGAAGTTCATAGTCCGGGTTCTCGATAAATCCGGGGTCCCGTATTTTGCAACTCCATCCACTCGCGATGAAGTCCGGTAGTATTTGCGACTTTATTGCTTTTCTTTTTTCATACGTGATGTCCCGAGGGGAAAGTTCTATTCCCCAAAGGGAGACACGACCCGTAGCTTCCGGGTTATTCAAGTATATTTGACAAAGGAGCTTCATTGACCACTATGATCGGGTGTGCCGAAAAATAGTGGCGCAATTTTCGTGCCGTCGTGAACACTCCATATGCTAGCTTTTGGTACCGAGGGTACCTTTGTTTTGAGGGGGACAAGACTTCGCCGACGAAGTATACTGGTCGCCGTACTCCATGGATTTTCCCTTCTTCTTCTCTTTCGACAACTAACACCGTGCTAACCACTTGGGGTGTGGCTGCAATATACAGCAGGAGAGGTTCCTTTTCCTTTGGAGCCACCAGGATTGGTGGTGTCGATATTTTTCGCTTCGCATCCTCGAAAGCTCTATCGGCTTCTTCGTTCCACCGGAATTTATCTCCTTGTTTGATCGGCGCATAAAATGGTAACGCTTTTTCTCCTAACCCGGCGACGAATCCGCTCAAAGCCGCGACTCGCCCAGCTAGTCTGCTGTATTTCTTTCAACTTTGTTGGCTTCCTCATTGTTACTATGGCTTGTATTTTGTCGGGATTTGCTTCAATCCCTCTTGCTGAAACTAGAAACCCCGAAGTTCTCCCGCCGGGACGCCAAAGAACACTTCGTCGGGTTCAGCTTGAGGCAGAATTTGTCGAGGTTGTCAAAAGTTTCCTTGAGATCCTCGATCAGCGTTGTCCCCTTTTTTGATGTTATGACGACATCATCGATGTATACTTGCACGTTTTTCCCAATCTGTGTTGCTAAACACTTCTGCATCATCCTCTGATATGTTGCTCCCGCGTTTTTTAGACCAAAGGGCATTGTCTTGTAGCAAAACACGCCATAAGGTGTAATAAACGCTGTTTTGGCTTCATCATCTTCTTTTAATCTGATCTGGTTATAACCAGAGTATGCATCCAAAAAGGAAAGACGTTCACAGACTCGCCGTGGAGTCGATAATTTGATCGATCCTTGGGAGGGGAAAGTGATCCTTAGGGCAATGTTTGTTGAGACACGTGAAGTCGACGCACATGCGAAGGACCTGTCGTGTTTTTCTTTGGCACCATCACTCGGGTTAGCTACCCATGTGGCTTCGTAGATATCTCTCCGATAAAACCAGCTTCCTCTAGTCGATTTATTTCGATAGCATGGATTTGCGGTTTGGTTCCGAAAACGCCGCAAAGGTTGTCCGATTGGTTTTGTCGTTGGATCCAAATTTAGGTGGTGCTCGGCAAGTTCCCCGGGTACTCCCGGCATGTCGGCCTGGACACCATGCGAAGATTTTCCAGTTCTCACGGAGGAACTCGACGAGCGCGCTTTCCTATGCGATATCCATGTTGTTTGCAATGGATGTCGTCTTTTTTGGATCTGTCGGGTGAATTTGCACCTCCTTAGAATTTTTCTCTGTGTTGAAAGTTGCTTCCTTGTTTGGCCTTCCGACGTCTGGCAGTACGTCGTAATCAGTCATGCTTTTCGACGCCAAGTATTCCGCTTGCATCCCGAAGGTTTCTGACAATCGATGGAAATCCTTGTCGCACTTATCAGCTAAAGCAAAACTCCCTTTGACCGTGATTGGTCCCTTGGGTCCAGGCAATCTCCATAACGGTATGTATAGTGTGGTACTCGCCATAAATCTAGCGTATGCTGGTCGTCCCAACAAAGCGTGGTACTCGCGATGGGAAATCCACGACTTCAAACTCCAGCTTTTCGATTCTATAATTTTCTCGGGTTCCAAACCGAACGTCGAGGTTGATCTTCCCCAATGGGTAACTTGGTTTCTCTCGGTGTGATGCCGTGGAACCTTGTGTCCGTTGGCTTCAGGTTTGCTAAGGATATGTTCATCTTTCTCAATGTATCCGCATACATGAGGTTTAAGCTGCCGCCACCATCTATGAATACTCGAGAAACGTCAAATCCTGCGATAACCGCCGGCGTAATGAGTGCCGACCGCCTCGGTCGAGGAACTTGCTGCGGGTGGTCCGCTATGGTGAAGCCGATGTCTTGTCCCGACCAATTAAGGTACTCAACTCGTTGGTGGAGGCATTTTCTCTGCCATGAACACTCGTCGCGAGATTACTTTTTGAGCTCTATTGGATGGCCTTCCCTTCCGAATCATCGACACCTGCTCCGTTGGAGTTAGGATCAACATAGGGTGGTGGTGTCTGGTGCTGCCGCTATTCCGAGCTGGTGTTGATTGCCTTCGTAATCGTGGGAGGTGGCGGTAGATGAACTTCGCTCCTAGGCTCCCGAGGATTCCTCTCGTGCTCGCTCGTGCGTGAGCGTTTTCCGCACATCCGAACATTGCTTGGAAATTTCGACAATCCTTCCGTAGGTGTCCCGACCGTCTTTTCCCATTGCTCTGTCGAGGAAGAAGTGCATCCGGCACGGTCCGTTCAACATTTCTTCGGGAGACATAAAAGGTCGTGGAAACCTCGGCCCACTATTTTGCCTCGTTACGGAGTCGTCCCTACTATCGCCTCGCCGCTCATTGCTTCTCCGATAATCATCTCTGTTGCTTGCTCCCGTATTTGACCGAAATCCCGCCGAAATTTGCCCCGGGGCGTCGTAATTCGGATACCGCCGAGGAAATCGTCGCCTCGTCCGATAATTTCGACCACGGTCCTCCTCCGGCGACCTGTGTCGTTTATTGTGGACAGCGTCTTCTCCGTCCGCCCATTTATTTGCTATCTCCATCAACGCGGATACTCGTTTTTGGATTGGTCCTTCCTAAGTCCTCGACAAAATCTCCGCGCCTGATTCCTCGCGACAAACGCATCTATTGCTCTCTCGTCGGATATATTTTCTCGCCGAGTTTTTTATGATGTTCCACCTTTGGATGTACTTTCTCATTGACTCATCTTGCTTTTGTCGACACGCCCGTAGCTCTTCCAACGATGCGAGCTTCTTGCATGTGGATCCGAAGTTCTTGACGAAAACGTCCTCGAAACTTTCCCGACTGTCGATGGATCCTGGCGGAAGTTTTTTGATCCAAGATCGTGCGGCTCCACTTAAGTGCACCCGAATACTTTGCATCGCCGTTGCTCTAGTTCCTCCAGCTAGCTTCACCGTCTCGAGGTAATCTATCAACCAGTCCTCCGGGTCTTGCAAGCCGTCGAACTTTTAAAGTGATCGGGTAACTTGAATCCCGAGGGGACTCGAGTTTTTCGGACTCTTCTCGTGAAGCACGGTAGACCGCACATATCCTCGTCATTAAGCTCCGGGACCGCCGATGATCTCTTCCGCTTTGCCTTGCTCCGTCGACCCTTGCTTGCACTCCTGTGTCTCTTGCTCCACTTGGTCCTTCCGGCGCCGCCGCCGTTACTACCGCAGTCGTGGACTATTTTGCCTTGCTCGCTCCTTCCGGGAGGCGTTGCTACGAACGCCGTCCCCATAGCTCCAACCCCCGCTAACGCCATGTTGTATAATGTTTCCCTTGGATCTCCCGGGGTGGTCCGGATGCTAGGATGTAGGCTTGTGTCGCCATATACCCAGCCTTCCGGTGTCTTAGGGATAATATTTCCTCTTGTATCTATCGTCATAAAAGACATGTCGAGGTTTTGAATCAAGTGCTCTCTTTCGCTTCGGGTATGTGTTGTAACCTTGATCTTCCTCTCGTTCCGAGCCTCTCCGTGGCTATCACCCGAAACTCTAGATTGTCCACTTAGATCCGCCCTTCTCCCGCTCGGATGCGTAAGCTGCCTCCTTTCTCCTCGTTCAACTCAGCCGTCTCGTTTTTCTATTTCTCGGGCAGTTCGTGCGAGCATATATTGATAAGCTTGTAGTTCTTGAGCTCGTAGCTGTCGTCGTCATTGGTTCCGAACCATCTATGGCTTTTGCCGCTCTATCCCAGTGCTGCTTGTGGAAGTTGAACTCGACGCGTGGTGTGGGCCCGTCGTATTTAGTGCCCATACCTCTCCTTAGATCCGAGGGATCGACAAAAGGATTTCCCAATTGGTCGAAAGCCTCCGATGTTTCCTCTTGATCTTCGATAGCATAAATCCGATGATATTTTGTATTCGGATCTATGTTGGGTTCGGTGACATCATTGTTGAGATTGATGAAGACCTTGCCCATCGTGAGAGATTTGTCGATGAAGTCGTAATCGTCGACATCGCTTGAGCCATTGCTTATATATGAGTCCGTGGATGACCCAACCGATGTGTTGCCGGAGATCTTGGCGAGTTTCTCTCTTGCTCCGGTGTCGACGTAGCGTGTTGCCGAAGTTTCTTTTTCGACTCGGTTGATGATGCATAGCTTGAAAATTCAGAATCGACCGCCGACGATCCCGACGAAATCGGAATTTCGACACGATACGATCCTTCCTTCTCGACACGAAAGTGGAACCTTCCGAACGTCATCTCCAAGGGCTCCGCTAGATACGCATATGCATCCAAACGGGAGGGTGGGTGAGGAACAAAATCGACAGGACCAGTAGCGATCTGTTTACCTCGATCCATAGTGTTGCTTCCGGTTGACGATGTCGAAGATCTTGAACGTGCCATCGAGATCAGATCCTTACGCCTCTAATTCCCACAGACGGCGCCAATTGACAAGGGATTAACTTGTCAATGCCTATGGATTATGGGCTAGGGTTTAGTTAGAAGTAGAGGGCAAGTAGATCTCGAAGGTTTCAATCGAAAAGTACTCGACGAATATGAAAATTAGGGTTTGCGGACAATGATTCGATGATCTTCTCGTCCCTCGACCCCCCTTTATATAGGTGGAGCCGAGGGATTCGTACTATACAAGGATTACGGAGTCCGGGATGGTTTCTAACTCATCCCGCCAGATTACAAACAACACTTCCTATTACAACTCTATCTTTCCTTAAATACATCTTGGGCTCTCGAGTCTTCTTATTCTTCGGGTAGTGGGCCTTCAATAAACCCCGGGTACTATATTAGGCAGGCCCATTTGGGATGCCTATGTCAGCTGGCAAGGAGAATCGGGTTCAGCCGGCATTTGACTAAGAAAGCACTGCACCCAAATCTGGAATTGACAACGGGAAAGAGGAACAAAGCAAGATCCGGCTAGAAAAAGGCAGCAGAACAAACTTTACCCCCCCATCAAAGTAGCACTGGAAGTGGAACAAAGTGACTGGTTCACAGTCCAAATCTTAGCCTAATCGTCCCAGCAAACCCATTATCCACAGAAAGCACCGGGCCCAGCTCCCACGTACGATCATTTTGTTTTTCTCCAATGTTGAACACAAACATCAATCACCAGGACTGCTCAAGCAGAACTCGAAATGAGACCAGATACGGACGATCAATGCTACACAACATGCATCAGTATAACCAACTTCGCATTTGCTGAAATTACATGGATATCGCAGAAGTTTTGAACTCTCTGATGGGTGTAGCAAGTTAAAGAACAATGAAGTGCATGGTCCAGGGCATCCCTAAGCCCCTCCCTAAATAAGTAAATTGACAGGGCAGCATGCCAGCATCAGATGTGGATCTCAGCCTCTACAAACAGTGAACTGAAATTGACAGCAGTAGGAGATACTGAAAACACTAAGGTGAGCAGAAAATAGAGCGCATTAACAAGCATTCAAGAAAGATCATGCGTTCTCATATATACACCTAGCGTCTAGCAGCATTGTGTGTTACAGCGAAGCATAACTATGACAATGAAAGAGAAAATTTCATTCAATGGTTCAAAGAAGTTGTTGGTGTTTATCCCTTTTGTCGGATAAGACAAGGTGGCTGCCACCAGAATACTACACCTAAACATAGCAATCAGTTTTATTTTTAAAAAGCCATAGCAATCAGTCATTGTGACGCCAAACCTAGTAATAATGAACCTTTTAAAAGACATTCTTAATTCAAGAGTAGAGAAGTACTACTACCCTCTGTCCATAAAAGGATGTCAAAAGTTTGTTTAAATTTGAATATATCTAGACACTCTTTAGTGTATAGATACACCCGAATTTTGACAAATCTTCGACATGCTTTTGTAGACGGAGGGAGTACTAAGAAAAGGTCCAAATACTGCTCCCTCTGATACAAATTAACTGTCGCAGATTTGGGAAAAATGTTGCTTAAATCTGTCTAGGTTCATTGAACCTGCCACAACTAATTTAGATCAGAGGTACTGTAGTAGAATTGTTTATGCTTGTAATACTGGCACCAGTCAGTCAGCAGCCAATGTTCTTCCCACTACTTCTAAAAAACTAGTAGCATAATTAGTCGATGAGTTGATAAATTGCTTCCAGGTCAGATAACATCACAGAAGCCCACATGCATAGCAGATGCATTTGAGAGCGTAAGCAGGATACTGGTACACCTAAACATAGCAATCAGTTTTGTTTCAGAACGGAAGTCATTGTGACGCCAAATAAAAGAAATTCAAGTTTAGAGAAGCACTATTACGAAAAGGTCTCAAAATAAGACTAAATACTAGAATTTCTTATGCTTGGAGAATACTGGCACCAATCACCAACCGATGTTCTTCCCAGGACAACATAAACGGCAATGCTTTCGGACAAAGTAGCATAATTGGTCGCTAAGTTGATACATTGGTTCCAGTTCAGATGATATCACACAAACCTACATACATATCAGATGCATTTGCAAGCATAAGCAGGTATGTATGGAGTGCTATCGATCACAAGACGAAAACCAAACTGAAGCAAATTTTGGATAGCAATAGACAGGCATTGAGAATTGTCGATAAACCCATCACCGTTGACAAAAATTGCCCCTCCTCCTGAATTCCAGAGAGCTCCAAGTTCACAGACACAGGTTCTTATTACTGTTGAAACTTACAGTAATAATATTAGTCACATTCCTTTCCAATTGCCAAAGATACCAAAAATTGCAAGCAGTTGCACCCAACAAAAAACTCAACATACTTTCTGGTTTCCCCTCTCGATCTACAACACGAACCCACTAGGTAGGTAGAATTATATCCTAACGTATCGAATCTACGACTCTGAGGCGAACAAAAGGGCAGAAAGAGCCACATCACCTCGCCGGATTCAGTCGAGCCACCCGGTCTGCCGGAGCACGGCGTCGCGCACCCGCCGGAGGTCGCGGCCCTTGAGCGTGCGTCCGGCGCCCTCGAGCATGGAGAACGGGGCGACGGGGCCGGCGCCGCCGGCGGACGCGCGCGCGACCATCTCGTGCGGGGGCAGCATGGCGGCGTCCCCGCGCCGGAGCTCGTCCTCGTCGTCGCCGGCGGCGGCCTCGTCCCACTTGTCCATGGCCGGCTTCCGGGGCGGGCGGACGGGCACCTTGACCGGGGCCGACTGGTGGTACTGCGGGGCGGGCGCGCGGCTCCTGGGCCGCGGGTTGGCCGGGATGGCCCAGGCGGCGGAGGGCGGGGGCTGGGTGGGGGACAGCGAGCCGCCGCCGGATGAGGCCGAGGCGGCGGCGGCGGCGATGGTGGCCTTGCGGCGGAGCAGCGCGGCCGGGATGGCGTCGGACGCGGCGGCGCCGCGGCGGAGCAGCAGGCGCTTGTCCCCGTCGTGCAGCGCGGCGAGGAGGCCGAGGTGGGCGTGCGGCACCCGGGCGGCGGGGCTGTCGTCGGGCGGGGCGGCGGCGGCGGCGTCGGAGGAGGAGAACATGAAGTCGTCCTCGTGGAACTCGTCCCCGGCGATGAAGGACGGCTCCGTGGGGGAGGAGGAGGGCGAGGAGAAGAGCCCGACGAAGCGCTCGGTCGCCGGCGACCGGCGCGGGCGGTAGTCGTCCATGGTGGGCGCCGCTCCGGCCAGCGGGGGGTTCAGGGCTCAGGGACGACTGGGAGGCGCGCGCATGCGGGTGCGGGTTGAATCGAGGGCCCCGTGGGCGGGCTCGGGCCCCAGCGGCGGTGGAGGAGAAGGCAAGGCGAGGTCTGGTGGTGAAGTTTGGATTTTTATGGGCGGCGACGCGAGGCGAGGCGAGCCCACCCACCCACCCACCGTTTCTGTTCTGTTGTATGGGGGCGGGGGACGTGGCGGATACGGATGGTGGAGATAAGGAAGATGGATTGAATCTGGGCAATGTACTATACTATCCGTTGGATTGATGAATTTGGTTTGCTTTTCGATCAGGTTAAATGCATCCATCGGTGAATCTTAAACTAACTCCGCAGGTCGTTGATGGTTCGTATGATTCTGAGACTCTTGGATATTTTTTTTTTGACGTACTGAGACTCTTGGATTAGAATCTGTCAATTCCAACAATGTTTTGAGAATGGCTATGCGCACGCTGGCTGATCAAGACATCTGATCGGCAGGCTCAGTTGCTCCATAGGCCATACCCGTGTGATTCACTTGCATGCTTCTTCTTCATTGCCTCCAGGACTAGCAGAATGCATGTACGAAGCACCCCTACATGAGTAGGGTAGATATGATGTACACGGTCCCCGAGATGGACATTCGAGCCATATGGCTCACTCTCTTGCTACGATTTAGATGCCATCAAGATGGATCAAACGAAGAAAATTCTAAAGATAATGGATAGGTGCATGAACAAAGCATTTAGTTTGACCGCAACAAAATTACCAAGTCACCGCAATAACTATTCGCAAAAAAAAAAATAGTCACCGCAATAACAAAAGGTATCTTATGCAACAACCTTGTAAAACCAATACAACAAAGTGGGAGATGGGTGGTATATACTTATTGCTCGTAACTTGGCTCATACACGAGTTTGGTGCAAGAGATACATCTTCCTTTGAAAACTATTAAAAAAATCTTGGATAATCGACAACCAGAGTGTTCAAAGCATTAGCTACATACGTAGTTAATATTATTTGGCGGATAGTAGCGTGATAACTTAGATCGGATCTAAAAAGATATCATCTAGATTTGGGTGAGGAGCGGGGCTTCCTTGAAAATAAATATATTTGATAAATTTCAATGAGTGGTAACCGAAATATTAAAATCATTGATTGTTTGGAGAAGATAGCTAGAGACTATCGTGTTGACGGAATCTTAGCGGAATGGGATATGTTTTAGAGGTAAAGGTGTGGAATAAGTTGTAACCAATCAGGCTTACATATAGGTTCGATGCAAGGAGTAATGTTTCCTCCAAAATGATAATTGGAAGGATTGAATGGTTGCTAACAAAGAATGGTTCGTTTGTTGGTCGTTCAGAAAGATAAGAACCATGGATCGAGTCTATGAAGGTAACCGTCGAGAGCTGGCATCAAGACCATCTAATTTTGACCCATTTATGCCAAAGATTGTGGCTATCTTGTTAATGTAACTAATGCTTGAGATTATTGAGTTATCGTCTTTCTAAATGAAGTACTATCCGAGAGTAGCAAATGGCGTGTTCGATAAGTGTCTAAATGAAAAGTTTTAGTGGCCTATCCGCCGAAGAGGTTGGTGGAAATGATTATGTATTAGATAAATATAGGTCATTAATCATGTATCATGTGGTATTTGTATCCTCTGAATGGTAACATTCCATTTTTTATTTTCAATCTCTTTTCAACAATCTTGGTGGGAAATTGATGGCATAAACACCATATAACAATGATGGTATTACTTGTGAGTGATTGCTAAGGATTATTCATTGGGTCGAAACTAATATTAAAAGCTTGTATCATGAGTTGGTGAGAGGGTATTGTGAAAGTTTACCTAGTCCCCTCGGTGCTCTTTTATGATTAATGACAAATGATTCACTAGGTAATGTGTTTATAACTATATACATGTGCATCGTTCCAAAAACATTGTATAATCAATGGTTGTCGATCCCTACAAATTGATAATGAAGAATGACTTGAAGATATAAGCTATATTATAGATAGTTTTTGCGCCTTTAGAGGCTCCAATGGCAGCATTGAGTATAAGAAACACCGTACAATATAAAGAGGGGTAAAATATAAAAAAAGTGTTCGATGAATCTTGATGATTACTCAGTTACAATTAGCCTTGTAAATCTCTTTCGGATACCTCGACTTATTCTTGGTGATACAGACTAGAAGACGCAAGTACACAAATTTGCATCTAGTTTGAGGGTTGAGAACTTGGATGAACTAAGTTATCGGACCCTCATTGGGTTTCAATAGTGGTCGTAACAGTTTGAAGTTGGTGCTATCAAGAATGGTAGCTGTGTCTAGAGTTAGGGAAACCATGTTCTTTCAGGTTGCCATAGGTGTCATGCTTTAGAAGTCTATGTTACGATTTTGAAGTAAGTGCATATGGCCGGGATTAGCTCATGTTCAATGTAGGAGTTATGCCCTATAGGCAATAATAAAGTGTTCATTATTAGACTCCAATTTTTGTGCTTAAAGTTTATTCTAATATGCAATAACTACTTTGTGTCTTGAATATTAGATTCAAAGGAAAACTCATGAGCACGTGTATAAGAATGAACGAACAAGTGTTCCTAGTCCCGCCTCCAGGAAATAGCTCATTTGTTGTTTGATGATCATGTTTTCCTAATCATGAGTATTGGTAATACCGACAACAATGTGAGTAGATTGTTGATAAGAACAATGGTATTGAACTGATCCAATTTTATCGGATATACCATGAGAGGTTGTTATATGATTATAGTACTATCCATGCGCAATCTTATGAAACAAATCTTTATACCAATGAGAGTATCAAGAGATCTCATTCCGGAAGACAGGTATTTGTTACCATCAGAAGTCTAACGTAAAATAAGGCGAGAAAGGTGGTAGTCATTGTTATAAAAGCGACAAGCAAATAACGAAGAACGAAACAAGAATACACGCAGGGGACACAAGATTTAACGTGGAAAATCCCTTCCAACACAGAAGGGGGAAAAACCACGGGCGCCAGCCAGCAAAACTTCACTATATCGGTGTTGCGGTCAGAAACCCACCAGCGGGCAGCGACGGGCAACACCGTAGAGCCGGGAATCTCCCAGGACTGCGGCTGGCCCTGGTCCCTCCGAGCGACGGCCCGCAAAGCCTTCGGCACGCACGTCCGATGCTGATGCAGGGCGTGCCACCCGACCTATACCTGGTCGGAAGGTGTTGGAGAATGCCTCGCTTAGTTTCCTGCATGGCATACACGTAAACATTAAATACGAGCCTCGATCGGCTCTCGGGTTGTCTCGTGAATCGGCTCAAAGAGCCGATCCACCCATGATGCGTACGAGGTGTACGATCAGATGGTGGTCCTGCTTGATCAAAGCAAAGCTAAAACGACCTACTACGATTTGGGGTTTTCATCGCATAATCGGAACGTCCTACTCGTGATTGGGCCTCGCGGCCGCATACGGTGATCGTAAGCCGATCCTAGATAGGGCCTAAAAACCAACACGAGGTTGATCCCCGGAACATCCTGTCTAGGGTTAGCAAACTACACCCTACGCGCCGCTGGATCCTCCAACCCTTTGTAAGGCCTAACCATGCAGATATTAAACTAATCCTTGAAGAACAAGGAGCAGTCATAACGGATCGGATCTACTAAACAATGATCAAGCGGGGTGCCGCCCTCACACCCAAGATAGGTGTAAGGGCGGCTAGATGCCTAAGGGTTGCACGACGATAGCATATGACACGAAGAACAATGCTAACCCTAAAACATCTATGATAACTACGTTGCTCGCCATCAAAAAGGCTTCAGTACGAGCAATGCATGGACGACGAGTAAACGTGTGCTGCCTAGATCGCAAGATGCGATCTAGGCAGCATGGTGCTTACCCGGAAGAAACCCTCGAGACGAGGGAGTTGGCGATGCGCCGAGATTGGTTTGTGGTGAACGTTGGTTGTTGTTTATTTCATAAACCCTAGATACATATTTAAAGTTCGGGGGACTTTCTAATTCAGGCGTGCACCTAACCGTGCACGGGTTAAACTCTAACTTCTAAACGATACGTATCCTACTATGTTACAGATACACGGGAAAACTAGCCCAAACTTGGTATACAAGGCCGATTCATGTATTCCTTCTATGTATATTCTTCAAAACCATCTTCAATCGCGGCCCACCTCTGATCCGGTCAAATTCTGGTGATAACACATGCCCCCCTGGTTTTGGAAATGACATTTCCAAAATCATTACGCTTTTCCTTCGTCGGGTCATGTCGTGGCGTCTTGCCTCCTTGACTTTATCACCAATCTAAAAAAATCCATCTTAAAATGAAGGAATGCCTTCACTTAACTTTGCCGATAGTCAGAGTCAAGCACTCCCCAAAAGAGCCGATGCTATCACATCAGCCTCTATGATAAAACAGGAGTAAGGCCAACCTAACTGCCCCTCCAAACGGTAACCTGCGCCCTCCGTCTGAGAAAGCAAACTCAGATCCCCAAATCGCCGCCCAGGCAGCTCCACGAATCTCAGATCTCAGCCGCGACGTCTCGAGTCCTCAGCGCATCAAATGGCGGAATCATCCAACGCCAACGCCATGGTCTCCGGTCTGAAGGTAATCCTCAACAGCCTCCTCGTCATGCGCATCAATGTTAGGAGTAAACAGCAACACCTGAATTAATGTTCTATTCCATCATCAATTTTAGGTTTCAGACATCCTGCTGCCGCACCCTTCTCTCCCAAACTCCATGTGTCTTGGCCCCCGTTCTTCCGAGAGTCCCGCTCACCTAATTTCATGCGAAGCCAATAGGATCCCCTTCGTGAATCAGAATTTAGATTTGACTTCCTGGGCCGACTGCCTGCGAGCCTGGCCTAATCCTCCCGAAGGTTGGGTGGCATGGTACAGTAGAGTGTCTAAGACACACTATGCTACCTGGGACTCGATAGGGATAGCCGATGCCTTATCATTATCATTGTCTCCTCTCGAAAAGAACGAGAACATCTTGAAGACCATCGGCTACTTTTGGTCTGATGCACTGAACTGCTTCATGTTCGGCCATGGCCCCATGACACCAACTCTGCTGGACGTGGCCATGATCACAGGCCTAGACATTTCATCCCCAAGCCCCTCTCGCCTTTAAATTGCCAAAGGTCCCTTTCACCCTTTCCTCCAAAACAGAGTGCACAAGTCAGGGTGCCTACCTCAGGCGTTATATGAAAACCAAAGGCCACTGTGATGAAAGAGAGCACACGGCTTTCTTGAACTTCCGGTTGGAGCACTTCATATTTTGCGGTCCTTCACTTGCCCCAACCAAGAACTACCTCTCCTCGGCCTATGAACTCGCCAAAGGTACTCAACTTGGCCTTGGAAAACTCGCTCCTTGGAGAAGTCTATCGATCTCTTCAGTCGATGTCTGTCAAACTGTTCTCCCAAAGGACAGTCAAAACAGGAGGCCCCTGGTGGTTTATTCAATTATGGGCTCAATTGTACTTTCAAAATCAAATCCCAGATTTCCCACCTCTGGCCACCTGCACCTTCCCAGATGAGAATGGGAAGGAAATCCGATGCACTAGCTATGGCCAAGCTCTGTACAGTCTCCCAGGCAGCAGGCTGATCCCCAAGGAAGCAGCAGAGTGGTTCAAGATTTTCTTCCAAGGCCTGGACAACCCCCTGTTCTTCCCCTATAGTGAATCGGAAATCTTTGAGAACCCAGTCTCCTTCCGATTAGACAGTCTTGCCGATGACGCCAGCACCCAGCACCTGTACTCCATCATGATCCGTCCTTGCTTTCTCCCAGTTGGCATGAGTACCTCAAACAGGATCATAAAGCCTGGTTACGAGTCTTACCAACCGGTGGTAGTAGCCCGGCAGCTTGGCCTCGGGCAAGTGCCCCCACACTTCTTTCTCCACCACCTGACAGCAAGCAGGGCTGAATTGCCCGACATTATTGCGGCCAAAGGTGTTATACCTTCTTCGACGCTCTGGCCATTCCCATTCCTCATAACCTCCGTTTTACCACCACTACCGATGGCTTCGAGACCTGGTGGTCGATGTGGAAGACTCACGCCTTCAGAAGAGCTCTAGGACCGTTGCTGAAGCAACTCGATGCTGAATACGACGTCCCTGCACACCAGGTACCATTATATATAAATTACCGGCAATGGCTCATGATGATTGTCTGTAACCTGACTTTATTCTTTGGCAGCAACAGGATGGCCCAGAGCCCACACAAGCCGACGGTTCCCCATTCGAGTTCCTTCCACCAGCTCCGGTAGTTCTCTTCTGTCAGAGCTCGCCACCCTTGAAAAAAGTCATAATGCAGAGCCAACCGATTTCACCGAAATCGGCTCCCAAGAGTAAAGCATCCTCACGGTCGGTTGCCCCCGAGCCTCAACCCGGGCGAGGAAGGCGAGTGAGGAAAGTAGGCCGTCGGAAAAACCACCGAAGCGCAAAGCTCCTGTCCAAGCAAGCTTGCATGTAAGCTGACTCGTGTCTTGACCAAACACATCTGCCTTCCCAATCTTTGTAACATGGTTGTACCTCTTCTTTCAGACTTCCACTGAAGAGAACTACGGTGAGGGAGCACAGTCCAGCCCAAGGGACTCCTCCCCGGGCGATTCAGAGAGGTCCACCACACAGAGCCAGACGGTCTCACCAGCGTCGGCTTCTAGGAAAAGGTCAACTCCCGAGCCTGCTGACCTTCAAGCTCCGGTCAAAACGGGGTCACGAATGAAGCGTCGATGCGTCAAAAGGGCTCGCACAGGCCCACGAGTTTCCTCGCCGAGCCAGGAAGTTTCAAATGTAACTATCTCAACAGCTCATATTCCACACCGTCCTGTTGCTAAATGGATTGGCTCACCATTTCCTTTGCAGACTAATGGGACCTCTAGCGGGGACGTTGAAGAGGTACCGATGCCATCTGCTACACTCGGCCTATCCAACTCGCCGAGCGTGGCTGACCAAGTGGCTAACCTGGCCCAGTCTACCGCAAAGCCGATCGTCACAACATCGGCTGCCCTTCCTTTCTTGGGGGAGGTACGCTCCATTCTCTCGGGCCTACCCTTTTCCTTTGTTGTATGCTCATACTGCTCTTGTTCGTCTATCAGGGTTGTGATCCTTCAAGCTTGCTGACGTTCGATCCCGACTCCATCGAGCCAGCTACTTCCAAAGTAGGTGAAGAGCCAAACCCTAGCGCGGTTCATGGCCCGCTCCAGCGTCTCAAGGTTTTGCTCTCCTCCTCGGTCGAAACCCTGGTCGACAACCCTGAGGCAATCAAGGGCATCCTCGAAGACATCCAGCCCCGTCTCCCGGTGACGCTGCAGGTTAAGCTTTGGCCGGCTGTGACTTTGTCGGTTTTCAGGTCAAGGGTGCAGTCGGCTCGTGATACGTCTCCGACGTATCGATAATTTCTTATGTTCTATGCCATATTATTGATGATACCTACATGTTTTATGCACACTTTATGTCATATTCGTGCATTTTCCGGAACTAACCTATTAACAAGATGCCGAAGTGCCGGTTCTCGTTTTCTGCTCGTTTTTGGTTTCGAAATCCTAGTAACGAAATATTCTCGGAATTGGACGAAACAAAGACCCGGGGGCCTATTTTTCCACGGAGCTTCCGGAAGACCGAAGAACATACGAAGTGGGGCCACGAGGTGGCGACACCACGTGGCGGCGCGGCCTAGGGGGCCCGCGCCGCCTATGGTGTGGCCCCCTCGTCCGGCCCCCGACTCCGCCCTTCCGCCTACTTAAAGCCTCCGTCGCGAAACCCACGATGCGAAAAACCACGATACGGAAAACCTTACCGAGACGCCGCCGCCGCCGATCCCATCTCGGGGGATTCGGAGATCTCCTCCGGCACCTCGCCGGAGAGGGGATTCATCTCCCGGAGGACTCTACACCGCCATGGTCGCCTCCCGGAGTGATGAGTGAGTAGTTCACCCCTGGACTATGGGTCCATAGCAGTAGCTAGATGGTTGTCTTCTCCTCATTGTGCTTCATTGTTGGATCTTGTGAGCTGCCTAACATGATCAAGATTATCTATCCGTAATTCTATATGTTGTGTTTGTCGGGATCCGATGGATAGAGAATACCATGTCATGTTAATTATCAAGTTATTACATATGTGTTGTTTATGATCTTGCATGCTCTCCGTTTCTAGTAGAGGCTCTGGCCAAGTTTTTACTTTTAACTCCAAGAGGGAGTATTTATGCTCGATAGTGGGTTCATGCCTGCATTGACACCTGGGGAAGTGACAGAAACCCCTAAGGTTGTGTTGTGATGTTGCCACTAGGGATAAAACATTGGCGCTATGTCCGAGGATGTAGTTGTTGATTACATTATGCACCATACCTAATGCAATTGTCTGTTGTTTAGCAACTTAATACTGGAAGGGGTTCGGACGATAACCTGAAGGTGGACTTTTTAGGCATAGATGCGAGTTGGATGGCGGTCTATGTACTTTGTCGTAATGCCCAATTAAATCTCACTATACTTATCATGTCATGTATGTGCATTGTTATGCCCTCTCTATTTGTCAATTGCCCGACTGTAATTTGTTCACCCAACATGCTTTTATCTTATGGGAGAGACACCTCTAGTGAACTGTGGACCCCGGTCCATTCTTTAATACTGAAATACAAATCTGCTGCAATACTTGTTTTACTATTTTCTCCGCAAACAATCATCTTCCACACAATACGGTTAATCCTTTGTTACGAGCAAGCCGGTGAGATTGACAACCTCACTGTTTCGTTGGGGCAAAGTACTTTGGTTGTGTTGTGCGGGTTCCACGTTGGCGCCGGAATCTCCGGTGTTGCGCCGCACTACATCCCGCCGCCATCAACCTTCAACGTGCTTCTTGGCTCCTCCTGGTTCGATAAACCTTGGTTTCTTTTCGAGGGAAAACTTGCTGCTGTGCGCATCATACCTTCCTCTTGGGGTTGCCCAACGAACGTGTGAAATACACGTCATCAAGCATATTTTCACGGCGCCGTTGCCGGGAGATCAAGACACGCTGCAAGGGGAGTCTCCACTTCTCAATCTCTTTACTTTGTTTTTTGTCTTGCTTTATTTTATTTACTACTTTGTTTGCTGCATTATATCAAAACACAAAAAAAATTAGTTGCTAGCTTTACTTTATTTACTGTCTTGTTTGCTATATCAAAAACACAAAAAAAAATTAGTTTACTTGCATTTACTTTACTTGATTCATCATGTTTCCTTTTGATTTTACCGCAAAGAACATACCGGTAGGACAAGGGTCTATAATTGGGAGGAACAATATAGAAGAAGTTTTCACCCATGTTAGTACCGTTGAAGATTTCGAAGATAGACACTTGGTAGACCTTGCTCCCACTTATGAAATTGTCTGCTGTTGCTTTAGTTCGCTCGTTGGAAACTAAATTTGTTAATCTCAATCCTATAATCCAACACATGTTTCTTACACTTGGTGATATGGAAGAGGGGAAAAGAAAGATTTTGTTTTAGAAACCCTTCTTAGAGAATTTGGTGGTCTAGCAAGAGAAGCTAGAAAGGTCTTTGCTAAATTTAATATGCTTGGTTCTCATACTAATTTTGTTAGTCTCCTTGAAAAGATGGACATGGATAGAATAAGATACACTAATAATATTAATGATGGTGGGGAGATCAAAGCACCAATACCATGTAAACTCCTAGCTATGAATGATGCACTAGAACATAACTATGCTTGGCTTGTTCCTGAAAATTTGTTTGATGAGAGTAGCAAGCCCAAGACTAATGAAAAGGGAGACGCTGAAACTTATGTATCCAATATACTATGCATGGTTGAGAAAACTCCAAACCCCGCTGTAGGTGCACCACCTTTCGATGTTACTTGAGTTACACTTTCTGCGCCTAGCTGAAAGGCGTTAAAGAAAAGCGCTTATGGGAGACAACCCATGTTTTTACTACAGTATTTTTGTTTTATATTTGTGTCTTGGAAGTTGTTTACTACTGTAGCAACCTCTCCTTATCTTAGTTTTATGTTTTGTTGTGCCAAGTAAAGTCTTTGATAGAAAAGTAAGTACTAGATTTGGATTACTGCGCAGTTTCAGAATTCTTTGCTTGTCACGAATCTGGATCTATCTCCCCGTAGGTAGCTCAGAAAATTACGCCAATTTACGAGCATGATCCTCGGATATGTACGCAACTTTCATTCAATTTGAGCATTTTCGTTTGAGCAAGTCTGGTGGCCTAATAAAATCCATCTTTACGGATTGTTCGTTTTGACAGATTCTGTCTTTTATTTCGCATTGCCTCTTTTGCTATGTTGGATGAATTTCTTTGATCCACTAATGTCCAAGTAGCTTTATGCAATGACCAGAAGTGTTAAGAATGATTGTGTCACCTCTGAACATGTGAATTTTTATTATGCACTAACCCTCTAATGAGTTGTTTCGAGTTTGGTGTGGAGGAAGTTTTCAAGGATCAAGAGAGGAGTATGATGCAATATGATTAAGGAGAGTGAAAGCTCTAAGCTTGGGGATGCCCCGGTGGTTCACCCCTGCATATATTAAGAAGACTCAAGCGTCTAAGCTTGGGGATGCCCAAGGCATCCCCTTCTTCATCGACAACATTATCAGGTTCCTCCCCTGAAACTATATTTTTATTCGGCCACATCTTATGCACTTTGCTTGGAGCATCGGTTTGTTTTTGTTTTTTGTTTTGTTTGAATAAAATGGATCCTAGCATTCACTTTATGGGAGAGAGACACGCTCCGCTGTTGCATATGGACAAATATGTCCTTAGGCTCTACTCATAGTATTCATGGCGAAGTTCTTCTTCGTTAAATTGTTATATGGTTGGAATTGGAAAATGCTACATGTAGTAACTCTAAAATGTCTTGGATAATTTGATACTTGGCAATTGTTGTGCTCATGTTTAAGCTCTTGCATCATATACTTTGCACCCATTAATGAAGAAATACTTAGAGCTTGCTAATTTGGTTTGCATATTTGGTTTCTCTAGAGTCTAGATAACATCTAGTATTGAGTTTTGAACAACAAGGAAGACGGTATGGAGTCTTATAATGTTTACCATATGTCTTTTATGTGAGTTTTGTCTGTACCGTTCATCCTTGTGGTTGTTTCAAATAACCTTGCTAGCCTAAACCTTGTATCGAGAGGGAATACTTCTCATGCATCCAAAATCCTTGAGCCAACCACTATGCCATTTGTGTCCACCATACCTACCTACTACATGGTATTTATCCGCCATTCCAAAGTAAATTGCTTGAGTGCTACCTTTAAAATTCCATCATTCACCTTTGCAATATATAGCTCATGGGACAAATAGCTTAAAAACTATTGTAGTATTGAATATGTACTTATGCACTTTATCTCTTATTAAGTTGCTTGTTGAGCGGTAACCATGTTTACGGGGACGCCATCAACTATTCTTTGTTGGATATCATGTGAGTTGCTATGCATGTCCGTCTTGTACCGAAGCAAGAGAGATCTACCACCTTCATGGTTGGAGCATGCATATTGTTAGAGAAGAACTTTGGGCCGCTAACTAAAGCCATGATTCATGGTGGAAGTTTCAGTTTGGACACATATCCTCAATCTCATATGAGAATAATAATTGTTGCCACATGCTTAATCATTAAAGAGGAGTCCATTATCTGTTGTCCATGTTGTCCCGGTATGGATGTCTAAGTTGAGAATAATCAAAAGCGAGAAATCCAAAATGCGAGCTTTCTCCTTAGACCTTTGTACAGGCGGCATGGAGGTACCCCATTGTGGCACTTGGTCAAAACATGTGCATTGCAAAGATCCGGTAGTCCAAGTTAATTAGGACAAGGTGCGGGCACTATTAGTATACTATGCATGAGACTTGCAACTTGTAAGATATAATGTACATAACTCATATGCTTTATTACTACCGTTGACAAAATTGTTTCATGTTTTCAAAATAAAAGCTCTAGCACAAATATAGCAATCGATGCTTTCCTCTTTGAAGGACCATTCTCTTTACTTTTATGTTGAGTCAGTTCACCTATCTCTCTCCACCTCAAGAAGCAAACACTTGTGTGAACCGTGCATTGATTCCTACATACTTGCATATTGTACTTGTTATATTACTCTATGTTGACAATTATCCATGAGATATACATGTTACAAGTTGGAAGCAACCGCTGAAACTTAATCTTCCTTTGTGTTGCTTCAATGCCTTTACTTTGATTTATTGCTTTATGAGTTAACTCTTATGCAAGACTTATTGATGCTTGTCTTCAAGTACTATTCATGAAAAGTCTTTGCTTTATGATTCACTTGTTTACTCATGTCATTCCCATTGTTTTGATCGCTGCATTCACTACATATGTTTACAAATAGTATGATCAAGGTTATGATGGCATATCACTTCAGAAATTATCTTTGTTATCGTTTTACCTGCTCGGGACGAGCAGAACTAAGCTTGGGGATGCTTGATACGTCTCCGACGTATCGATAATTTCTTATGTTCTATGCCATATTATTGATGATACCTACATGTTTTATGCACACTTTATGTCATATTCGTGCATTTTCCGGAACTAACCTATTAACAAGATGCCGAAGTGCCGGTTCTCGTTTTCTGCTGTTTTTGGTTTCAGAAATCCTAGTAACGAAATATTCTCGGAATTGGACGAAACAAAGACCCAGGGGCCTATTTTTCGACGGAGCTTCCAGAAGACCGAAGAATATACGAAGTGGGGCCACGAGGTGGCGACACCACGTGGCGGTGCGGCCTAGGGGGGCCCGCGCCGCCCTATGGTGTGGCCCCCTCGTCTGGCCCCCGACTCCGCCCTTCCGCCTACTTAAAGCCTCCGTCGCGAAACCCCTGATGCGAAAAACCACGATACGGAAAACCTATGCGAGACGCCGCCGCCGCCGATCCCATCTCGGGGGATTCTGGAGATCTCCTCCGGCACCCTGCCGGAGAGGGGATTCATCTCCCGGAGGACTCTACACCGCCATGGTCGCCTCCGGAGTGATGAGTGAGTAGTTCACCCCTGGACTATGGGTCCATAGCGGTAGCTAGATGGTTGTCTTCTCCTCATTGTGCTTCATTGTTGGATCTTGTGAGCTGCCTAACATGATCAAGATCATCTATCTGTAATTCTATATGTTGTGTTTGTCGGGATCGATGGATAGAGAATACCATGTCATGTTAATTATCAAGTTATTACATATGTGTTGTTTATGATCTTGCATGCTCTCCGTTTCTAGTAGAGGCTCTGCCAAGTTTTTACTTTTAACTCCAAGAGGGAGTATTTATGCTCGATAGTGGGTTCATGCCCGCATTGACACCTGGGGAGTGACAGAAACCCCTAAGGTTGTGTTGTGCTTGTTGCCACTAGGGATAAAACATTGGCGCTATGTCCGAGGATGTAGTTGTTGATTACATTACGCACCATACTTAATGCAATTGTCTCGTTGTTTAGCAACTTAATACTGGAAGGGGTTCGGACGATAACCTGAAGGTGGACTTTTTAGGCATAGATGCGGTTGGATGGCGGTCTATGTACTTTGTCGTAATGCCCAATTAAATCTCACTATACTTATCATGTCATGTATGTGCATTGTTATGCCCTCTCTATTTGTCAATTGCCCGACCGTAATTTGTTCACCCAACATGCTTTTATCTTATGGGAGAGACACCTCTAGTGAACTGTGGACCCCGGTCCATTCTTTAATACTGAAATACAAATCTGCTTGCAATACTTGTTTTACTATTTTCTCCGCAAACAATCATCTTCCACACAATACGGTTAATCCTTTGTTACAGCAAGCCGGTGAGATTGACAACCTCACTGTTTCGTTGGGGCAAAGTACTTTGGTTGTGTTGTGCAGGTTCCACGTTGGCGCCGGAATCTCCGGTGTTGCGCCGCACTACATCCCGCCGCCATCAACCTTCAACATGCTTCTTGGCTCCTCCTGGTTCGATAAACCTTGGTTTCTTTCTGAGGGAAAACTTGCTGCTGTGCGCATCATACCTTCCTCTTGGGGTTGCCCAACGAACGTGTGAAATACACGCCATCAGCTCGTCAAAGAATTACCCTTCGCCGCGCCCAGCTCCCGTTGAGAGCCGATATTGCAGACAAATGTCAACGGCTCAACGAGAAGAAGGCGGCTTTAGACGCCAAAACTGACACTTCTACCCATAGGGTCGAACTCGAGACCTTGCGCAAGGAACCGGAGGACCTTGAAAAGAGGGTCAGGGAGACCAAACAACTTATCCAAGACAAGGAAACCCTCATTGCTCGCTCTGAAGAGGAAGCAAAAGGCCTCACAGCCGATCTGAAGACCGATCTGGCTGAAATTCGCGCCCTGAGCAGTCAGCTGGTGATGGGGAGAGACGAGGACGACGAGGCTGAGATCGCCGAGGTGGATCGAATCCGTGCCGATGCTCTTCATGCCCTTAACGCTTTTCTTCAGTAGGGCCTCTTTGTGTAAACTGATGCATGTTTTGCTGAACTTGTTTCGCTGAACTTGTCTAAAGTCGATGGCCGTGCATCGGCTTTTTTAACATTCTGAAGTCAATGTCTGTGCATCGGCTCTGGTTGTATGTACCGATTCTCTTTTTTTTTAATGGCCGATTTCTCTATCGGCCCCCAATATTTCTCCGCACATGTATCGGTGTCGCGCATGTTCCTCTGACTAGGTGCCCCCCGAGCCGATTCTGCCAGGTATCTGCTGATATCGGCTCTGTGGTTAGCCAAGGTACCGCATGTGAACGTCGGCTCTGTTAGGACCAGTGCTGACTTCTTCCAGCCCATCAGCCGGCGTAAACCCATTTGCCATTAGATCAACGTTGGACCCGGGCAGAACGCATGGTGAGGATAATTTTGGCCGATTTCCGGAATCGGCCTCCATGTTGGTTGATCAATGAAGGTTTGGCAATGTTTCTTCATAGATTTGTGGGAATTGTCGGAGCCGATCGCGTGGAACGGCTTCTTCTTTATCCTCGTTATGAGACAGCTGCCCTTGTTCTATGGCCATTTGGACTTGCTGACGCCACACCCTGCAGTCGTTGGTGGCGTGGTGAACGTGTTATGCCACTTGCAGTATGGCTTTCCGTTCAACTCCTGAGCCGTGGGGATCTTGTGGCCTTCGGGTACCTTTAGCTGCTTCTCCTTGAGTAAGAGGTCGAAAATCTGCTCAGCTTTGGTCACGTCGAAGTCAAACCCTTTTGGAGGACCCTGTGGCTTAACCCATTTACATGACACGGGGCTTGCCCCCCGAGTCCATTCAGCCACTGCTACCTCTTGATCTCCCGCAGCACCTTCATCTTCGTCTGCCTCAACCAGGACCACCGCACGCTTGAACTTGTCCTGGTAAACATCTGGGTGGCGTTGTTCATATGTCGACAGCCTCGCACCATGTGCGCCGGTGAAGGGTAGTCCGCTTGGGAGGCCACGTCCTTGATTGATGATGAGAGACCCACCACCGCCAACTCGATCGCTTCTTTTTCACTTACATGAACCGAATAGCATCGGTTCCTAACGGTCCTGAAGCACTCGGATGTATTCGACACTTGTTTCCCAGCGCTTCGTCGTACTTGTGCTAGATCGGCAATGCCAGCCTCGGAAGCTTCTGAGTGATACTGCACGTGGAATTGTTCTTCCAACTGCTTCCAAGTCCGGATGGAGTTTGGTCGCAGCGATGTGTACCACCCGAAAGCCGATCCTGTGAGGGACTGTGCGAAGAACCTCACACGTAGCTCGTCTGACGCTGAGATCGTGCCCAGCTGTGCCAAATATCGGCTCACATGCTCGATGGAGCTGGAACCATCGGATCCATTAAATTTGGTGAAATTGGGGAGCCGATATTTGGGTGGTAGTGGGATCAATTCGTACTCATTGGGGTACGGCTTGGAATAGCCGATTGTCCTCCTTTTCGGCATCATGCCGAACTGATCTTTCAGGATTGTACAAATCTGATCCGCGGTGATGGCTGCAGGCGTCGAACTCTGAAGATTCGCCGGGGTGGCATACTTAGCCAGCCATGCTTGCTTTTCCAGCTCTGAGCCAACTGCAGGAGCTGAGCTCTGGAGGTTTGTCGGAGTGGCATACTTAGCTAGCCACGCCTGCTTCTCAAGATCTGTTCCCGACGTTCCTCCTGCTGTTCCAGAAGTCCCTGCTGTTGCAGCCTGGTTCGAGAGTCCCCAGTTACTGCAGTCTGGCACGTATGCGCACGTGTATCCGTGGGGGATCTCCTTGGGCGCCTCATGCAAGAATTGGTAGTCACTAGGGTCACCACCGATCTTGTAGACGACGTATGCCGATGAATTCGGCACTTCTGGTACTGCCAACGCAAACGACAGCGGTGGACGGGACTGGAGTGGCATCTCTCCTTGGTAAGTCCCCAGAGCTGGTCCCGACGGAGAGTACTGATGGCTCATGATCTCCTGGATCACCCGAAGAGCGATGCGCTCCAAAGTGTTCACCAGGCTCTCAGAATGGCGGTGTAGCGAGTGAGCCACCATGAAGTTGATCTCCTGACGCAGCGACCTGGTGCGTTCTTCTGACGGGGTGGACAGGTCCACTCCATCGAGCGCGCCTTCGGTGAGAACCCTTTTCACCCGATGCCATGTGAGCGGGTTCTCGTGAAAAGAGCCGATGAGGTCGGCTTCGAGGACCGCTTTGATCTCGTCATGCTTCTTCTTGAGCTCCTCAGTCAGATCCTCGTACTTGACCGGAGTGCTTTCCGCCATCTCAGATGTAGATGGCGATGTGGTTGATGTCGAAGATCGTCCCACCGGGCGTGCCAGAATGTGTTGCGGTCAGAAACCCACCGGCGGGCAGCGACGGGCAACACCGTAGAGCCGGGAATCTCCCAGGACTGCGGCTGGCCCTGGTCCCTCCGAGCAACGGCCCGCAAAGCCTTCGGCACGCACGTCCGATGCTAATGCAAGGGCGTGCCACCTGACCTATACCTGGTCAGGAAGGTGTTGGAGAATGCCTCGCTTAGTTTCCTCGCATGGCATACACGTAAACATTAAATACGAGCCTCGATCGGCTCTCAGGTTGTCCTGTGAATCGGCTCAAAGAGCCGATCCACCCATGATGCGTACGAGGTGTACGATCAGATGGTGGTCCTGCTTGATCAAAGCAAAGCTAAAACGACCTACTACGATTTGGGGTTTTCACCGCATAATCGGAACGTCCTACTCGTGATTGGGCCTCGCGGCCGCATACGGTGATCGTAAGCCGATCCTAGATAGGGCCTAAAACCCAACACAAGGTTGATCCCCGGAACATCCTGTCTAGGGTTAGCAAACTACACCCTACGCGCCGCTGGATCCTCCAACCCTTTGTAAGGCCTAACCATGCAGATATTAAACTAATCCTTGAAGAACAAGGAGCAATCATAACGGATCGGATCTACTAAACAATGATCAAGCGGGGTGCCTCCCTCACACCCAAGATAGGTGTAAGGGCGGCTAGATGCCTAAGGGTTGCACGACGATAGCATATGACACGAAGAACAATGCTAACCCTAAAACATCTATGATAACTACGTTGCTCGCCATCAAAAAGGCTTCAGTACGAGCAACGCATGGACGACGAGTAAACGTGTGCTGCCTAGATCGCAAGCAGCATGGTGCTTACCCGGAAGAAACCCTCGAGACGGGGGAGTTGGCGATGCGCCGAGATTGGTTTGTGGTGAACGTTGGTTGTTGTTTATTTCATAAACCCTAGATACATATTTATAGTCCGGGGGACTTTCTAATTCAGGCGTGCACCTAACCGTGCACGGGTTAAACTCTAACTTCTAAACGATACGTATCCTACTATGTTACAGATACACGGGCAAACTAGCCCAAACTTGGTATACAAGGCCGATTCATGTATTCCTTCTATGTATATTCTTCAAAACCATCTTCAATCGCGGCCCACCTCTGATCCGGTCAAATTCTGGTGATAACAATCGGGAGGTGTTTACAAACGCCGTGGGTTATCTTATAATCTGATAAACCCTAGCAGGCGGCTTACAAGATGTATATATAGGCGGTGCCAACGATCCGTACCGGGCCTCGCTCCGCTCGTCAGAAGTTAGCCTCCCTTTAGTAAATGAATTTGGATCACAATACGACAGTCATATATGTTGGAGAAATGTCCGACAAGTTGGTGACTCAGATTGGGAATTTCTCCTCCGGAATAAGGAGAGATATACTCAAGGCCCATCAGTATTACGATGTCACCCAATCGTTTAGCCAGACATTGTGTAATATAAATTACAAGGACATTAGAATACAACACGAAAAAGAGAATGAAACTGGGTCTAGGTTAGCGGTATAGTGATCACGAGTTGAATTACAAGGATACTAAAGTCTCTCATCGGGTATTCATGATACCCTGAATAAATGGGATAGATACTATAAGATATCACAAAAGGTTTACTCAATCACGAGCAGGAGGTATACGTAGTTGAGTGCGGATTTATAGCCACCCGGTGGTAATGCCCCCCCTTTGGTTGCCGTCCGATGAAATGTTGGAGATTCGGTCTGCCTTGCCAGTTGTCCATCGCAGTGCGGGTAAAGATCGATAGATCGCATTTCAAAACTGAGTTATCCCCTAATTATCAGTTGATACGACAGAAAAACGACAAAGAGGTGCAGCGAGAAAGCCGGCTTGCTGACCCTCTTCGTCAGGCCATGCACATGCCCCTTATACAGTTACTAGATTTAAATGTGCGCCTTGGCGCACGACCCCGTAAAGTTTGTGTTAATTTTCATTTTGTAAACATCGATAGAAATTAAGCAATTAATGAAAATGAATAATTATATGTTTAATTCTTCTTGATAGAGGGAAAATTTATCAGTAGATGAAGAGAAGCGAAATAACATAACATATCATGTGGATTAAACACAACGGTAAATTAGAAAAATGCACTGCATATAAATGTCAAAAGTAGAAAAATATTGTACACAAATATGAAAACATTGTTATGAAATAACGATAGTTAAACATAGGGAAACATCAAAGAGTTTGCTTGGCAGCTTGAAAATGAGTGAGAACAGAAACTATGCAAAAAAAATAGCTTGATACGAATAATATAATTTTACTCCCAAATTAATTAGTCTTCTTCAACAACATGTTACGCGTACATAGGGCATGTGTCTTGGTGGAACGATCCCATAAAATTCACACCAATGTGATGCGTGTACATAGGGCATGTGTCTTGGGGCACGATCCCGTAAAATTCACACCAATGTAAAGTTTGTATAACGTTTGATAAAAGTTAGGTGATAAGATGAAAATACGATTTGTAGATTTTACAGAACAGAGACAGTAGGAAAAATTAGGATAAAACCCATAAAATCATAAATAGAGTAGCACACGCTTATGTACAATCAGGAAAATAGAGAAATATCCTTAGGCTCACAGACCCAGTAATCAAACATTAAATAAAAAACTATCTGATGGGTGAAACACTACGTAAATGGTCTAACATGTCTTACTACAGGGTGTTGATTGTATACAATAATCAATAGCCTATACAATGTTTGCTCGATGGATAGCCAGGCTTCTCCAATAGATTAATGTATATGACATACCAATAGAGGAAGGTCGCCGTCACTTCATACTTCGCGGGTATAGTGTTGTACAATGAATCTGGAAGCTGCCATGATCAAGACCCTGGATGGAATCTCAACAACAACCATGGCTTAAACCTGGTAAGAAAGGACGGGGTATCATATTAGCCAAGGCAAATCATTTTTTTGATTGATCCATCAGTCGGTACGTATTTTAATTTCCGAAAGAGTCAGGTGGGAAAAGAAAGAATATATCTCACAAAGTATATGTAAGGGAACATAATAATATACATGCAAGCCATTGATCATTTTATATTTCTGTCAACCTCTATTTTCTGGAAAATTTCACCCAAATTTTCGAAAGGTATGCAGTTTTCAACCAGTTCATTGGTGTGTGCATTCTTTTGATCTTCTTGACATGAATTTTCACCATCGAGCAAGTGAAAAAAACATAGTTAATCTTTCTCTGGGAAACATTGTCTGATATCTCACATTCAAATTTCCACAAACAATTGTGTCATCTCGGACTGTGAGTAAAAAAATAGTTAGAATGGTTATAGAAACACCATGTGAAAACCATGTCCATGGAGGCATACCTCTTATCCAAACATATATCAAATCACCACTTCATAACATAGACATTCAGAAAATAGCAACGTCCCTACTTCCAAGACTAAGTAACAAGTGTCCATCCAAAGTTGTAAAGAAGTTTACTGTTTATAAAAGAACTATATTTTGTACAGATCAATAAACTGGCCGCTATTTCAATGTGTCCAACCAAATTTCACAAATAAATATTACATGAAAAACCTGGAACATGGTCTACAATTTTTATTCAGGGTGTGCCTCGAAATTATGCGTGTAGAAATACAAGACTTAATTCTAAACTCACCGCACCAAACAGCCCAAGGAAAACCTTAATAGAAGATGTTTGAACGTCAACACTGGCTAACACTTCTGAACCTTAACTCTCAATGTTGGCATGCACCCGTACTAATTTTCCAATTTGCTACTGTAAACTGAACAACATATCTGTCTTTTCATATATAGAAACTACAAAACAAACAACACCTGCAGAATTATTTTAGGGAGTTCCAACTCTGATTTTTCTCTTGATTGGATATAGGGACAGAGAAGAAACAAAACATAGCTTAGCAAACCCAGCTAATTAACCATTTTTATCCCATAGTAAATCCATCTATTGACCATATGCTTTGATTCTACCGAGAACCAGAAACAGCAAGGGAATTCTAAGATAACATACCTTATGCCAAGATGGAGGCCGTCAACCTGTACTCCAGCAGCAGCGGTGACCCAACGACAGCGGAAACGTACTTCAGCATAAGCAGCGACCCACATGAAATGCTCCTGAAATGAACATGGGTTTGTCTAGCATCATTTAATTTTTACAAGTGAGAGAGCTCTTGATTGTACATGTCCCCACTTCCACATTTCTAGGCAACTGAGGTGCGTCAGGTACTGGAAAAAATCCCACGTGATTAGACCCTTGCTATTTGCACGGACGTTTGCATCAACTAAACAGAGTGGATGAGATTAAATAGCAAGGTTATATAACAACAGAAATAGAGAGAAGTAATCCTTCAACAGCCACAAGTAAAACGATCAGCTGGTCATGGGAGTTACTCAGTGAACATTCCATCAGTGTAATCCACCGAAACAATCAAAGAGAAATGATAAAAAAAATTGAGATGCTCCAAAACAGACCTCATTTGGCGGCATGGACTACGAAACAACGGATAATCAGAAACAATGATTTTCCGTGGCCACCTGCATCCTCGGATGATAGCTCCATGAGCTAGACATTCCACCGATTAGTCACTCGCTCCCAGCAACATATATATTGATATCATTTGTTCCAAGAATTAATCTCTCTAGAGCCATTTTTTTATTCATGAGCAATAATAAAGCACATAATCGACTTCGGTTGTAGACCACAACAAATTCTAGATCACATAGATTTACAACGTGAAAATTATTGTGTAGATTTACAATGATCTGGGATTTGTATTATTCTAGATCCCATGACATGATCCATAAATTTATTTAAAGTCATTTTGACTTATTAAAGATGATGCCCTCGCATTTGCGAGGGCCACTAAGCTAGTTTCTCAAAATAACATATGTATTCTATTACAGATGCCCTCATCAAGCTATCGTTAATCTAATTTAGCTAGAATACTTTTATTCAAATTTTTAACCCAAATCATGTTTTTACTCAGAGAATTAGACAATACACAGTAACTGAGATAATTACACGGCCAGGATCCTATACAGGTCCACAAATCGTACAACATCACACTTAATTCAGTAGGAGTATATAAATTGCTTTGCAGAAACGTTAGGGAATGGATTAGAGAAAATTAAAAACATGAGATGAATTGGGTGTGATCTTGGGTACTGACCACTCCTCAGCTCCTCCTTGTCGTTCATTACAGTATGTGATGTCCCTTGGTTTACAGCCAGCCACGTAGGCTAAGGACTCCCTCGACACAGTCGGCGGAATTGGGGTTCTTGTCGGCGTACTCGCCGACCTGGTACAACACACTGACAATCTTTTTGCTGCCTATAGATGTCTGCAAAACTAAAGACATAAATCATAACAGGGCATCGTTCAGAGCTCCATCTACCAACTGTATTACTTCAGCAAACGGAATTTGTGATGAAATCACGAAAGTCAGACTGGATCCGCCATCATATTTCACAGGAAAAATTTACATTCAAAATACAGGCCATACGCATAAACCCTTAGTCTATTAATGATGAGCTCTTGACCAAATTGCCAAAATGATTATTTAATGGAGAACAGAACTCCAAAACAAGAAATAAAATTTAAGAGGGAAAATACAATTACTTTCCATGTTTAATGAGTCGCTCCTATGCTACAATGTTGAGACTTTCCCTCAAGGCATTATTTTCCAAGCCTAGCAACATAGTTTGTTGAGTAAGAACTCCATTTCAGCAGACATACGTATCACTTCAGACTGCATTATTCAGATATGTATATAATATAACAGAAATCAATAGCTATAATTGCCATGAGAATATGTAATAGTTCCTTGCAAAAAAGAATCACGTGCTAGTTAGACTTTACTCCACGACTTCTCAATATTCTGGCCTTCATGATTAACAAGGGAAAAAGCTAAATGCCTAATGTCATAATTTGAGAAACACATATTATCAGCTAGTATATTTTCCATAACCGAATTTACTTAGTAAGTAAGTAAACAAGCAAATAATCATAGGACTGCTAGATGTCATAGAAATTTCATAGCACAGAAGCATCATAATTATTCTTAACTTGTTCCACGGGGAGTGGCGATCTGATCTTCAAATTGCACGTTGACATGGACAACCAAACCCAGCAGAACACCATGGCACTTCATGAATTTTAGCCAACCTTAGCTCTTTGCACCCTCAAGAGATAATAACACACCGAGATGAATGCCAACTGCTAAGTTGAGGAGAGAGGAAGAGAGATGGAGCGGTCAACTGCTAAAGAAGCCTCTCATTTGGTTTCCACTCCGTGTTCCTTTGTCCGTACATCAATTGAAGGCAAAGAAAACCACAAACAGCAGCCAGTGGCAAACACAAGTGCTCTCGGAATGTAGTGTCTGAACAATAATAGCATGTGCAAATATTTCATAGAGTAGAGGACAGTAAAGGGGCCAGATGTTGGCAACATGCTGTTGTAAGGAGTTGAAAAAGATGGCCAGAAAAATAGAGCAAAAATAACTTGACCAGTGAACAATTGTCAGATAACATAGCAAGGTAAATAGATGCATTAGTATGAATCTGAACTGAAATACATGCTTCAAAACGTAAACTGCAGCCGCATCTTCATGGTTCTTGATCATGTGCCGGACACATTCCATTTTCGTCTTAACCAGTGTGACCAAGGTAATATGCTTTCCTGAACCACAACATTCAATTGTCATCTGAACCGGTTGGTAGATCAATATAGCTTCCTGCAAAAAAAAAAAAGTAGATCAATATAGCCAAGGCAACGGGCAGTAGATGCATGATGATTCGTCAATGTTTCTTGGTGCCAAGAAAATGGAAGCCCACAATTACCTAACCCTTGACAGCAGAGAATTTTTTTATTAAACGCTAACTACATACATGGGATTTGGCCATCCAGTTATTGTTCACGCAGATACATTTTAAAAGTTATTAAGTCACCTTTCGAATCCTCCTCCAAATATATAGAGAGGAACCTCGATCTTTGTTGACGGCACTCCTCCCGTAGGAGCAGCGGCTGGCACTCGGTGCTCCTCCATCGGTGCTCCTCGAGGTGATGGCAACGGCACGCTCCTCCCGATCATCTCCTCCTGACAGAGCAGCGGTTGGCGCTCCTCCCTACCCTCCACTTGTCACCAAATTGCACTGGCGTCTTCTTATCTCTGGGCTGTTACATGGCGAGGCACCAACATAAAACCACAACTTGGAGGAGAAGCGCCAGCTACATGTAAAAATATAGTTACCTCAGTTTATGCCTAATCCATACTGATGCATCACATAAGCAGAACCCAGACGGAAAATATAAGTAATGGAGATGGAAAAGATAGGAGAGCTAACCTGTGCGTCACACATGCATAACCGATATTAATTTCAGAACCTATAAATTGATAAAAGGGAAAATAATTAGTATAAGCGAAAAGCTAACTCTTCAGAAAATCCAAATTCATTCACGCCCCAAACAACTACCTGTATTATCAAAGTTTTTCTGGTCTGGCACCACAAACATGAGAGTAAAAGGGAATCTGTTAGACTTTGCTTTTTTTTTCCAACCCTTACCTCGCTGAATTTGAATGAGGATTAACATCTATAGGAAAAGTAAGGCACACAAATAATGGAGCGACCTCAGAATGGAGGTCTAGCATAGTTGACCGGCCTTTGTTTAGAGATGATCTCCATTATGAGGTCTCGGAAGTCACTCCGCTCGTTCATCATTTCGGCGCTCGCATAATCCAACACCAAAATTAGTAGTAAGCGGTGTCCAAGCCGAAGTTTTAAGACACTCTCCACTGCACCTAGTAGCTTTTAGCCAAAATTCGTAAAATTTGTGAGAAAATGTCAGCACAAATACCTGGATCTTTCTCGAACCCAAGAATCTCTTCATCTGTGCTCAATCAAGAGATCAAAACAGGGAAGAATCTGCTTCATTTTTTGTCGAACATCTTGTTGGCATGGATAAGTACATCTGCCCAAACAAACGAAACTTATGGACTAAATCGAGAGATAGAGACAGAGGGAGAGAGATAAATCATAAGGAAGATTTAGGGACTATAGGTACATGCGTTCCTTGACTTCCTTCCATGTCAGTTAAAGTGTGGTGGCGGCCCCCTCTGTTCTGGTCGCTATTACAGTTGAGCGCCGAGTGAGGGACAGGGGACACGGAGAACAACCGGGTGGAGAAGGGAGGGGCTGGAATCTGCTTACCCTCGCTCATCGCAGTCGTCGGGTAGGAGAAGGCGAGGCAGCACAGCGCCGCGACATGCTGCTCCAGTTGAAGACAGAGCGCAGTAGCAACAACTGAAGCAGCGGCTCGTCCCCAACCTGTTACGCACGGTGACGAATCTGCTTGTCTCTTTGACCAGCGAGAGGAGAACGGCATGAGTGGCGGCCCTGCTCCATCTTGAGATAGTTGATGTTGAGGAGAAGAGATGGCCCCGGCAGCGTTAATCCGAACCAAAGCGACTTGACGCTAGGTGGGAGGTCGGCCGCGACGAGGTCGCCCGCGCCGCCGGTCGCCCGCGCCGCCCGTCACCGGCGCAGGAGGGGATTGGGAGAGGAGGCGCAGGAGGGGGAGGTGGCGGCGGGGAGGCGGAGGACGACGCCGCTGCTCCCGCATGCTCGTGCCGCGGCGGCGGACGGCGGCGCTGCCATGCGCGAGGCGAGGGAAGGGGCGGCGCGACGGGAGGAGAAGGGGCGGCGCGATGGGTGGAGAAGGGGAGAGGCGGCGCGGGGTGGCGGCGGGAGGCAGGTGCGCGAGGGAGAGGAGGAGGAGGGTTGCGTGCTCTCTCCCCGACGACGCCGGGCCGGGCGGGCTTCACATGACCCATGGATAAAAAACGGGTTCGCGCGAGGGCCTCGTTCTGGACTACCAGTAAAAAAAAATGGACGGATGAGATCCACCACCAAACAAGATCCAACGGCTACGAGCCTCAAATCGCTGTGAGGCCCCCTATGGGGGGCATCATATACAACGTTAGATACCTACAAAAAAGGCATGCATGGCGCCCTACTGTGCTGGGCATGCATGCGCGCTGCTGAGCTAGGCATGCATGGCTCGACAATGAGCTATACAATTGATCTGTTACAAGCTAGCTTATACTGTACATGCATATGTACTAGGACTTGTAATGCCGACTTGTGTGATGCAATAACTTGGACGTACACGCGCAAATGATTTTTTAAATGATCGAGCACACACTGACCCATGCCGGTGTTGGATAGTGCTTAATCCTAACATCAGCAAGCAAGGTTTGCCATTCATCGAACAAGGTCGTCACAACCTCAACAGGAATGCCGTCAGCGAACAATGTTGTCACGGCCTCACACACGAGAAATGTGGGTGGTCACGACGGACAAGCGGCAAGGTCGGCGAAGGAGCCAAGGAGGTCGACTTCCGCTACCGCGCTAAGATGATCATCGCTGCCGCAGCCACGCTTACCAGCCACGTACAGCGCCGGGAGAGCAGACAGCCCCACTACGTCGATGTCGCGCGCATGCTGTGGCAGGCATCGTCGTTGCCGCCCGTGGGATTCCTGGAAATAAAATGTCCCCGACGATGTAACATGGCTCGTGGGCGCCGCGGATATGCTGCAGCGACAGCCTCGACTGCATGGACAAGCGGCGCCGTTCGTGGCGCCGCACGAGATGGCGGCGAGGCGGCGGTGTGGGGAGGATGAGAAGGCGAGGTCGGTGTGTGGGGGCACTGGTGCACACTCAAGAGGTCGCGACCTCTGCTCCGTCCGCACCGCCGTGCGCCGCATGGCCGGCTTCATAAAGACCTGATCAATCGACTGAATATCGCCGCCGCGCCGCGCGCTAGATTCCGTCGCAATCATGCATGGCAGTTTTGTAGAGGATTAGCGAATAGAACAGCAGAATAGGCGGTGCCAAACACGGTATCTACAGGTGCCAACTCTAAGAGCGAACACCACGACGTTGTGTCATTCGATTTGGTGCGGGCCATGATCAACTAGCACCTACAGCCTTCCGACTCACCATGACCTGATCTGGCCTTCTTCAGTTCCCAAAAAGAGTTAGCTGTTGTGAGGAACTCAGTTGCATCATTGCATGCGCACACGAGTTAGAATTAGAAGTGAGAGATAAAATAGTCTGCCCCAAGCAGAGCATGCAATAGGCTCAGGTAGTATCCCATGTAATCTTAATTTCCTACATGCATAATGATGGTATGCATGCCTTATTCTCTCTCCACTTGATACTATCGCTCCAGAACACATGCATGGCGCAAGCGTGGATATTGTCAGATCAACTTTGACTAAGCTGTCCATCCCTGGACAACCTGCCACTCTCCGACCCTTTCCCGCATGTGTCGGCATTAACACTGCCATAGGCTACCGTCCAGGCAGATGTTTTGCAGGTAGTGTAGCTAATTACAGCTTATGAGGTGATATTTTATTTGCATCGAGATCGAGTTTATATGGTAGATCCGACGGCAGCTAGGTGGGGGGTATTGCCACCGGGGGCACCAACATATTTTGCATACGTAGTTATTGATCCTAGTTATTGATCTGAAATAATTTCAGAATCATGTGAGTGATTGGGCCTATCATGGTCACACATTGAATTTTTCTGTTCTTTTATACTACTTGATGCATTTTTTATAAACATGGTGTATGGTTGAGTGAATGTTCGGAATAGTTCCAATGGCATCGAAATAGTTTCGGTGAAGTATCAGTCATTTTGTTGTTATCGGAATAGTTCTGGAGGTACACTGTAATTTATGCGACACTTAATATGTGATAAAATATTATTATAAATATTTCAGTAGCTCCATAATGTTCCAGAGTGACCGAAATAGTCTCGGGAATTTTACAGAATTGTTCCAAGAAATTCAGTGAGAGAAAATTAGGGTGGTTTAGGACCTTCGTATCATGTGCTCTGATGACCCACAAGTATAGGGGTGTATCGTAGTACTTTCGATAAATAAGAGTGTCGAACCCAACGAGGAGCAGAAGGTGTTGACAAGCAGTTTCGATGAAGGATTCACTGTAAATGCTCACAAACAAGTTTTCAGGAGGTTTTGATATAGCAGATAAATAAAATACAAGTAAGTAAAATGCGAGAATAATAATTGCAGCAAGTGGCCCAATCCATTTTAGCACAAAGGACAAGCCGGTTTGTTTACTTATGATGACCAAACGTTCTTGAGGACACACGGGAATTTAGTCTAGTGCTTTCGCTTCATATAGTTGATTAATCTTCATTGTTTTGATAAGTGTTGTGTGGGTGAACCTATGCTAATGCACCGCCCTTCCTAGGACTAATACATACTTGTGATTAAACCCCTTGCAAGCATCCGCAAATACAAGAAAGTAATTAAGATAAATCTAACCGCAACCTTAAACTCCGAGATCCTGCTATCCCTCATGCATCGATATACCAACGGGGTTCGGAGTTCTTGTCACTCCGGCAACCCCACAATTAGCAAACGAATACAAGATGCATTCCCCTAGGCCCATAAAGGTGAAGTGTCATGTAGTCGACGTTCACATGACACCACTAGAAAAATAACACCACAACTTAAATATCAAACCATTAAATATTACTCAACATAGTTCACTACTAACATTTAGACTTCACCCATGTCCTCAAGAACTAAACGAGCTACTCACAAGACATCATATGGAACATGATCAGAGGTGATATGATGATGGATAACAATCTGAACATAAACCTTGATTCAACGGTTTCACTCAATAGCATCAATAACAAGGAGCAATCAACACCGGGAGAGTTTCCCCTATGAAATACTAAAGATTCAACCCTAGATGTTACAGCGGAGACGAGGTGCAGCGGTGGAGATGACGGTGTCGGTGGTGGAGATGATGATGATGATCCCAATGAAGTCCAGCTCGATGACGGTGACGATGGCGACGATTTCCCCCTCCGGGAGGGAATTTCCCCGGCAGATTTCTGCCTGCCGGAGAGCTCTTTTCTCTCTGGTGTTTTTCCGCCTCGAGGAGGCGGCGATGACTATCCTCGATGTCCCCCGCACCTTAGGGTTTCTGGGAGATGAAGTACGCGAAAGGGCGATGGCCGAGGGGGTCGTGGGCCCCCTCCCCACGTGGCGGCGCGCCGGCATTGGTGGCCGTGCCGTCCCATGGGGAGGGCCCATGGCGGCCCTCCTCAGCCTCCCCTTTTGGTTGGCTCCGTCATCTGGAAAAATAGGAGCTTCCGTATATTTTCCGTCAATTGTTGATCTTCAGAAATACTGTATCCTGACGGTGCTTTTTTCCAGCAGAATTCTGACTCCGGTGAGTAATTCTCCAATAATCATGAAACATGCAAAATAGGTGAAATAACATAAGTATCATCCCTAAATATGAAATGTATCAATGAATAACAGTAAATTATGATATAAAATAGTGATGCAAAATGGACGTATCAACTCCCCCCAAGCTTAGACCTCGCTTGTCCCCAAGCGAAGCCGAACTCGATAAACAAGACCACATGTTTATGGAGTGAAGAGTCGATAAATAAAATACGGACAAGAAGCATCACATTTATTAATTCACACAAAACATTCTAGTAAACAACTTCCTCATATAACTCAACTTGAAACAAGTAAAGGGAAATCACAAATAAAGGTGCATAGGAAATCATAATTGGTGATGGCAAACTTCGTTCTTGGTCAAAGAACAATTAACGATTGTACTTATCTTTCGAGCAGAGCCTTTATATTAGAGCTTATATGGCAGAACTTACATGCTCAATCATAACAATCTCCTCATAATCATTGATAACCTTCAAAGTCATATTCATTCAGATAAAATTTGTACTAAACAAAGAAAAATAAAAGAAATGATTAAATAGATCACAATATAAATGGTTGGATCACAACAACTCAATTGCTTGCTTGAGATAGAGGGAAATAGGTTTACTGACTCAACATAAAAGTAAAAGACAGGCCCTTCGCATAGGGAAGCAGGGATTAAATCATGTGCTAGAGCTTTTCAAGTTTTGAAATCATATAGAGAGCATAAAAATAAAGTTTTGAGAGGTGTTTGTTGTTGTCAACGAATGGTAGTGGGCACTCTAACCCCCTTGTCAACCAGACTTTCAAGAGCGGCTC
>NC_061514.1:142389700-142486573 GCF_022539505.1 Lolium rigidum
TGCGGCCCCACCCGGTCAGACTAACGGTCAAGGCCTCTGACCTGACGGCTACCAGCCGTTCCAGCACTTGTGCGTGTTTCAAACTAGAGGAGGGGAAAACTGAGGAAAAACTAAGGGACTGAGGAAAACTGAGTACAACTAACGAACCAGGGGCACGAAAATAGAAATCCCTAGTAAAAATCCCAGAAAATTCCAATACAACGAAAAATACTTATACCGAGTCTAAGAAATTAGTTTTCTCTCAGTTTTTATTTTATTTTAGAAATGCTTTAGCCTTTTAGTAATTCCCCAAAATATGTTTCTAGGGTTTGTTAAGTACCCGGAGGTTTTAAACATTGAAATATGCACAATAGGTCATTTTCATGAGTATTCATCCACGATATATGTTTGAATCAAAATAAACTTAAATGGATCTATTTAAATTTAAATAATTCAAAATATGTGATATTGGTATGATATGAATTTATATTACTAAACCCAAAGCGTGGGACGCAACATAAATTTAGCTCCTTTGTCTAGGTGGATATTCAACCTTAACATGTCACCACCGAGGTACATGTATTTCAAACAGTACATTGTAACTAAATGCAATCTAATGCACCTCTAAGATCTGTGGTGGACCGTTAGATATGGTTCATGACCTATTTAATTTTATGGGCCACGAACCATTCAATCAACAAAGTTGTGGAAAATCTCAAAGATCCATTTGACTTGCATGGAAATTGTAGTGACTTTACTTCTACATTGCTAGTGGAGAAGGAGAACCACCAACATATAAGGTGAGATTTAATCATGTGTACCTGGAGAAAAGAGGGCAAAAACACGCATTCTCATACGCTCATCTCGTCTCGCCTGGCAGGTAACTTGTATTTTTTTTGTTAATCGAGTTTGATTTTGTGAATGATCTCGAAGATTACATTTTAAATTTGGTGCACCATTTATGCTTTCGGTGTTCATGTCAATAAACGAGACCATGCATTTGTATGCTGCGTTTGGACGAGTTGATGGACTAGCATGATTATGAAGTCAACGTTCTATGTTTCTAGACACTTCTTTGACCACATGTACTCCAAACTTAACAGGTCAAGCCTAAGAAGAGGAGAAAGAATGATGAACAACAACAGTCCCATGATTATAGGCAAGATCCTTTTACCAAGCTGTTTGCGGTGATCCTTTGACATAACACCAATGAAATACCGTTTCACTAATATTACATCTCTCAGAGTGGTACAATAAAAACATATATGAGTTAAAGGCATGTCTATAGAGTTACAACACATACTCTTTACAAAAGATCAACACAACCTCTTAATTACAATGAGATAAAACTGCAAATAAATTCGAGAAGAATAAATCGTAGACTAGACTTATTTCTAGCTATACCTATAGAGGTACTTGGTTGGATATAGAAACTACGAGTGAGCCCTAGCTACTTAGGTTCTAGGGTTAGGGAATTGGATACCCTCCTACTCCTAGCATAGGTTTCCACCATAGACTATGTAGAAATTGACTTCGTTGACTCCTCTGCATGGTTCTTGCCCCTTGTAGTAGTTGCCTTCTCCGTCTTAAAGTTCGCGATAGTTTCTCCTTTGATGACTCCCAATCCAAACAGAGGGTTCAAGAGGGAACGGGTGAGTACGAATGTACTCATCAAGTTCAATAGTAGAAATAGGTGTACCATGCACTAGCTATAGTCATAGACCGGAAGGTCGTAGGAAAATGCAATTTGTCGTAAACATTTGTTCAAAATGTTGATTTTATTCTGAAAAGCTATATCCATTAGTCTTCACAAGGTGTCTTGAACTTCATGGGGCTCCTTCCCTGAAGCGTTTGTAGTTCCAAACCCGAAATAGGGAGTGACAAGCCACAATTCAATATACTCTGCAGAGGTGTATTACTTTACCCATAAGAAAACATATCCTTGTCTTTGACATCCGAGTTGCATGCTCATCCACACTTCCTTGGTGTGAGGCCCAATATAAGATCTAACATAATCACTGCCCTTCTCCGCAACCCCGCATACCCACCCTTATTTTACCTTTGACCGAGTTTAGGTCCCAACTTCACCTTGGTTGCTTTCCCCTCGGCGCATGACCCTCAGCCACAACCTACAACCCATCGTAGATACACAATACCATGGGAACAATACGGGGTTCCACCCCGCCAGACTCCGCCGACCTATGGTAGAGTATTTCCATTGATATGCGAGAGGAAAAAGGTACATCTAACCCTAACCCTATTCCAGATCTTATGGTTAACACGAGATTTATGGCCCAATAATAACTGGATGATATTTGTTGTTAATCCTATGTGAATACATAACCCAGTTGCAATGGAACCTCCACCATACTCATGCCATGGTTTCATCCCACACCACATAGTCATATTCATAATTTGAAAAGTGAAACTTTGCTTTTAAATGCAGGAATGATACAATTAATACTTTGCAAGTAATTTGATAAAAATAATCAAATGGCATGAGCAAGAGTGAACTTGTATTTTTCGACTGAAGATAATGCAGACAAAAACTTTGATACGGGATAACTCCAAATCCTTAAATAGCATCATCGTCCAGTAAGGACAATGTTTAAAGAACTTGCAAGATGCTATAATGCATAGTATGCGATGCAATATCTCTAAGCGTAACTTAACCCCGATTTTACGTTTAGTGAGTTATAATGATTTATTTTATGGTGTGTCACACTTTTAAACAAGGTTCTTATTAGGGTTTTGATTAACTTGGGATCAAATAACAGTGATGTAATAAATCATAGCAATCATATTAGCATACATGAAATAGTAGTTAGCATAACATGTATAGAACAGTTGTTAGTTTTTAGTACTATAAGACATGGTTAACGATTACTTGATATTTACTTCAAAATAAATAACTTTTGAAGAACATGTTTATTAATGAAGAAAAAGTATAACAATTGGGGCTAATGAGTTCTTGGGTTTTGAAACGACGAGATGTCGCCTAGAGAAAGGGTGAATAAGCGTTTTAAAAACTATTACGGATTTGGCTTGTAATAATGCGGAATTAAACTAACGTTTATTTTACAATCGCAAAACCTAAATATGCTAGGCTCAACTAAGTGCAACAACAAATACTCAAACTAAGCAAGATAGGCACAAGATATAAGAACACAAGTGATAGCAAGATATAAGTAATTCAAGCATGATGGCTATCACAAGGAAAATAAACTTGGGTATGAAATAACTGAGGCATGCGGAGACGAAAATGTATTCCCGTGTTCCCACACGAAGTGAGGTACGCCAGGCTACCACGAAGGTATCCCGAACACCTCGAAGGCTCACCTTATTCTCCATGCAAATACCACGAAGGACAAATGCCTTTCCCTTATGGTTAGCTTTTCCTCCATTCCGGAGATGGCAAGCTCCACAACCACTTCACAACCTCCACGAAGGAAAAGCCGGTGTCTCTTCACAATCTTCCACGAAGAGATCACCGGAGCACCAACCACCAAGCCAACTAGGAGGTAACCCCTCCTAGAGTAACAAGATCACGGTCTCTCACTCGAACTAGTCGTAATGGAGATCTCAACACTTATGTAAGGATGAAAAATCAAGAACATAAAGAATGTTCAAATCCTTCACATTCAAATCCCACCAAAGCAACTAATGCTATATATGGATGAACTAGAGAGCAAGAACAAATGAGGATATAAACAAATGACTCCAAGATCTATATCCCAAGAGTTCCCCTCACTTAGAGGAGGATTCCGTTTCCGATGAACTTGGGCTTGTTGAAAAGTGAGCAACAAGCTCAAGAACTTCACACAAAGAAACACAAGAAGCAACAAGAATAAGGATGCAAGGTATGCAAATTATTGATCTCCCTAAGAGGATTCAATCAAATTACCCAACTAAAAGCCCCTCTTGATATTGCAGCTATCTATCCTATAACCCGGTCTCCCAAAAATCACCTTGAGGCCGGTAAAAGTAAAACCTAGCAAGGCCGTAACTTTTCCTTGCACACCCCGCTTGAGCTTGATTACACCGCTTCAAGCTCCACCTAAGCCGGAATGTCCACTTAAACATTGTTGCTTCTAGAAGACTCATGATTGCTCCCCCATACACTACTATGGGAAATATACCTTGAAGCACATCTTCACAAGTCCATTATCACCGAATAGACAACAAGCTTCAAGCATAAGTTCTCAAGATACTATTAGTCTTGATTAATATTGTATCTCCTCATGCTCTATCATAATATCTTGAGATATACATAGAACTCTTCATTTGATTGCATGCTCTAAACCATAGTCAACCATAGCTCAACTCATGAGACTATCATAACACAATCTTAGAGCCATACCTTGAATTCTTCTCTTGAAACCAAACTCTCAAGATCTCAATCATATATTACTCTTCTCTTCAAATCGATCTTGATGCCAATACTAAAAGTATATCTTTATCTTCATGGCATCCACACTTGAATCCAATACATGGACTACAAGAATTACCTATTGAATATTCCTTCATATGAAATCAATGAAAACATTAGTCCACAAGGATTGTCATTAATTACCAAAAAACACACTTAGGGTCAATGTACCCTTACATGTTTACTATTCTTTTTCAATTGGTTCACTAAGTAAGTAGTAGATGTCCTTTGAAAAAAATGAGTGTATATGCATCTAGGATTTGTAGGGTTTAGTAGAGAATGAACACATAAAGTGAATTACTACATAGGGTGGATATTGCGGTTGATCACAATGATGTGATACAAAAGAATGGTGATGACATTGAGAATAAAAACTAGGTTTACATTTAGTTGGTACTACTTATCATTTAGGGTTTATTAGCATGAACACATGAAATGAATAATTTTACTTGCATTTGGGACTTGTAAAGTTCTAGTAGAACATGGGCTTGCATCAATTTACTTGTTAATTATCTTAGGGGTAGTTGCTGATAACCTCCCAAGTGCAGGGGATCACCGTAGTACAATTCAATAAGCATTTGAGTGTCGAACCCACGAGGAGCTGAAGGTAAACTATCTATTCTCGAAAGCCTATACCCGCTTATATGGCCTTCTATGCAAAGCTAGGATCTATAGTGTGTGTGTGTGTGTGTGTGTGTGTGTGTGTGTTGTGTGTGAAGAGGTTTCTACTATAGAACCATGAGTGCTGAAATAAAATGCAATAAGTAAAACTAATGCAAGATAAGAAAAGTGATATGTAGTGGAGTAAGATAAAGTAAATCAAGGGAATAAGTGTCTTGGAAAATTTCTATTTCATTTGTGTGGTTGTCACAATTAGTGAGGCTTAGTATAGTATTTTTATTGTTTTCTTCTAGAGGGGAGCCATAAATAGGTGCATCCATTGACATGAGCAGTTGCACCACTAGTGATTGATCCCAAGGCGAGTTAAGAACACACAAGGGAATTATTAAGACATAAACTCCAACCACCACTATAATTTCAAAGGTCCCATAGTTATACCCCCGTTGATTAACCATGAATTAATATAACACGAATATAAGAATTGGGACATGGTTTCGGTCAAGCTCTAGTTGTCCCTCCTCCTATACTCAATGGTGTCAACCTCATGCATTCCCCAACATATGTGTGCACTCATATATTAGTACAAGAGATCATCATATAAGATAACAAATACTTATGGAACATCACAAATTATCTCACAATTGCCACGAACAAGTCACCACTCAAACAAAGACATGGAGACACAAAATACCATGGGAAAGTGATAGATTGTTGATGGCTCTCAAGTGCAGAAGATCAATTGTAGTACTTTTCAAATAGAAAAGTTATCGAACCCACAAGGAGCTGAATGTATCGGTTAGCAGAAATAACAAGAAAGCAGCAATAGTAAAGTAACGGTTTTGATGTTTTGGGTATATTGTTTGCAATAAAATTATAAAAACTGAATGTGGAAAGTGAACAGAAAATAAGTAAATGCTCTCGATGAGAGAAAATTCCAATCCTCTATGCAGCAAGAGGACAAGCTCAAGTGTTTGTGCGTGCTGATATGAGACTACACTTCCCGAGGGCGGCATGGATTCACTAGCATCTGAGTTCTAACAACATGGTAAATATCTTGTCAAGCTTTATTCAATTAGGGGCGGAGCTTTAGTTAGGTGCAGCCATAAGCATGTGCAAATACACCCCTTATGATGGGGTCCTAGAGATATTTTTATGTGCAAGTATAGGAATCATTAAGACATAAATGTCCCATCATAGCCATAAGATTTAAGGTCCCCGACATAAACCCCTCTAATGCAACCCATAGTGTTGAAAGATAGTTTCTCTCATTCCAACCCCTCCAACACTAATGCATTACATCAATGTGTAGCCCTATGAGCCCATATAGGTGAAGTAATATGCAGTCTACGTTTGCATAAAACCATCATAGAACAACATAAAAGATAGAAAACTTGACCAAATACTCATTGCACATCATATAAAATCATAGCCAGATCATCCTATGCCCTCAGGAACGTGGGGAACTACTCACAAGTATCAAACATGATATGGACCAGAGGCATAATGGTTCCAACACAATATAAATATATAATCTCCCCACCAAATAATGACAAATACCAATCACGAACATGCAATAGCACTAAAAGTAGTATGAGGGGGATGGCATCGATCTCGTAGATGGATATGGTGGTGATGATGGTGCTGGTAGTGATGTTGATGGAGATGCCTCCTCCAAAGACAAGGATGATTGGGGATGTCGATGGCGTCGATTTCCCCTTCACCGGAGGCACCGGTGCAGCAGGATCTGCCCTCTCCCGGAGTAGGAGAGGACTTTCGCCTCAGCTGCCGCCCCAATAAATCTCAGGAAAATTATGCCTTAGGTTTTTGGGCGAAACGGAGCGTCTGGAATAAAGGGTGGCCGAAACGATGCCTGAGGTGCAAACGGGCATGGGTGGCGCAGCCAGAAGGTTGGGCCGTGCCACCTGGTGCCGTTCGCACCTCGTGGCCCCTCTCGCGTGATTATTTCGCTCACGGCTTTTTTTCGGGTGAAAACTGGTCAAGTATTTTCCCTTGAATTTTTGCGATCCCGAAAGTCCTGAAACAAATAAAATATGAACAAGGAGGTTTTCATCCTCCCATGAATTAAATACCAAAGAATGGGATTTTTAGGAAAGTCCCGGATATCATCTAAAAATGCATAAAGAACAATGTGTGAAGGAAAATGACAACGAAAACTAACCCTGTGTGTAGCAATAATGATGATGCAAAATGCACGTATCAATTGCAATACACATCATGTTTGCCAAGAGATTACAAATGGGTAGATGAAGATGGTGCTGATGATGTTGATGAAGATGATGATGACCACAACGAAGGGGGGAGGGGGGGGGGGTGGAGTCCACCGGATGCGATTCCAGCAGTGTTTCCCCCTCCGATCTCCGCTACCGACGGTCTGCTGACTCTCAATTTAAGTGTTTTTGGTCTGCGCTTCCGTAGCCTTGACAAAACCCTGGGAGGTCGTATATATAGGGGTATTAGGTAAAAATAAGTCCGTGGGCGCAAGATTGAAGCGAATCGAATGGACGAGGTCGAAAAGAGCACAGGTGGCGCGCCCACCTGCCTAGGCATGCCACCAGGCCTATTTCCTAGCCTGTTGACCTCTTGGTGTCCCACTTTATCTCATTTTGTTTGTCTCAAAATTTTAGAAGCGTGGCCCCTAACCTTGCCCTTTTTCGAGTCACGTAGCTCCTGGAAAGTCAAAATCATTAAAAATAGGCGTTTTCCGCCAGACAGAGTTAGAACCGGAGGAGAGGGGATTGTTTACAAAATCCCCTAAAACAATATAAAACATGAAATTAACATTATATAAGATGCAAATATGTATTAATATGTGGCAATAAAGTTCAAAGTACATGTATGCATTTTACATGCCTCAGTTGCTAAGACAAGATGTTTACTTTTGTTATCCTTCTAGGGTTTTACATAAAATTATGGAGTTAATTAGGGTTTTATTCATAATGGAATTAGGGTTTCCTATTTGTTATACATTTTTAAAGTACTAAGTTTTTAAGTGAGGCTGAAGTTAATAAACAACTTTTAAATACAAGTTAATAATGGGTTTAACATTTTTCTTATTTTTCTCATTTTAAGAAAATGTTAATCATAATAAATATCAATTTATATTAACAATGGATAATTATGATAAATAAGTTTTTGTAGTGTTTTCTAAAACAGCGCCTATAGCATAATCACTTGCATCACACATAATTTGAAAATTTAAATTCCAATTAGGCGGTTGAATTATAGGAGCACTTATTAAAGCATTATTTAAAACATTAAAAGACTCCACACAATCATCATCAAAAGAAAATGGAACATATTTTTGCAAAAGATTAGTAATAGGATTTTTGATATTTTAGAAAAATACTTAATGAATCTTCTATAAACCCAACATGCCCAAGGAAACTTCTTATGCCTTTGATATCCCGCCGATATGGTGGCTTCTCTATGGCTTCTATCTTTGCGCGAGCCACTTCAATGCCTCTTCCAGATACTCGATGACCAAGGACTACACCTTCTGTAACCATAAAGTGACACCTCTCCCAATTAAGGACTAGGTGTTGATCCTCACACTGTTGTAGAACTTTGTTAAGGTTGAATAGATAATTATCGAAAGAGGTACCATAGACAGAAAAATCATCCATACATACTTCCATAATCTTTTCAACATAATCAACGAATATAGCATTCATGCATCTTTGAAAAGTAGCAGAAGCATTACATAAACCAAATGGCATTCTTCTATAAGCAAAAGTACCAAAGGGACAAGTAAAAGTAGTCTTTTCTTGATCATCTTTGTGCACATGTATTTGAGAAAAGCCAGAATAACCATCGAGATAACAAAAGTGTGAATGCTTAGATAATCATTTTAACATTTGATCAATGAAAGGTAAAGGATAATGATCCTTACGAGTGGCTTTATTTACTTACTGAAATCAATACACATCTATAACCAGTAACAATACCCTGAGCAACAAGTTCATTTTCATCATTTGTAACCGCAGTGATTCCACCTTTCTTAGGAACACAATGAACATGACTTACCCATTTACTATTAGCTGTAGGATAAATTATACTAGCATCTATAAGTTTGATTACCTCTTTTCTTACCACTTCCTTCATTTTTGGATGAAGACGGCGTTGGTAATCAACAACGGGATTTGCATCTTCTTCCAAATTAATTTTATGCATGCATAGAGCTGGACTTATACCTTTAAGATCATCAAGATAATATCCAATAGCCGACCTATGAGCATGCAATACCTCTAGTAATTTTGTTTCTTCCTCTCCTAAAAGATTAGCACTAATAATAACATGATATATATTTTTCTCATCAAGGTATACATATTTCATATCATCGGGCAAAGGTTTTAATTCAAAACTAGGATCTTCCTTGGGTGGTGGTAACACTCTAAGATTATCAGGTGGAATATGCAATTGCAAATGCAGTGATTGTTGAGATAAAATTTGTTCTAATGCTTCTCTTTCTTCATTACTATATGGTTCCTATTGATTAAGTACATATCGTTCCACCGCGTCCGATGAAGCAACTGCCCCAGAGGCAAGAGTTTCCACAATATCTTTTTGAAACTTTTATTTTTATAAATTTTTATCAGTAAACTTGGAAAAATTAAATTATAACCTTTCTCCAACACATTTAATAAACACTCTCTCTTTTGGCAAATCAATTTCAGCACCAACTATATGTAAGGAAGGTCTACCAAATATAATAGGAAAAAATGCATATTGGGAGCAACCAAGTACAATAAAATCAGCGCCTACTAATACTTCAACATCTGTTACCATACCAACATACTAATAAATTCCCTATTAGCAAGTTGAATAGTTATACCCGTTTCCTCCATGTGTATGGGATCAATATCGGGCTTGATTTCAAGATAAAGAGAATATGGTATCACACTTATACTTAATCCAATATCACAAAGACCATGATATCATGAAGTTCCAATAGCACGAGATATAATAGGTTACCAGTTCTAGTAGTCTTACCTTGAATTACCTCAGTAGAATCTTCACATAAATAGACATCACAAGGAGTCTCTTCATTTAATTCCTTCATGGACGAAATTTGATGCTTCATAGAGATTTGTTCATAAGGCTCATGACATATTTTAGCACCCTTATTTTCAACGGTGGTCAGCAAATTTTCTTTTCACCCTATTCGGATATGGATGAGATTCCACATATTCTTCTATAATAACCGATGAAGTTTGCTGAACCTGTTTCTCAACTTTAGCGATACATGGTGAAGTCTTAAGGGATTCAGTAAATGCCTTAAATCCTATCTTAGAAAAATTCAAATGGTTAGCAAAAGATTTTGAGACTTCTACTAAAATATGAGGATCGAGACCAAACCTATCCTTCAGTTCTTCAAACAATATAGTAGTAAATAAATTCTCTACACATGCATATTCAAAATCGAAATGAGGCTCATTACCTTCATCAAGATCCCATGCAGCTAAATTATTAGCAATAGTATCCAATAAATTCCTTGCTTCGTGTTGAGTTCTACTAGTAAAACTCCCTTCAGATGAATTATCTAAAAAATCCCTATGATGTTGGGGCAGCCTCACATAGAAGTTTATCAATATAAGACTATCATAAATACCATGACAAAGATTCTTATAGATGTGTTCATTAAGCCCCCCCCCCCCCAAGCTTGAGCAATACTCTCTCCAAGATGAGGCCAAAAATTATAGATATGACAACGATCATCATAAGCTTCTTTAGGAGTATAAAACTTGGTGTAAAAAGCCTTCCTCAATAATTCCCAGTTAAGACGGCATTTAATATCCAGAGATCTAAATCATATGCGAGCATTACCATATAGATATAACTAGATGATTCCCCGCACGTTGTTGCGGGAAGTTTTTGTTGTATGAAATTTGCATAGGAAAGGAATTAAAGGAACGGAAATTTATGTAGAAAAAAGAGCACATTGTTACATGAATTTGTAGGCAAATATCAGTATGAAATTTACAGTGCAAAGAATATTTAGAGTAACTCAACCACACACACAATGATATCATCCTCATCGACCTTATGACCTGGGAAGTGCCATTGCTGCAATGCGTCTCTATGGAAACAGATAACAGTGTTTATCTCGCCACATCCAATTATCTCTGGCCATATCTTCAAGCCAGGGTTGGGAACAACGCGATGTACACATACACAAAGTGCGCACACGGACACACGTATGAACTCAGTACTACGATAAGCACAACACAGTATAGAAATATTCAGAGGAGAAACAAACCGAAGTATAGCTAGACACGTAGTCCTCTCGAAGGAGTCTCAGTCAAGGCGGAGTATGCTGCAACACGCCGTGACCGAGGGTCCTGCTGGCGGCTGCATCACACTCGCCACTGGAAGGTGATGTGGCACTTCGATTTGGCTTCCATAGCTTTAACGATTTGGTGAAAGAATGGAGAGGAGCATCTACTAAAGCAGGTGGTTATATATAAGCACAAAAATATGTTTCAGATCTCTATGAGTTTCTTGTGAATTTATTTCGCTCGGAAGAAGACGAACAATCTCGTCAGAAAAACATGTGAAATTGAGGAGTTATGGGTATTGCTCCTGGAAGGAGAGACGGTATGATTACTCACAGTCCACTGAGTTGGAGAAAGTATACTGAGTGGCACGATGGATGTTTAGAAAAGAGGAAGAGTTGGTTCGGTTGCAATCCAGACAGGAAGTGTGGGTAGAAGCCGAACAGGCTAAAATGTCATAAAAAAGGCCGAATTAAGAGCTAAAACGTTATGCATGGCAATGCTAACATGGCAGATTTGCATGATGTTGTAGACTATAATTGCTTAAGGTTGCTTGGTGAGGTGGATAGCTTGCATGTTATGAGAATTCAACTTAGTGGGTTGCTCCTATTTAGATATTATAGATAACTTCCTCTTCACATGATCATGAGGAACATCAGCCAATTTTAATAAAGAGCATAGATCTTCAATATCATGAAGATGTCCCACAACAGTTTTACTCTTATCACCTCTAAAGGTTAGTTTCATAGCTTGTTTGGCAATAGCATCAGGAATTTGAAATGCCACCTTAAGCTCAGGTGGTTTCTCTTCATTTTCTCTAAGATATTTAATATAGGCATAATCATATAAAATCAAACCAACCTCATCACGGCTAGACGTATCCATGATGAGACAAATAGCAAATAATAAAAACAGTAAAAGCTTTCTTACCATTCACTTACCAATAGCGCTACGCTCCCCGGTAACGGCGCCAGAAAAGTGTCTTGATGGCTCCCAAGTGCAGGAGATCAGTTGTAGTATTTTCTGAATAGAAAGGTTGTCGAACCCACGAGAAGCTGAGGGTATTGGTTAGCGAAAATAACAAGAAAACAATAATAGTGAAGTAACGGTTTTGGTGTTTTGGGTATATAATTTGCAATAAAAATAAAGTGCGAAAAGTAAATAGAAAATAAGTAAATGCTCTCAATGAGAGAAAAACCCAATCCTCTATGCAGCAAGAGGACAAGCTCAAGTGTGTGTGCTTATATGAGATTAAAGTTCCCGAGGGCGGCATGGATTCACTAGCATCCGAGTTCTAAACAACGTGGTAAATATCCTGTCAAGCTTTATTAAATTAGGGGCGGAGCCATAGTTAGGTGTAGCTATAAGCATGTGCAAATACACCCCTTATGATGGGTACTAGAGCCAGTTTCAGGTGCAAGTATAGGAATCATTAAGACATAAATGTCCCATCATAGACATAAGATTTAGGGTCCCCGACATAAACCCCTCTAATGCAACCCATTGTGTTGGAAGACGGTTTCTGTCATTCCGACCTCCAGCACTAATGCATTACATCAAAGTGCAACCCTATGAGCCCATATAGGTGAAGTAATATGCAATCGACGTTCTCATAAAACCGTCATAAAACAACATAAAAGATAGAAAACTTGACCAAATACTCATTGCACATCATATAAAATCATAGCCAGATCATCCTATGCCCTCAGGAACGTGGGGACCAACTCACAAGTGCCAAACATGATATGTACCAGAGGCATAATGATTACAACACAATCTGAATATAATCTCCCCACCAAATAATGACAAAGTACCAATCATGAACATGCAATAGCACTAAAAATAATATCCGGGGTTCAATTCAACATAAACTATGAGGGGGATGCCGTCGATCTCGTAGATGGAGATGGTGGTGATGATGTTGCTGGTGGAGATGTTGATGGAGATTCCTCCTCCCAAGCCAAGGAGGAGTGGGGATGTCGATAGCATCGATTTTCCCTTCACCGGAGGCACCGGTGTAGCAGGATCTTCCCTCTCCCGGAGTAGGAGAGGACTTTCGCCTTCGCCGCCGCCTCAATAAATCTCGGGAAAATTATGGATTAGGTTTTTGGGCGAAACAGATCATCCGGAATAAAAGGGGGGTCGAAGCTATGCTCGAGGTGCAAACGGGCATGGGTGGTGCAGCCAGAAGGTTGGGCCGCCACCTGGTGTCGTTCGCACCTCGTGGCCCCTCTCGCGTGGTTCTTTTTCTCACTGCCTTCTTTCGGGGGAAAAACTGATCAGGTATTTTTCTCTTGAATTTTTGCGATCAAGAAAGTCCCGAAACAAATAAAATACGAAAAAGTAGGTTTTCTCCTTCACAGGAATTAAATACCAAAGAAGGGGACTTTGTAGGAAAGTCCAGGAAATCATGTAAAAATTCATAAATAACAATGTATGAAGGAAAATAATAATGGAAACTAAGCCTATTTGTAGCAATAATGATGATGCAAAATACACGTATCAAATGCCCACAAGTATAGGGGATCGTTGAAATCTTCGATGAGAAGTATTACCCAAATTTATAGTTCGACTCAAGGGGAACACAAGAATACCAACAAGAATTTAGCAATTGAGACGCCACTTTCAACCACACATGTGTATCAATATACTCAAGAAGCAAGTGGTGATTATAGCAATTGAATCAAAACAGTAGAACAAAATAGTAAATAGTAGCAGATTTCTAGTTTTCACTGGAAGTAGTGAATTTGTAACTTCAACGGCTAAAAGCATAGGCATGATGTGATAGAGGGGTGTTGCATGAATAATATTGATCGTATAATGTAATACAAATAACATAGTGTTCATCTCTAACTATGTTGTGTGCATGTATGTGTTCCAAATATAGTTATGTGTACTAACCAAGTGAATTTGAACAACATCTATTGTCCTACCTGCCCATTTCACTGGGGCCAACTTGGAACTATAGGTAATTAAGGTATACCCCTTCGAATAGCCCGTAACAAAGAATTAGAATTCAATGAACACACAATATCCTCAAACTACCACATATTCCCCTTGTTTTCCCTAATTGCCACATTAGGATTCGAGGTTCAACATAATAATAGGTAATACACACTTTGCATACACATACCAAACTCATATATATGATAGGGGAATAAAATGTCAGTACTAAAATCATGTCACTAGGGACCTGGAAACAAGCACTAAACATAGAAAAGGTATATCAACACCATAAAAGAAATCCTCAAGATAAACACATCAAATATCGATACATATGCATGATTACATGATCAAACTCATCCAATCCCCATCCACCTCACATGCCTACATAGAACTTCTCACTCATGGTGATTGAGAGTGAGCACATGGTTGATAGAGACAGTGTTGATGGCGATGGTGGTGAAGGTGGCGTCGAAATCCCCCTCTCCGGCGTGGAGAGTAGGACCAATCTTACCTCCGAAACACAGATCGTGGTGGTGGTGGCGCTCTGTTTCGCAAAAAGCTCCCTCCTCCTAGCCAGGTCGGTTTTTAAGGTATATAAGGAGGTACACGAAAGGAGGCGGCAAGGCGATGTCCGAGGGCAGAACAATCCCATTTGGCATGGCTTGGGGTGGGAACCGCGCCACCTATCCTATTTCCCAGCCTTTTGACATGATGGTAGCCCACATCTCATTTTGTTCGTCTCAAAAATTTCAATGTGTGGCCTCTGACCTTGTCCTTTTTAGAGTCCCGTAGCTCCCGTACTATCCAAAATACTAACAGAAGGTTTTTCTGCCACACAGAGTTAAAACCAAAACAGAAGGACTTTATAAGAAAGTCCCATAAATCATCTAAGAATACACAAGTAATGATATATTAATGCAAATAACAATATAAACCAATCTTATACGTTGCTATTATGATGATACAAAATGCACATATCAGTGATATATGCTTATCAAATTAGGTTTTATCTTATTCTCTTATATCTCCTAAGCATATTCACGTGTTAAACATGATCAATTTATTCCCCACTAACCTCTATTTATTAACTTCCTCTTATCACACTTATTCTAGGATCTTAGGGTTTATAATCATTACCAAATTGTGATGATCATGGTATTGGCCTCCTAAGGCATCACTAGTGAAATAGGGTTCTCACCCGCAAGATCAAGTCCAATAGAGTATAACACTTCTACTAGTCTCTCTTGGATACTCATCGCTATGGTTAGGTTTTGCAACATAATCCTAAGGTTACTTTAGTAAATAGTCGTAGGCTCCACCTAGTTAGCTTAGCTTGATTTGGTTTCTTATTCGATTCATGGGTAAGGTCTTATTCCATGGGAGTGGTGTTTTGGCACCCGGGAGCATATGTTCCCGGTTTTTAAATTTCGTTTTAAATACATTTTTCAAATGTTAAAAAATCCAGACACAAAATTTAGTTGGTACATTTAGAAATTTTACACGTTCACAAAGTGGTTTCACGAAAAACTGACATTTTTAGTGTCATGTGTAAAAAGGATAAATTTTGATGTTAATTTTTTTGTGTGTACGTGATTTTTTTTTGTCTTTTTCGCACAAGTCACAAAAAATGTCTTTTTTTTGCAAAACTTGATGTGTGCACGCAGAATGTCGATATGTAAGCGTGAATTTTTTGTTAGAACTTTTATAATATTTTAAAATGCATTTTTCAGTGGCAGGAGCATATGCTCCCATGTGCCGAATTGAGTTTCTCCTTATTCCACTTAATATTGTATTATTTCACCTTTCCAAAGTGAGATGGATCTTATCCTAGGTTTTCGCTCAAGAGTTGACCTTGTTTCTCTGATAGGTATAGACTTCTCCCTTCTCTAGGGTTTGATGTGGATGGATTGGAATAGAAAAGAATAGAATAAGGGGAAACTTGATGACAAGACTAGTTTTGATCTCCTTGTCATGAATTCAAGTATTGGGTTGAATACATACCATGAGGATCATGGTAAGAACATTAAATTTGGCTAAGACCTAGAAAAGATAAGTAAAGAATGTTTTATCTATGTTCTTGTTACTTAATTTGTAGTTGAATAAATATCAATATGTTGTTGCAAGGAATACTATATTATGATCCTTTAGAAGACACGACATTTAATCCTTAGTTAATTTGTTCTTGTAATACATCAAATCCCATTAGATCTAACTCATCGATCAAATCAATTTTACTCAAAGCAAGGTTTTAGCAAAGATCACATTGAACTTTATAGCGCTTGACTTGATGATCTACTTCAATTCCATCAACTCAAATGAAACTTCAGGCATTGTGATAAGTTCTATTTAAAAACGCGGATTTTTTTCCATATTATCTATTCATGAATGTAATGCACATATATGTAACCTCAAAAACCGCGATGTTACACCGTTTCAAGGTCTTCCCAATCCCGGTGACCACGTGCACGACCGTGCATGAGAGTAGAGGCTTCGAAACCGCATCACTTGAGAACATGCACCGAGTGAGGGATAGGTTTTTTGTTTTTTGTTTTTGGCAAGTCTAGCTGCGGTTGCTTGCATCAGGTCGACTACGTCCTACTTCGTCTGTTTCCTTTCTCATACGCCATCCCCACCACCATGGACGATAACAACAATGGTGCTTCCGTGGCCTTCTGAGCCGACACTTATGTACTATTCATCTCACCGTTGGCACTTGCATTTATTTTGTATGTATATCCACCAATCTGTTGGACAAGGCGACACCTAGGCACCGCTTAAGCATGCTTAGGTACTAGGCGATGGAAAAATGCTTCTCCTAGGGCATAAGCGGAAGTCTAGGCAGTGTAACCAAGAAATTGTCTTCCACAATAAGAAATCATGTCATACTTCATGATCGAGCTAGATGGGCATTATTATAAAGGTAGTTATTGTAAATTTACTCATTTACATGCTATAAATTAATGTTTACGCACATATAATAATAAATATACACACTTGATGGTATAAACTATGCCCACCAATAGGCTGCGCCAAGGCCGCTTAAGCATCGCCTAGGTACTAGGCCAATGCCAACCACCTCACTTACCCTAGCGCTTTTTCCAACCTCACCAAGACATGTCTAATTTTACCTATGTGATAGGTTTTTCTTATGCATTTGTGATATTGCTTTCCTAGATTAAACTTATTAAAAATTGCTTAAAATCAAACATATGTACCTGTTTTTTTTCGTTCACAAGAGGTAGGTACAAAATAGCTTGATGCTTGTGCTCTATTAGGCTCATATTACTATATTAGTACCTAAAATGTTCCCAAATGACATAGTAATAAAAGTTGTCCATGTAGAAGCGTAGCTTTCCAAGTACTCCTATGTAATTTGGAATTTGAGCCACATACTATTAACTCTAGGATCCTCAATTACTACTAGATATTTATTTATTCCCATGTTTCCTCGCGCACCAAGTGCTGCTACAAATACAATCACTCGTAGCAGAGAGCAATCTGAATTCTGAAACAAACCAGACCATTCATCTCGCTAACGATGCGTACACTAAACCTCGATAGGCAGCCTCCTAATTAATCTCAACAAAACAAAGAAGCTAGCTAGCTCGCTACGGCTAGGCTACTCCTACTCCTCGATGGGGCTAGCTGCTACTCCGGCTGGTTCATCGTTGGCGTCTTCATCTCCCACGCGTGCAGGTTCGTGACCTTGATCTCCGACTCGCCGTTATTGAAGACGAAGAGTTGCGCGTCGTCGCCGATGGCCTTCCTCGGGTAGACCCTGGTGAGGATGCACGTCTTGCCACCAGCTCCGAAGCTCTCCACCACGGAGTGGTCGATCTGAAACAAAGTGCGCCACATTGGTTAGATAGACCGCTCTTACGACATTGGTTTAATTGGCGAGAATGTGCACAGAGATAGTCGAGCGTACCAGTGTCCTTAGAGCGATCTTCTTGGTCTTGGCAATGTCGATGTTCACGAAGCCTGCAAAGGTCGGCCTGTAGATCTTTGACTCGTAGGACGACCTGTTCGATCAATGCGGAAGAGTAAATTAGGAATATTCTTCTTCTAAAATTGATCTATAATCTAATAATGCATGGAGAGTTATATATAGGGGTGACCTTGTAGGGTCATTGCACATGAGGACGACGTAGTTAGTGTCGTTGGTCTTGAACACCCTGAAGAAGACGGCCGTCCTCTCCTTGAGGTCGTCGGAGGCCAACAGCCAGAGCCCGAACGGCCCCACGCCGCCCTTGACGTGCGAGTTGAGCTTCTTGCACAGCCCCTGCGCGTCGGTCCGCCACGCCGGGTCGAACTTCTCCGCCTTGTCCAGGTTCTTGATCGCGAACGCCGCCTCCACGTCCGACTGCCATGCCATGCATAGCGGCGGCGCGAGTCGTCAGGATCAGGCTAACTAACCAAGTCTTGATATGCATGCATGCAATTAAGGTTCCGTTGTGTTTTGATTCAGGTTAACTGACCTGCACGGATTTGAATCCGGTGACCTTGAAGTAGTTGCCGCTCTTGACGGCCTTGTTGCTGACATTGACGTGGTTCCCGCGCAGCGACTTGATCTCCTCCACCGGCCACTGGATCAGCTGCCTACCGCTCCGCGATAGGAAGATCTTCCTCGGTATCGCCTGGAAATATTCAGCAACCATACGTCAGGATCTCAGTACGCGCTCGACCCGCTACATCACGATCTCTCATGTGATTTTATGTAGCGACCTGGATGCCAGCCCAGCCCTTTTGTCGGTCGTCGGGGACGGTGTCAGACTCGTTGGCCCATCCCCACAGCACTCGGCGCTTCTTGGCCGGGTCGAAGAAGGTCTTGGAGGCGTAGAAGTCGCCGTAGTCGTAGCGGAGGCCGTAGTCGTTGTCCGGGAAGAGGGGGTCCGGGGTGTAGCGGTCCTTGCCGTGGTCGTAGGTGCCGACGGTGTAGTACTCGTACCGCGTCAGGTCCAGGCTCACCTTCAGCACGTACTTCACCTCCTCCGCCACGGTGCGGTTGTGCAGCTCCGTCGTGTCCACGCCGCTCCGGTGGGGGCGGCTGCCACCGGCCACCGCCACGGGGTAGAAGTCCGGGCACTCCCACATCCCCGTGTCCCCCGCGTGCAGCGAGTGGTGCGCCTTCACCCAAATCTTGAAGTCCCGGCTCCGGTACAGTATCGCGATCCCCCTCATGTACTCCTTGCTGCCCACAATCAACCTCCAGTGTCTGCATTCGTGCAACACATATTTCATGTACTTACACCATACCCTCTCTACGTATGTATGTGTAACCTTTCATGCCCGGGTACAAATGTGATATGTACTTACCCGTCTGGCCCGTACCAGGCAGTGGTGGGATCACGGAAGGCGCTGGCGTTGATGCCCTCATCGGGGAAGATGATGGGGTTGTAGGTGGGCTTGATCCACTGGCGGAGGAAAGGGTCGGAGAGGTTGGCCGGGTAGGCCACGTTCTGCACCTGCCGCTCGCGGGGGTCGATGCCGGTGTACATGATGACGGGCATGCCGCTGGGCAGCACGGTGGCGGAGCCCGACCAGCAGCCCTTGACGTCGAACGGCTTGGACGGGTAGATCGCGGGCTCCAGCGCCACCCAGTCGATCAGGTCCGTCGACACCGAGTGCGCCCAAATGATGTTGCCCCACACGGCGCCCTTGGGGTTGTACTGGTAGAAGAGGTGGTACAAGCCCTTGTAATACATCGGCCCTGCACGCAAGCACACACGAATCAGGTAATTGTTTGATCCATTGAGATGATCGATTCCATATGACTGCATCGTACGTACCATTCGGATCTGATTGACCATTGCATCGTCGCCATGAGAAGTACGATCAATGCCATCCAACAACAAAGGCAACAAGAGATCAAAGAAACAACAAGAAATGAGTAAGAAATCCCTGATGATGCAAGGTATCAATACAAAAAGAATTTGGACGAAGAGTTGAACATCAATCTGACGTACCATTGATCCAATGCTTAGGAGGCTGGAAGTGGTACCCGGTGCGTAGCTCCTTGTCCACCTCCTTGGCCTCCAAAGACTGAAGCTCCGGGTAAACGATGTGCGATGCGCGCACCAAGGCCGCCCAACAGATCAGGGTCACAATCAACAGCGCCGCCGCCGTCCTCATGGCACTCACGCACCTCACTAGCTCAAGAAGACTACCAAGAGTGGAACGCTAAAACTGATGTGTGTGATATATGTCACACTCACACTCACACGCAGCTGCATCAGTATTTATAGGCACCAATGGATAGACATATGCACGCATGGACTGACTCAGTCCATTGTTGGATCGAGCTTTGAACAAATCTAACGCTACTCATTCCTCGTGGCTGGTTTAGGTTTAGGCGCGTAGGGCGTTGATTGGGAGTATTCTCTCCCTACGGTTCCGCTTCCTATTCAGCCGCGCGTGTGTGAACCTGGTAAGATTTGCACCGCGCATGCGGTGTAAATGCCGTACTACATGAGAGATAATTAGTTAGGAGCAGTTCAATAATATAAGCTATAGCTGGCTGTTGGCGGTAAGACTATCCATGATAGGGTATCATAGATAATATCATGCATTTCATATATGTAAAAAAACTGACGTGTCACTACAGTTAATGATGAGAGACAACATAATAGTATCATAGATAATAGACATTGTATCATATAGGGTTGAAAATGAAACGGAAACGGACGGAAACATGCTTTATCGTTTTTATTTCCCTCTATCTTGTCGGAATCGAAAACCCCGAAAACGAATATGAAAACGGAAATCATCGGATGTGAATACAAAATGGATACGTAGCGGATACGTTACGAAAATGGATATTGCCACAACACAATGCGTCATAATACCTTGATTTGTAGAGCGAAAGACACACATAAATAAAAAGACAATAAGACAAGATATATCACTTAACTTCGACAAGCGGCAATTCAACATAAAGTAACACACATAGTTTAACGGCTGCATGCACGCACAATTATACAAAGTGATTAGGGTTAGAGTAATTAGTGGACTTGGTACATGGCCAAGCCCAGTTTCATGTGTAAATGTAGGCTTACTAAATGCACGGGCCTCTCTAGGTTATATTTCCGGAAACATAATAGCACCTAGAACTAAAAAAATAATATCAAATAGATCTTTCTACGCAATTTTATATTGAGATTCTATAAATCAATAAGTACTCCGTTCCTTTAGGATAGGGTGTAAATATTTTTCTAGATTTTTCTCAAAAACGCGCATGGTGCAGTGAGTCGCTGCTCTTCCAAAACTACCCTCCCTCCCGTTTCACCCTCCCTCTCCTCTCTGCTCCGCCTTGTAATGGCACCATTCACTTCAAGGTTCTCTAGTGATGGAACAATCTTCACCAACATGGAGCTTCTCTAGCTGCCCCGAGTTTGCTGAGCGCTTCATCTCGAGGCACCGTAGCCTCAGCTCGTCGAGGTTCAAAACGAAGACCCCAATGCAGTTTGCAGCCAAGGTGCCCAGATCCGTCGCCAGAAGCGGCGACAATTGCCATGTCGATGGCAGAGTACACTCAGAGCTCGATCACGCACAACGATGCACTCCGTATCGCGAGCCAACATGGTAGTCGAGCAACCGAGCTCCTGGAGGCCTGCAACGTTGAAGGACTACGCCGCCGCTAAGGATTGTTCATTCCTTGCCTTGGCCTTGTTCGTTGACCCGCCCCTGGCGCCGGCCGATAGCTCACCGCCGCGGCGAGTGTCCTCCTTGCCGTCAACGCCACCCCCCCTTCATGGCCAAAGCCGCGGCTACCATCCTCAGCGCAGACAATACCCTCGATTCCGCCTTCCCCTACTCTTCGGAGACCGCGTGTGGACGACTTGTTTGGAGTGGCGCTCTGCCTCCGCAACGCCAAGCTGGGCAGCCGATGCACGTAAAATCCATACATGAACTTTGTCCTTTATTAACATGAGTTCCAACATATTTGCATCATATATGATGATAATACCATGTTTTACCGTTGATTTATTGGGATTTAACAATGATTTCCTTTATTTGGTTTATAACTTTGCAGAACAGAAAAACCCTGTTTTGTGTATTTTTCACTTTCAGAGAACTATATGGAGTCAATTTGAGCTAGGATTCCGGGGACGTCATTTTTTCACCAGAAGAAGCAAGATGGACTTTTGGAGCAGACCTAGAGAGGCCTAAGGGCCAAAAGATTTCAGGTGGCGCGCCACCTTGCTAGGGCGCGCCACCCCTATCTTTTGGCCGCTTATCGTCCAATTCGCTTGATTCTTTCGCGAACCGACGTATTTTGACTTAAAAATCACTATTTATATATGACGTCTAAGTGTTCTCTGGAGGAGAGCGCCGCAGAAACACAGAAACACGAAAATGGAGGCTACATCAGAGAAGATTGGAGGGGGAAACTCCGCCGGAGTCGCAACCGGAGGGATCTCAACCTTCTCCAACGTCTTCCTCATCATCACTATGATCAAGGGGGAGTAGTCCACCTCTGGACTACAGGTTTGTGGCGGTAGCTTGATCTATTTCTCTCATGTTCTTCATAGTTCTTAGTATCATATGAGCTACCCAACATGATTATGGTCATATATGTAATACCTATGTGGTGGATCTTTATTGTATGATATGATGCTATGAGATTTGACTCTACTTTTTGTAAGATGTATTGATAGATGCATATTATGTATCTCGTTCTTAAGTATTGGTTCTGATCCAACTTGTATGCAAGAACGTGTGTGGGGTGATGTGTATGTTAGATGGAATAACATGGTTTTAGTGATTGGATAGTGACAACAAATTCATGATCTATTATGGCTTTGCCTTTTATTTTGCTCTCTCACTGGGGATAAAGTGAATGCATGTGATAAGTTTGTCACGTGGCAAAAGTATTTGATATTCAAACATTATGCCAAAGTACTTATGGCTATACTCTGTTAATTCTTAATCCAAGATTGCATGAAGTTTATCCTATCTTGTGGTATAAGAGAGATGTGTTGCATAATCTCTATGTAAGGACGTGATGCCTATATAAATGTGTTTCTTACACATGTTGCGGAAATTCAATTTGGCTTCTGGGTGCGTATGCTCCCTCTACAAACAAAACATATTTCGAAGTGTGGAAAAATTTTGACAAAAAATTCTACATGTACATCTCCATAATATATGTGTATGCGTCAAGTTTCACGAAAAAATAATATTTTTGTGGCCTATGTAAAAGAGAAAACTTATCCGTGAAAAACATTGTTTCAGATGAATTTTGTCTTTTTACACACGTCACATGCTAAGTTCATTTTTTATGAAACGACTTTGTGAGCGCGTAGCACGTGAAGATATACGTGCGAATTTTTTGTTTCAATTTTTTGAAATTTAAAATATGTGTAAGATGCATTTCAAAATATAGGGAGCATATGCTCCCATGTTCCAAAACACCACTCCCCACATGTTGAAGTTATATTCTTTATATCTCATTGATGAATTGTTATTGTCAAGTACAACTTAAAAGAGAGAATAGTCAAGTGAACCCATGAACCCCGGTCCAATTTTAATCATAAGAAACGCATTTCCATTGCATTGATCTTACTTTTTATTTACAACACATTTTAATCTGAAAATACAAAAATACTTATCTATCTTATTTGCACACAAAACCCTAAAACAAATAAACCTTTACCTCTTTTACTTAGTTTACTTTACTTGTTTAGTTTACTTTACTCTATTTACTACTTTATTTTACTTTTACTTACACGAAACCTTGTGCTTAACAGCCACACGGTAGAGTTGAAGGCACAAGGCTTTATTTGATTTTGCAAGATTGCTAGAAGAATAGAGGGAGAGATAACTCTTTACTCCATTCCCCGAGAGTTCGATATAACCCTCAAGTCATCCTTGTGGGGAAAATAATCTCCTGATACAACACTCTGCACTTGGAGTCCCAACGTTATTAAGACTATTTTCTGGCACCATTGCCGGGGAGAGGGAATAGCATCTCACAACTGCATGTTCATCAAGCTAGGAGCACAACAATTTCCAAGGTGACTGCAAAGATATTTTCTAGCGCCGTCATCTTCATCATCAACTTAGTGCAAACACCCAACCTTGAGGAGGTTGCACAACTGTGAGCTCTCTTTTCTCTTATAGATTTTGCAAAGTACACTATTTGTCTTGTTTTTAGTCTTTACTTTCTAGTTCTTTTCATAAAATACAAAACACGTAAAAACTAGTATTGGTTTTCTTATAATAATTATGAATAGACAACGTAGAAAGTTGAAAATGGCAACATGGGGTTGCAGCCGTGTTGCCAACAAAAAATGATTAAAAAATAATGATCACAATCTATAATTCACGATTTGCTAATGGAAATGCCACAACCGCTGAATTGCATTTTTTATAGTTTCATAAACCTTGTGATAAATAAGGACTTCCATTATAGATGCTGGGGTGTGAATTAAGTTATTCCCACACTCCCTGATTGGATTGGCTAGAGTATGGTATGAAAATGTGCATGCAAAAGATTTAAAATTATGGTTCAATCTGAGGGCATCATTCCTGGAGAAATTTGGGGAGTGCACTCTTGAGCACCAAAAACTAATGCTTGACTTCAAAACAATTAGAAAATGAGAGTATCATTCAAGCTTGGAGAAGATTTAAAAAATTCACATGAAATTTAGAACATGGGATAAGAGATTGGATGCTATTAAATAGTTTTTACTTTGGCTTAAACCAACATAATAAGCGTCTCTTGGGCAATGAATCTGACATTCGCTTTATATTCAACAAGCCTTATGATGCGTTTATGATATTAGATGGAATGTTGGTAGAAGATAATATATATAGAAGTATAAAAAAATTCTGGAATCATGGATATGTTTGTCAAGCAAGAAATTGAAATTGAGGAAGAAGAAGATAATATTATTATACCGACTGAAGAAAAAGAAAATGCTACTATACTTATTAATGAAATAGAAGAAACTCTTATGCTTGCAAATGTTAAGCAAATAGAAGAAGTGAAAATGCTTAGTGAAGTAAGAGAACCATTATTAGATCTTGATAAGTGTAGCTTGCATGAATTAATTGTTGTTCTTGAAAAAATCTCTATGGATCCTATCATCAATGTTAATCAAGCTGGTTTTGGTTCTTATATTGCTAATTATGTTACTAAAGAGAAGATACAAACATATAAAAATGAAGCTATGATAACACCTAAGCTTGGGGATGATTATTGGATCCCCAAGATTTTAATTTCTATAGACAAAGAGACACACCATGCTATTCTAGATTTAGGATCTAGTGTCTCAGTTATATCTAAGAAGCTATATGATTTTCTTAATATTACAAACATGGAAAATGCTATATTGATATTTTACTTTCTGATTCAACTAAAAAAAGCATTAGGAAGAGTTAATGATGGTATGGTTGAATCGCAATTACATATGTACATGTAGATTTTATTGTCATGGACATGGGTAGCAATACCTCTAGTTCTATAATTCTTGGGAGACTATTTTTGAGAACCACAATGTCTATTATTGATTCAAAAAAAGGAAATGTTAAATTCCAATTCCCACATAAGAAGTGTATGGAGCACTTTCCAAGGAAGAAGGAGGTAGCACCAAGATTCAAGCTACCACATGATCTCCATACCACTTGAACAAAGTAAGTAAGCCTAACTATATGGCTATAAAGAAAGCGCTTTATGGGAGGCAACCCGATATGTTTTTGTTTTTATTTTCTTTCTACATGTTTTCTGTAGCATGCTATTTTTTTAGTTTACTCCCTAGTTTCTAAATAAAGTACCAAGTTTTTACCCATTTGGATCATAAAAAGTGCAAACAAATATGGAGTTGCTGATTCATGCGCTGCACTTTTTAGTGCACAATTTTTTATAATTTTTTTGTAACTCCTAAAATATTGATAAATTTACAGTAGCTGTAAATTTTCATCATCTATATGCATGTAGATTTGATAAAATTCCTGAAATGTTTAAATGGTCGAGAAAATTCAGTTTTGCTGCAGCAAACATTCTGGATAGATTATGTCTCTTAATGTTAGAACCATTCTTTTAAGTATCAAAATGATTTTTGCTTGAAAATTTTGATATACGACTGAGTAGAATATTATATGCTCTCTGGTTAATGAAGATATAATTTTATTTATGAATAAAATAGAAGCAACCATGATATCCTTTTACCACTAATGTCACCCCATAGAAAAGAATGGGAAGGAAGTTTTGTGTTGAAGTTTTTTCACAGGGAATGGAAGAACACCACACCAATAGAAATCCAAGAATGGTGAATACCACAAGCTTGGGAGGCCCAATGCACCCCGCTGGACATATATTAAAACTCTCAGTTTGCACACTTCTAAACTTTGTTTCTTGAGCAACATATAATTCTCGCTACAACTTGGAGCGTCCTTTATTTGTTTTGTGTCTAGTTTTGTTTTAAATTCAAGAATACCATCACATTGAATACTTTTATATTGTATATAGTACTACTTGGAGTAACATATAAACTCTCTATTCATGGATTCGTCAATAAAATAAGTTGCATACTATTAAAGTTGAAGAGGGATTGCAAAATTCAAAGCTGAAATTTATATTGTATATAGTACTACTAGTTTCAAATGCCTTATAGAGTGATGATGTGCTATGTTGCTTATTTAGTGCTACTTCTCACTAGTATACATAGATGTTTAATTTTAAGTGTCATTGTTTGATGATGAATGAATAGCTCTTTGGATACTATTGCATGCTTCTAGATCTCTTGCTAGCCAAAAGGAATGAATTCTCACACAAGCATAGACTTGTTTCCAATACCACTCAAACCCAAATGTCTATCATATCTACCTATATAGAACTTACTATTCCATGTATAGTATGTGTGTTATGCCTCCAACTATTTCAAAATATTCTTTTTTGTGTAATTTAAAGCTCATAGGTAAGTAAGGTGTGGAAGGAAAGCACCACTATGCATGTCATAGGTTTGACTGATTATGAGTGATGAGCTAGGTTGGAACCATGCTATCATGGAAAATACCTTTCAACATTGCACTTATATTTAAGTTGATCATCATGTACCTAGTTACTGGTGGCGATCTCGGATGAAATAAAAGTGGTTATCATATAAGAACTAGGGTATGCATATATGTTAGAGAAGTGCATTGGGGTACTAATTAGAAGCCATACCTACATGGTGGAAGTTTTAGCACGAGCATCCTCAAAACAGGAAGAGTGAAAAGAAATAGAAAAACAAAAAATTGAAAATAAATAAGATAGACATAAAAGAAAAAATATATAGAAAAAGTGTGTGAGAGAGAGAGAGTTAGAGAGGATGCTCACAAGACTGTTGTCCTTGTTGTCCCGGTATGGATGGCTTAAGATGAAGCTTTTAGTCCCCTTTTCTATTGTACATGCAGCATGTAGGTAACCCTTTGTGTTATTCTTGGTTAAAACAATATGTGAAAGGTCCGTGATAACCTAAAGTTGAGTAATACGAGGTTTGGTATTCTAAGTGTTGGGGTATGAGGCAATACTTACTTATAAGAAGTCAAACACATGAATCATAGGTGTCTCTAAAACAAAGAGATACATGGTACCCCACCCTTATGAGTATTGTTGAGAAGAATTGCATATCTCAAAACCTTATTTTATGCTCTTTTTATCTTATTATTTTGTTGGAGGACTAGCCGATGACCCACAAGTATAGGGGATCGCAACAGTCTTCGCGGGAAGTAAAACCCAATTTATTGATTTGACACAAGGGGAGACAAAGAATACTTGAAAGCCTTAACAATGGAGTTGTCAATTCAGCCGCACCTGGAAACAGTACTTGCTCGCAAGAGTTTATCAAGTAGTAACAGTTTTATAGCAAGTAGAAGTAGTAAAATAACAGAGCAGAGTAACAAAGACAACGAGTAGTGATTATAGTAAACAAGCAGGATTAAAATACCGTAAGCACGGGGACGGATAACGGGCGTTGCATGGATGAGAGAAACTCATGTAACAATCATAGCAGGGCATTTGCAGATAATAATAAAACGGTGTCCAAGTACAAAGCAATCAATAGGCATGTGTTCCAATTATAGTCGTACATGCTCGCAATGAGAAACTTGCACAACATCTTTTGTCCTACCAGCCGGTGGCAGCCGGGTCTCTAGGGAAACTACTGGATATTAAGGTACTCCTTTTAATAGAGTACCGGAGCAAAGCATTAACACTCCGTGAACACATGTGATCCTCACATCACTACCGTTCCCTCCGGTTGTCCCGATTTCTGTCACTTCGGGGCCATTGGTTCCGGACAGACGACATGTGTATACAACTTGCGGGTAAGACCATAAACAATGAATATCATGATGAAACAATAACATGTTCAGATCTGAGATCATGGCACTCGGGCCCTAGTGACAAGCATTAAGCATAACAAGTTGCAACAATATCATCAAAGTACCAATTACGAACACTAGGCACTATGCCCTAACAATCTTATGCTATTACATGACCAATCTCATCCAATCCCTACCATCACCTTCGACCTACAGCGGGGGAATTACTCACACATGGATGGGCGAAACATGGCTGGTTGATGGAGAGGCGTTGGCGGTGATGATGGCGATGATCTCCTCCAATTCCCCGTCCCGGCGGAGTGCCAGAACGGAGACTTCTGGCTCCCGAGACGGAGTTTCGCGATGTGGCGGCGTTCTGGAGGGTTTCTGGCGACTTCGACTTCTCCGCGTGCGTTTTTAGGTCGAGGCCGATAAGTAGTCCGAAGGAGGGCGTCGGAGGCCGGCCGAGGGGCCACACCATAGGGCCGCGCGGCCCCCTAGGCCGCGCCGCCTTATGGTGTGGGGCCCTCGGGCCTCCACTTGATTTGTCCTTCTGGCTCCGTCAGTATTCTGGGAAAATAGGGCCTTCTGTCAAAATCCCGAGGTTTTTCCTGAAAGTTGGATTTCTGCACAAAAAACGAGACACCAGAACAGTTCTGCTGAAAACAGCGTTAGTCCGTGTTAGTTGCATCCAAAATACACAAATTAGAGGCAAAACAACAGCAAAAGTGTTCGGGAAAGTAGATACGTTTTGGACGTATCAACTCCCCCAAGCTTAGCTTATTGCTTGTCCTCAAGCAATTCGGTTAACAACTGAGCGATAAAAGAACTTTCACGAACACATTTGTTCATATGATGTAAATATTCTCATGCTATGGCTAACACTTAGGCAGTTCATAATAAGATACATGCAAATAAGATCATCCAATAGCTATGTCAATCATGGAAAGGTACCAACAATTAATAATAAGCATCATGAACCATGTATATAAGCAGGATTGCAATGTTCATAAAAGAGTATGATAGAGTGGTATCTCGCTTGCCCATATTTGATCAGCAAAACATAAATGCTCGAGCACCTCTGAAGTTCATAGAAAGACTAGAAATAGTGATTGTCAAAGATAAAAGCATCAAAGTTATACCACAATCAATCATATTTTGAGACAAGCATATTACACTAAGAATGACGAGTTGTGCTCTCAAGAAAGTGCTCAAAGAAAGGATGGAGACACAACATAAAAGTAAAAGATTGACCCTTCGCAGAGGGAAGCGAGGGGATTAACATGCGCTAGAGCTTTTCATTTGTAAAGTAGGAGTAAAATTATTTTGAGAGGTGTTTGTTGTTGTAAACGAATGGTAATGGGTACACCAACTACCTCGCCAACCGGACTCCCAAGAGCGGCTCCCATGAATTATTTGCATGTTTATGTGGCACTCCTTCCAACCTTTCTTACACAAACCATGGCTAACCGAATCCTCGGGTGCCTGCCAACAATCACATACCATGAAGAAGTGCCTTTTTAGTTTAGTTTTATTATGATGATGACACTCCCCCCAACCTTTTCTTACACAAGCCATGGATAACCAAATCCTTCGGGTGCCGTCCAACAATCACAAACCATGGAGGAGTATCTATTTAAGTTAATTAATTCGGGACTGGGAATCCCATTGCCAGCTCTTTTTGCAAAATTATTGGATAAGCGGATGTGCCACTAGTCCATATGAGAGTCCGTCAAAAGTAAATGACAAGGTTGAAAGCTAAACACCACATACTTCCTCATGAGCTATATATGAAACATAAACACGAATTGAGAAGCATTTTGAAGGTTTTAAAGGTAGCGCATGAGAATTTACTTGGAATGGTTTGAAATGCCATGCATAGGTATTTATGGTGGACACTTTGGAACAACTTGGTTTTCAGGTGTTTGGAAGCACGAGCAGCGTTCCCGCTCAGTACAAGTGAAGGCTAGCAAAAGACTAGGGAGCGACAAATCAAGAGAGCAATAACTGTCATAATCATGCTTGCGGCAAAATAAATTAACTGAGGCATAAAAGTGATACAAGAACTCTGAAGCAATGTAAATCATTGAGGCTTAATTGACTCTTGTTCAGTCATATGCATGCGTGAGCATGTGCCAAGTTAATTCAAACGACTTATTCAGAGGAGGATACCACAATATCATACCTATCTATGAATAAAACAATGCAAGCAAATATCCATGACATGCTACTCATATTAATAAATTGGAGCTAAACATGAGAGATCATGAACTACTAGACTTTCTTAAATGACATATACCTCACATGAACCAACTAAGCATGCTCACATGGATGAGTATATGTACAAAAATGAAAACAAATAGAGTTCATACCAGCCTCTCACCACAATCAGATTGTCGAATATCGTCATCATTGCCTTTCACTTGTGTAGCTTGGATAATATGAAATGAAAACCACGCTCCAGCCACCGAAGACCATTGAACTCATAATAAACTTTACAAACCAAAGAAGAACAGCAAATATTTTTGGTGTTTTCGAATTTGAGAACAAGAACAAAAGGAAACAAGCAAACAAAGCAAAATCTTTTTGGGTTTTCTTATAGCAAACTAGCAATAGCAAATAAAGCGAAACAAATGCAAGAAACCAAGATAAACAAATGATGAAGAGAAACAACAGAAATATTTTTGGTCTTTTTGTGTTTTAGGAAAGAAACAAAGCAAGAACAAGAAAATGAAAACTAAAAGAAACACAGAAAAGCGAGATGGCAGAAATCTGCCAAAACCTGACAGCAGTACATAAATCGATTTTTACAAAAATCTTACGTTGCTCAGCTCGAAAAGTGTTCAACTAATGAAAGTTAGATAACAACCTGAGAAACCTGCACAAAAATTGGCAGCTCAAAATAACGTTCTGGCTGTGCGCACGAATTTTTCTAGTAACAGTCCAGAATCCGTTTTTAGGCAGCACTTCCCCAAATATCACCTCCCTCTCATTAGAAAACCACTCAAAGAGACTAAACAAGTATGTACAAGTATCCAGCAACCATAATATGCAAAGAATGAGTGATGCTGGTATACCTCCCCCCAAGCTTAGGCTTTTGGCCTAAGTGGAGTTCAATCCCATCGAGGGTCTGGGTTCCACGCCGGTGGATCATACATGGAGTAGTCATAATAAGGTACCGATGCAGACGAAAAACGTGGGGGTTCCTCATACCTAGCTTGTGGATGCGAAGAGCTCGCTGCATCGGATGACGAATCGAGGTGTTCCTCGGCCCCCTCCGTGTTGCCTCTTGCACGATGGCTTCCTCCCTCTATGTATGCATTAACTGCACTTTCCGTGACTGACCAATCCTCCCTGGAATCAAGGTTAAACAGAGAAGGTGCAGGAAATCCTACTAATTTTTCAACTTTCTTAGTCATTGTCCAAGATTTCTTGTAAAATGTTATTCTGTAAGACAGGTTTCTTAAATTAGACGAATCAGAAACAAATTCATGCTTAATCATGGAGACTATGTCAAGTTTCTCTATGGGGAGCCGAATATCAAGATGGTGAGGTTCTACATTATGCATAGTTAATAAGCGAGAGGCGATGAGACCTCCACAAATTCCTCCTTTCTCACGGTTAGTAGCAAGTCTGTTGGCTATCAAAGCTCCCAAGTTATAAGTCCTATTACCTTATAATGCAGCAGCTAGAAAGGCTAGATCCTGGATAGATACTTTACTTCCATTCTTTGTTGCTAGAACGCACTTGGTAATGAAATAAGCAAAGTAACGAATAGCTGGGAAATGAATGCTACTGATTTTACCACCATCCTCTGAGAAGCTTCTTCCATGACAAATCATCTTGAAGAGGTCCAAGAACTCTTGCGGCGATCCCTTTATCTTCTCGCATGATCCCCACTGCGGCACTCTGATTGCTGCACAAAAATCATTGAATGGCAAGTTGACAGTTTTATTATAAATTTTGTACTGAACCATGGGGTTAAATCGTGACCAATTGAATTTAAAATCTTGCACTACTGACATAGTCAGCTTTGCATATTGGCATGGTTCACCATCAACAAAATCATCCAATCCCGCACGAGAGATTAGTCTTTGAACATCTTGTAAAATCCCCGCACTTCTCATAAAATCCACGCATGGGTAATAAGCGGGGTATACTCCTTCTTCTCGGTGAACTCTCATGACCTGTTGCACCTCTAATTCTTGTTGGTTAAGTTGGTGCCTACTCCCTTCCATTTTCTGAAATTTTTCAACAAACAATATAAAACTTGATTTGGTGACATATAATTGAGGGAAACTACCATAAGAACTTGCTAAAGTACTAATCATGCATCAAAACTAATTTCTACCACTTAGAACAAGCATGCAAGCTCACTAAACATGTTACCTACAGCAGCAAAATATGCAAGATATACTCCACCAAACAAAATTCTATTTGGATAATCGAAGGAGTCACATACCAAAGAGCAAATGTGCCAAATTTAGACAGAAATCACGGGCTGAGCAAAGAGATCGAGAAATCCTGAGCTCTTGAGCAAAAACGCGAGTGAGAGAAAGCTGGTTCGAGTTTTTTCGGGAGAGAGAAGATGCTGGGAGAAAGAGATGAAATAATGGGGCAAAGGGGGGCCCACACCACAGGGTGGCGCGCCCACCTCCTTGGCCGCGCCGGCTGGTGGTGTGGCACCCTGTGGTGCCCCACAGGTCATCCTCTGGTGCTCCCAGGTGCCTCTTCGAAAAATAGGAACAACGGTATAATTTTTGTGAATTTTTTGAAAACTTTGAAAAATGCACATTTCTGGGTGTTAAGTTTATTATTACTGGCCAGGATTTTTTTTTTGAAAACTCTAATTAACTAAGGAACTTTGAAAAATAAAAGTGCTACAGCAACTAGAGCAAATGGAGGAAGAAAGAAATGTTGTTTACCTCCTCTATGCATATAAAAAGTATTTGTTAACAAGGTTGATCAAGTCTTGCCACCAAATAAATTTTACATAGCATATGAAGAAATAACCCTCAAATCAATCATGTTACCTTGAATTGTATTGATATGGATCCAATCATAAGAGTTTGATATTCTTCTTTAGGCTCATATATAGGACAATCGATAGTTCCAACTTTGATAGTTCTCACATTAGAAATAGTATTAACTCCGCACGCTTTCTCAATCCTCTTGGGAAAATAAACGGTATGCTCCCTATCATCAACATTGAAAGTAACCTTTCCTTTATTGCAATCAATAACAGCCCCTGCGGTGTTAAGAAAAGGTCTCCCAAGAATAATAGACATATTATCATCTTCGAGCATTTCCAACACAACAAAATCAGTTAATATCAAGCAGTTATTAGTAACTTGAACAGGAACATCCTTACATATAGCAACAGGAATAGCAGTAGATTTATCAGCCATTTGCAAAGATATATCAGTAGGTATCAACTTATCTAAGTAAAGTCTCTTATAAAGAGAAAAAGGCATAACACTAACACCGGCTCCCAAGTCACATAGAGCAGTTTTAACATAATTATTCTTAATAGAACAAGGAATAGTAGGTATACCTGGGTCGCCCAACTTCTTTGGAACTTTGCCATTGAAAGAGTAATTAGCAAGCATAGTGGAAATTTCCTCATTGGGGATTTTACTTTTGTTAGTAACAATATCTTTCATATACTTTAAATAAGGAGGCAATTTAATAGCATCAGTCAAAGGGATTTGCAAGAATAAAGGTTTCATCCAATCACAAAAATTATTATAGTGTTCTTCTTCCTTTGATTTTAGTTTCTTAGCAGGAAAAGGCATTTGCTTTTGAACCCAAGGTTCTCTTTCATTACCATGTTTCTTGATGGCGTGTATTTCACACGTTCGTTGGGGAACCCTAAGAGGAAGGTATGATGCACACAGCAGCAAGTTTTCCCTCAGAAAGAAACCAAGGTTTATCGAACCAGGAGGAGCCAAGAAGCACGTTGAAGGTTGATGGCGGCGGGATGTAGTGCGACGCAACACCAGAGATTCCGGCGCCAACGTGGAACCTGCACAACACAACCAAAGTACTTTTCCCCAACGAAACAGTGAGGTTGTCAATCTCACCGGCTTGCTGTAACAAAGGATTAACCGTATTGTGTGGAAGATGATTGTTTGCAGAGAAAACAAGTAAAAACAAGTATTGCAGCAGATTTGTATTTCAGTATTAAAGAATGGACCGGGGTCCACAGTTCACTAGAGGTGTCTCTCCCATAAGATAAAAGCATGTTGGGTGAACAAATTACAGTCGGGCAATTGACAAATAGAGAGGGCATAACAATGCACATACATGTCATGATAAGTGCAGTTAGATAGAATTTTGAGGCAGTGCCTCTGGAGAGACAAGGAAGGTGAGCCAACGCAATCTTTAGCTGCTTGGGAAATGATTTGTAAGCCCAAGATGAGAGGTGGTCTAGGTGTTGTCAACTTCCAAAAGCAGAATGCAGCCTTGCTTATTAAATTTTTGGATAAGTTCTATAATAAAAGAGACTTGCCTTGGGTAAGATTAATCCGGGAGAATCACTATAATGGGAGGGTACCTCATGCTCGAAAATTTGTGTGGCTCATTTTGGTGGAAGGATGTGCTTAGGCAAGTGGATAATTTTAGGGCTGTTGCCCAAGTGAAATTGGGCACTGGGGATACTTTTCTCGTTTTGGACGGATAACCGGCTATTGGATGATGGTGTGGTGGTTACTGCAGAATAAGTTTCCCAGGTTATTTTCTTTTGTTCTCAGAAAGGAGATAATGGCAGCAGAGGTATATGCTATGGAGGATATAACAGAATTATTCTATACTCCATTGTCTCGATCATGCTTTTGCGAGTTGCGAGCAACTTAGGGTGATAATGCAAGCAAATCCTATTTCTGGAGATATCGATAAATGGACTTATTGTTGGGGTGGTGACTATACATCTGCTAAGTTCTACTACCATATTCACAAACACATGAAGGTGTCTAAAGTTTATGAGTGGATCTGGAAGTCTAGTTGCATGATGAAAATTAAGGTTTTTGCTTGGCTCCTTTTGGTGGATCGTTTGAATACAAAGGATTTATTAAAGCGTCGGCATTGGCATGTTACTGATGTTTATCACTGTGAATTGTGTCCTTTGCATATCCATGAGGATAGGATTCATCTGTTCTTTGAATGTAACTTCAGTGTCAGGATTTGGAATTACTTGCAGTTTGATTGGAGAAATTATGATGATCTACAGATGGTGATAGCTCATGCTAGGAAGGATTTTGCGAAGCCATTTTTTATGGAGGTTCTAATGTCTGGTGCTGTTGGCATATCCGGATTATCGGGAATGGGAAAATTTTCGAGAGAGAGAGACCCACCTTTGCAAGGTGGAAGGCAGGATTTTTACATGATGCTTTGTTGTTGAGGCATAGAATAAAAGTTAAGCATAGAGACAGTTTGCTAGATTGGATTAGGTCTCCGCCTTAGAGTCTAAATCTTTGGTTAGGTAGGGTTCTCTTTCTCTTTTATTTTCTCCTGTTTGTACATAAGACTCTTTTGATTTTGAAATAAATTTTGGCTGTGGGGCTGTTGCCTCACAGTGGTTGGTTGGTCAAAAAAATTGGGCATTACGACAAAGTACATAGACCGCCATCCAACTGCATCTATGCCTAAAAAGTCCACCTTCAGGTTATCGTCCGAACCCCCTCCGGTATTAAGTTGCTATACAACAGACAATTGCATTAAGTATGGTGCGTAATGTAATCAACAACTACATCCTCGGACATAGCGCCAATGTTTTATCCCTAGTGGCAACAGCACAACACAACCTTAGAACTTTCGTCACTGTCCGAGGTGTCAATGCAGGCATGAACCCACTATCGAGCATAAATACTCCCTCTTGGAGTTAAGAGCAAAAACTTGGCCAGAGCCTCTACTAATAACGGAGAGCATGCAAGATCATAAACAACACATATGTAATAACTTGATAATTAACATAACATGGTATTCTCTATCCATAGGATCCCGACAAACACACATATTGTATTACAGATAGATGATCTTGATCATGTTAGGCAGCTCACAAGATCCAACAATGAAGCACAATGAGGAGAAGACAACCATCTAGCTACTGCTATGGACCCATAGTCCAGGGGTGAACTACTCACTCATCACTCCGGAGGCGACCATGGCGGTGTAGAGTCCTCCGGGAGATGAATCCCCTCTCCGGAAGGGTGCCGGAGGAGATCTCCAGAATCCCCCGAGATGGGATTGGCGGCGGCGGCGTCTCTGGAAGGTTTTCCGTATCGTGGTTTTTTCGCATCAGGGGTTTCGCGACGGGGGCTTTAAGTAGGCGGAAGGGCAGAGTCGGAGGGCTGACGAGGGGCCCACACCACAGGGCGGCGCGGCCCCCTCTGGCCGCGCGGCCCTATGGTGGCGGCGCCTCGTCGCCCCACTTCGTATCCCTTTCGGTCTTCTGGAAGGTTCGTGGCAAAATAGGACCCTGGGTCTTGATTTCGTCCAATTCCGAGAATATTTCGTTACTAGGATTTCTGAAACCAAAAACAGCGAGAAAACGAAGAACTGGCTCTTCGGCATCTTGTTAATAGGTTAGTTCCGGAAAATGCACGAATATGACATAAAGTGTGCATAAAACATGTAGGTATCATCAATAATATGGCATGGATCATAAGAAATTATCGATACGTCGGAGACGTATCAGCATCCCCAAGCTTAGTTCTCGCTCGTCCCGAGCGAGTAAAACGATAACAAAGATAATTTCGAAGTGACATGCCATCATAACCTTGATCATACTATTTGTAAACATATGTAATGAATGCAGCGATCAAAACAATGGTAATGACATGAGTAAACAAGTGAATCATAAAGCAAAGACTTTTCATGAATAGTACTTCAAGACAAGCATCAATAAGTCTTGCATAAGAGTTAACTCATAAAGCAATAAATCAAAGTAAAGGTATTGAAGCAACACAAAGGAAGATTAAGTTTCAGCGGTTGCTTTCAACTTGTAACATGTATATCTCATGGATAATTGTCAATATAGAGTAATATAACAAGTGCAATATGCAAGTATGTAGGAATCAATGCATAGTTCACACAAGTGTTTGCTTCTTGAGGTGGAGAGAGATAGGTGAACTGACTCAACATAAAAGGTAAAAGAATGGTGCTTCAAAGAGGAAAGCATCGATTGCTATATTTGTGCTAGAGCTTTTATTTTGAAAACATGAAACAATTTTGTCAACGGTAGTAATAAAGCATATGAGTTATGTAAATTATATCTTACAAGTTGCAAGTCTCATGCATAGTATACTAATAGTGCCCGCACCTTGTCCTAATTAGCTTGGACTACCGGATCTTTGCAATGCACATGTTTTTACCAAGTGTCACAATGGGGTACCTCCATGCCGCCTTTACAAAGGTCTAAGGAGAAAGCTCGCATTTTGGATTTCTCGCTTTTGATTATTCTCAACTTAGACATCCATACCGGGACAACATGGACAACAGATAATGGTCTCCTCTTTAATGCATAAGCATGTGACAACAATTATTATTCTCATATGAGATTGAGGATGTATGTCCAAAACTGAAACTTCCACCATGATTCATGGCTTTAGTTAGCGGCCCAATGTTCTTCTCTAACAATATGCATGCTCCAACCATTAAGGTGGTAGATCTCTCTTACTTCGGACAAGACGGACATGCATAGAAACTCACATGATATTCAACAAAGAATAGTTGATGGCGTCCCCGTAAACATGGTTATCGCACAACAAGCAACTTAATAAGAGATAAAGTGCATAAGTACATATTCAATACCACAATAGTTTTTAAGCTATTTGTCCCATGAGCTATATATTGCAAAGGTGAATAATGGAATTTTAAAGGTAGCACTCAAGCAATTTACTTTGGAATGGCGGATAAATACCATGTAGTAGGTAGGTATGGTGGACAAAATGTCATAGTGGTTGGCTCAAGTATTTTGGATGCATGAGAAGTATTCCCTCTCGATACACGGTTTAGGATAGCAAGGTTATTTGAAACAAACACAAGGATGAACGGTGCAGCAAAACTCACATAAAAGACATATTGTAAACATTATAAGATTCTACACCGTCTTCCTTGTTGTTCAAAACTCAATACTAGATGTTATCTAGACTCTAGAGAAACCAAATATGCAAACCAAATTAGCAAGCTCTAAGTGTTTCTTCATTAATGGGTGCAAAGTATATGATGCAAGAGCTTAAACATGAGCACAACAATTGCCAAGTATCAAATTATCCAAGACATTTTAGAATTACTACATGTAACATTTTCCAATTCCAACCATATAACAATTTAACGAAGAAGAAACTTCGCCATGAATACTATGAGTAGAGCCTAAGGACATACTTGTCCATATGCTACAGCGGAGCGTGTCTCTCTCCCATAAAGTGAATGCTAGGATCCATTTTATTCAAACAAAACAAAAACAAAAACAAACCGATGCTCCAAGCAAAGTGCATAAGATGTGACGGAATAAAAATATAGTTTCAGGGGAGGAACCTGATAATGTTGTCGATGAAGAAGGGGATGCCTTGGGCATACCCAAGCTTAGACACTTGAGCCTTCTTAGAATATGCAGGGGTGAACCACCGGGGCATCCCCAAGCTTAGAGCTTTCACTCTCCTTGATCATATTGCATCATACTCCTCTCTTGATCCTTGAAAACTTCCTCCACACCAAACTCGAAACAACTCATTAGAGGGTTAGTGCACAATAAAAATTCACATGTTCAGAGGTGACACAATCATTCTTAACACTTCTGGACATTGCATAAAGCTACTGGACATTAATGGATCAAAGAAATTCATCCAACATAGCAAAAGAGACAATGCGAAATAAAAAGGCAGAATCTATCAAAACAGAACAGTCCGTAAAGATGGATTTTATTAGGGCACCAGACTTGCTCAAATGAAAATGCCCAAATTGAGTGAAAGTTGCGTACATATCTGAGGATTATGCACGTAAATTGGCTTAATTTTCTGAGCTACCTACAGGGAGGTAGACCCAGATTCGTGACAAGCAAAGAAATCTGGAACTGCGCAATGAATCCAAATCTAGTACTTACTTTACTATCAAAGACTTTACTTGGCACAACAAAACTCAAAACTAAGATAAGGAGAGGTTGCTACAGTAGTAAACAACTTCCAAGACTCAAATATAAAACAAAAATACTGTAGTAAAAACATGGGTTGTCTCCCATAAGCGCTTTCTTTAACGCCTTTCAGCTAGGCGCAGAAAGTGTATATCAAGTGTTATCGAAGGGTGGTGCACCTACAGCGGGGTTTGGAGTTTTCTCAACCATGCATAGTATATTGGATACATAAGTTTCAGCGTCTCCCTTTTCATTAGTCTTGGGCTTGCTACTCTCATCGAACAAATTTTCAGGAACAAGCCAAGCATAGTTATGTTCTAGTGCATCATTCATAGCTAGGAGTTTACATGGTATTGGTGCTTTGATCTCCCCACCATCATTAGCATTATCAGTATATTTCATTCTATACATATCCATTTTTTCAAGTGTTCTTTTAAAGTCGGTATAAAAGCCAAGCCTCTTATGCTTAATAAAAACTTTCCTAGCTTCTATGGCTATATCTTCAAATTCTCGCACTAAGACTTTTAGAACAAAATCTCTCTTCTCTCCCCGCTCCATATCAGAAAGTGTAAGAAACATGTGTTGTATCATGGGGTTGAGACTAATAAATCTAGCTTCCATCATGCGCACCAAACAAACAGAGGCATCTTCATAAGTAGGGACAGCTTTTGCAAGTGGTATATCTTCAAGATCTTCATGCATACTAACATGGGTGAAAAATTCTTCTATATTATCTCTTCCAATTATAGACCCTTGTCCCACAGGTATATCTTTTACAGTAAAATTAAGAGGAAACATGTTGAAATAAGTAAAGCAAATGCAAGTAACTAATTTTTTTGTATTTTTGATATAGAGTGCAAGACAATAAATAAAGTAAAGCTAGCAACTAATTTTTTTTGTGTTTTGATATAATGCAGCAAACAAAGTAGTAAATAAAATAAAGCAAGACAAAAACAAAGTAAAGAGGTTGGGAAGTGGAGACTCCCCTTGCGACGTGTCTTGATCTCCCCGGCAACGGCGCTGGAAAATATGCTTGATGGCGTGTATTTCACACGTTCGTTGGGGAACCCCAAGAGGAAGGTATGATGCGCACAAGCAGCAAGTTTTCCCTCGAAAGAAACCAAGGTTTATCGAACCAGGGAGGAGCCAAGAAGCACGTTGAAGGTTGATGGCGGCGGGATGTAGTGCGGCGCAACACCGGAGATTCCGGCGCCAACGTGGAACCTGCACAACACAACCAAAGTACTTTGCCCCAACGAAACAAGTGAGGTTGTCAATCTCACCGGCTTGTCTGTAACAAAGGATTAACCGTATTGTGTGGAAGATGATTGTTTGCGAGAGAAAACGAGTAAAAACAAGTATTGCAGCAGATTTGTATTTCAGTATTAAAGAATGGACCGGGGTCCACAGTTCACTAGAGGTGTCTCTCCCATAAGATAAAAGCATGTTGGGTGAACAAATTACAGTCGGGCAATTGACAAATAGAGAGGGCTGATGTCTACGGGAGCTTCTATTCTTGTAGACAGTGTTGGGCCTCCAAGAGCAGAGGTTTGTAGAACAGCAGCAAGTTTCCCTTAAGTGGATTACCCAAGGTTTATCGATCTCAGGGAGGAAGAGGTCAAAGATATCCCTCTCATGCAACCCCGCAACCACAAAGCAAGAAGTCTCTTGTGTCCCCAACACACCTAATAGGTGCACTAGTTCGGCGAAGAGATAGTGAAATACAGGTGGTATGAATAAGTAGTAGCAACGGCACCAGAAAAGTGCTTTGCCCAGGATAGTAAACAAGCAAGTAGTAACGCAGCGAGTAGTAACGCTAGAGAAACAAGTAAACAAGCAGCAATAACAGTATTTAGGAACAAGGCCTAGGGATTACACTTTCACTAGTGGACACTCTCAACATTGATCACATAACAGAATAGATAAATGCATACTCTACACTTTTGTTGGATGATGAACACATTGCGTAGGATTACACGAACCCTCAATGCCGGAGTTAACAAGCTCCACAATAATGCTCATATTTTAGTAACCTTTAGTGTAAGATAGATCAAAAGACTAAACCAAGTACTAACATAGCATGCACACTCGTCACCTTCATGCATATGTAGGAGGAATAGATCACATCAATATTATCATAGCAATAGTTAACTTCGCAATCTACAAGAGATCATGATCATAGCATAAACCAAGTACTAACACGGTGCACACACTCGTCACCTTTGCACACATGCAGGAGGAATAAAACTACTTTAATAACATTGCTAGAGTAGCACATAGATAAATTGTGATACAAACACATTGCAATCATGAAGAGATATAAATAAGCACCTCACTATGCCATTCAACAGTGAATAAGTATTCTGTGAAATATAGCCTAAGAGACCCACACGGTGCACACACTTGTCACCTTTACACACGTGGGACAAGGAGTCTCCGGAGATCACATAAGTAAAACGCACTTGACTAGCATAGTGACATCTAGATTACAAGCATCATCATATGAATCTCAATCATGTAAGGCAGCTCATGAGATTATTGTATTGAAGTACATAGGAGAGAGATGAACCACATAGCTACCGGTACAGCCCCGAGCCTCGATGGAGAACTACTCCCTCCTCATGGGAGCATCAGCGGTGATGAAGATGGCGGTGGAGATGGCAGCGGTGTCGATGGAGAAGCCTTCCGGGGGCACTTCCCCGCTCCGGCAGGGTGCCGGAACAGAGACTCCTGCCCCCCAGATCTTGGCTTCGCGATGGCGGCGGCTCTGGAAGGTTTTTTCGTATCGTGGTTTTTCGTCTCAGGGTTTTCGCGACGGAGGCTTTATATAGGCCAAGAGGCGGCGCAGGAGGGTCGAAGGGGTGGCCACACCATATGGCGGCGCGGCCAGGGCCTGGGCCGCGCCGGCCTATGGTCCGGGGGCCCGATGCCCCCCTCCGGTCCTTCCCGGGTGTTCTGGATGCTTCCGGTGAAAATAGGAACCTGGGTCTTCGTTTCGTCCAATTCCGAGAATATTTCGTTACTAGGATTTCCGAAACCAAAAACAGACAGAAAACGTGAACCGGCTCTTCGGCATCTTGTTAATAGGTTAGTTCCAGAAAATGCACGAATATGACATAAAGTGTGCATAAAACATGTAGGTATCATCAATAATATGGCATAGAACGTAAGAAATTATCGATACGTCGGAGACGTATCAAGCATCCCCAAGCTTAGTTCTGCTCGTCCCGAGAGTAAAACGATAACAAAGATAATTTCTGAAGTGATATGCCATCATAACTTTGATCATACTATTTGTAAACATATGTAGTGGATGCAGCGATCAAAACAATGGTAATGACATGAGTAAACAAGTGAATCATAAAGCAAAGACTTTTCATGAATAGTACTTCAAGACAAGCATCAATAAGTCTTGCATAAGAGTTAACTCATAAAGCAATAAATCAAAGTAAAGGCATTGAAGCAACACAAGGGAATATTAAGTTTCAGCGGTTGCTTTCAACTTGTAACATGTATATCTCATGGATAATTGTCAACATAGAGTAATATAACAAGTACAATATGCAAATATGTAGGAATCAATGCACAGTTCACACAAGTGTTTGCTTCTTGAGGTGGAGAGAGATAGGTGAACTGACTCAACATAAAAGTAAAAGAATGGTCCTTCAAAGAGGAAAGCATCGATTGCTATATTTGTGCTAGAGCTTTTATTTTGAAAACATGAAACAATTTTGTCAACGGTAGTAATAAAGCATATGAGTTATGTACATTATATCTTACAAGTTGCAAGTCTCATGCATAGTATACTAATAGTGCCCGCACCTTGTCCTAATTAACTTGGACTACCGGATCTTTGCAATGCACATGTTTTGACCAAGTGTCACAATGGGGTACCTCCATGCCGCCCTGTACAAAGGTCTAAGGAGAAAGCTCGCATTTTGGATTTCTCGCTTTTGATTATTCTCAACTTAGACATCCATACCGGGACAACATGGACAACGAGATAATGGACTCCTCTTTAATGCATAAGCATGTGGCAACAATTATTATTCTCATATGAGATTGAGGATATGTGTCCAAAACTGAAACTTCCACCATGAATCATGGCTTTAGTTAGCGGCCCAAAGTTCTTCTCTAACAATATGCATGCTCCAACCATAAAGGTGGTAGATCTCTCTTGCTTCAGACAAGACGGACATGCATAGCAACTCACATGATATCCAACAAAGAATAGTTGATGGCGTCCCTGAAACATGGTTATCGCACAACAAGCAACTTAATAAGAGATAAAGTGCATAAGTACATATTCAATACCACAATAGTTTTTAAGCTATTTGTCCCATGAGCTATATATTGCAAAGGTGAATGATGGAATTTTAAAGGTAGCACTCAAGCAATTTACTTTGGAATGGCGGATAAATACCATGTAGTAGGTAGGTATGGTGGACACAAATGGCATAGTAGTTGGCTCAAGGATTTTGGATGCATGAGAAGTATTCCCTCTCGATACAAGGTTTAGGCTAGCAAGGTTATTTGAAACAAACACAAGGATGAACGGTACAGCAAAACTCACATAAAAGACATATTGTAAACATTATAAGACTCTACACCGTCTTCCTTGTTGTTCAAAACTCAATACTAGATGTTATCTAGACTCTAGAGAAACCAAATATGCAAACCAAATTAGCAAGCTCTAAGTATTTCTTCATTAATGGGTGCAAAGTATATGATGCAAGAGCTTAAACATGAGCACAACAATTGCCAAGTATCAAATTATCTAAGACATTTTAGAATTACTACATGTAGCATTTTCCAATTCCAACCATATAACAATTTAACGAAGAAGAAACTTCGCCATGAATACTATGAGTAGAGCCTAAGGACATATTTGTCCATATGCTACAGCGGAGCTTGTCTCTCTCCCATAAAGTGAATGCTAGGATCCATTTTATTCAAACAAGACAAAAAATAAAAACAAACCGACGCTCCAAGCAAAGTACATAAGATGTGACGGAATAAAAATATAGTTTCAGGGGAGGAACTCCGATAATGTTGTCGATGAAGAAGGGGATGCCTTGGGCATCCCCAAGCTTAGACGCTTGAGTCTTCTTAGAATATGCAGGGGTGAACCACCGGGGCATCCCCAAGCTTAGAGCTTTCACTCTCCTTGATCATAGTATATCATCCTCCTCTCTTGACCCTTGAAAACTTCCTCCACACCAAACTCGAAACAAACTCATTAGAGGGTTAGTGCATAATAAAAATTCACATGTTCAGAGGTGACACAATCATTCTTAACACTTCTGGACATTGCTCAAAGCTACTGGAAGGTAATGGAACAAAGAAATCCACCCAACACAACGAAAGAAGCAATGCGAAATAAAAGGCAGAATCTGTCAAAACAGAACAGTCCGTAAATACGAATTTTAAAAGGGCACCAGACTTGCTCAAATGAAAATGCCCAAATTGAATGAAAGTTGCGTACATATCTGAGGATCACTCACGTAAATTGGCATAATTTTCTGAGTTACCTACAAAGAATTAGACCCAGATTCGTGACAGCAAAGAAATCTGGAACTGCGCAGTAATCCAAATCTAGTATTTACTTTACTATCAAAGACTTTACTTGGCACAACAAAACATAAAACTAAGATAAGGAGAGGTTGCTACAGTAGTAAACAACTTCCAAGACACAAATATAAAACAAAGTACTGTAGCAAAATAACACATGGGTTATCTCCCAAGAAGTTCTTTCTTTTTAGCCATTAAGATGGGCTCAGCAGTTTTAATGATGCACTCGCAAGAAATAGTATTTGAAGCAAAAAGAGAGCATCAAGAGGAAAATTCAAAACACATTTAACCTAACATGCTTCCTATGAAAAGGAATCTTGTAAATAAACAAATTCATGAAGCATGATGCAACAAGCATAGAAAGATAAAACAAGTGTAACTTCAAAAATTTCAGCATATAGAGAGGTGTTTTAGTAACATGAAAATTTCTACCACCATATTTTCCTCTCTCATAATAACTTTCAGTAGCATCATGAGCAAACTCAACAATATAACTATCACATAAAGCATTCTTATCATGAGTCTCATGCATAAAATTATTACTCTCCACATAGGCATAATCAATTTTATTGGTAATAGTGGGAGCAAATTCAACAAAGTAGCTATAATTATTATTCTCATCAAGTGTAGGAGGCATAGTATAATCACAACAAAATTTACTCTCCATAGTAGGTTGTACCAAAAGACCACTATTATAATCATCATAAATAAGAGGCAAAGTATCATCAAAGAAAATTTTCTCCTCAATGCTTGGGGGACTAAAAAGATCATGAAAACCAGCTTCCCCAAGCTTAGAACTTTCTATATCATTATCAACAATGGTGTTCAAAGCGTTCATACTAATATTACTACCAGCATGCAAATAAGATTCCATAGGTTTTTTAATTTTCGCATCAAACAATCCATGTTTTAAATCAGAAACAGAATAAGAAGCTCATTGTTGTCCATTATGCCAAACTAGTGTAAACAAGAAACAAAAAGATGCAATTGCGAGGATCTAAAGGAAATAGCTTCGAGCACACACACGATGGCGCCGTGAAAGTATCTGTTACACGGAACCGGAGTATGAGTGCCTTTACCTTTCCTCCCGGCAACGGCGCCGAGAAAATACCTTGATGTCTACGGGAGCTTCTATTCTTGTAGACAGTGTTGGGCCTCCAAGAGCGAGAGGTTTGTAGAACAGCGAGCAAGTTTCCCTTAAGTGGATTACCCAAGGTTTATCGATCTCATGGAGGAAGAGGTCAAAGATATCCCTCTCATGCAACCCTGCAACCACAAAGCAAGAAGTCTCTTGTGTCCCCAACACACCTAATAGGTGCACTAGTTCGGCGAAGAGATAGTGAAATACAGGTGGTATGAATAAGTAGTAGCAACGGCACCGGAAAAGTGCTTTGCCCAGGACGAGTAAACAAGCAGTAGTAACGCAGCGGTAGTAACACGAGCAGTAGTAACGCGAGTAAAACAAGTAAACAAGCAGCAATAACGGTATTTAGGAACAAGGCCTAGGGATTACACTTTCACTAGTGGACACTCTCAACATTGATCACATAACAGAATAGATAAATGCATACTCTACACTTTTGTTGGATAATGAACACATTGCGTAGGATTACACGAACCCTCAATGCCGGAGTTAACAAGCTCCACAATAATGCTCATATTTTAGTAACCTTTAGTGTAAGATAGATCAAAAGACTAAACCAAGTACTAATATAGCATGCACACTGTCACCTTCATGCATATGTAGGAGGAATAGATCACATCAATATTATCATAGCAATAGTTAACTTCGCAATCTACAAGAGATCATGATCATAGCATAAACCAAGTACTAACACGGTGCACACACTCGTCACCTTTGCACACATGCAGGAGGAATAAAACTACTTTAATAACATTGCTAGAGTAGCACATAGATAAATTGTGATACAAACACATTGCAATCATGAAGAGATATAAATAAGCACCTCACTATGCCATTCAACGAGTGAATAAGTATTACGTGAAATATAGCCTAAGAGACCCACACGGTGCACACCATCGTCACCTTTACACACGTGGGACAAGGAGTCTCCGGAGATCACATAAGTAAAACGCACTTGACTAGCATAGTGACATCTAGATTACAAGCATCATCATATGAATCTCAATCATGTAAGGCAGCTCATGAGATTATTGTATTGAAGTACATAGGAGAGAGATGAACCACATAGCTACCGGTACAGCCCCGAGCCTCGATGGAGAACTACTCCCTCCTCATGGGAGCAGCAGCGGTGATGAAGATGGCGGTGGAGATGGCAGCGGTGTCGATGGAGAAGCCTTCCGGGGGCACTTTCCCGCTCCGGCAGGTGCCGGAACAGAGACTCCTGTCCCCCAGATCTTGGCTTCGCGATGGCGGCGGCTCTGGAAGGTTTTTCGTATCGTGGTTTTTCGTCTCAGGGTTTTCGCGACGGAGGCTTTATATAGGCGAAGAGGCGGCGCAGGAGGGTCGAAGGGGTGGCCACACCATATGGCGGCGCGGCCAGGGCCTGGGCCGCGCCGGCCTATGGTCTGGGGGCCCAGTGCCCCCCCCCGGTCCTTCCCGGGTGTTCTGGATGCTTCCGGTGAAAATAGGAACCTGGGTCTTCGTTTCGTCCAATTCCGAGAATATTTCGTTACTAGGATTTCGAAACCAAAAACAGCAGAAAACGAGAAGCGGCTCTTCGGCATCTTGTTAATAGGTTAGTTCCAGAAAATGCACGAATATGACATAAAGTGTGCATAAAACATGTAGGTATCATCAATAATATGGCATAGAACATAAGAAATTATCGATACGTCGGAGACGTATCAAGGGCATAACAATGCACATACATGTCATGATAAGTACAGTGAGATTTAATTGGGCATTACGACAAAGTACATAGACCGCCATCCAACTGCATCTATGCCTAAAAAGTCCACCTTCAGGTTATCGTCCGAACCCCTTCGGTATTAAGTTGCTATACAACGGACAATTGCATTAAGTATGGTGCGTAATGTAATCAACAACTACATCCTCGGACATAGCGCCAATGTTTTATCCCTAGTGGCAACGAGCACAACACAACCTTAGAACTTTCGTCACTTCGTCCCGAGTGTCAATGCGGGCATGAACCCACTATCGAGCATAAATACTCCCTCTTGGAGTTAAGAGCAAAAACTTGGCCGAGCCTCTACTAATAACGGAGAGCATGCAAGATCATAAACAACACATATGTAATAACTTGATAATTAACATAACATGGTATTCTCTATCCATCGGATCCCGACAAACACAACATATAGTATTACGGATAGATGATCTTGATCATGTTAGGAAGCTCACAAGATCCAACAATGAAGCACAATGAGGAGAAGACAACCATCTAGCTACTGCTATGGACCCATAGTCCAGGGGTGAACTACTCACTCATCACTCCGGAGGCGACCATGGCGGTGTAGAGTCCTCCGGGAGATGAATCCCCTCTCCGGCGGGGTGCCGGAGGAGATCTCCGGAATCCCCCGAGATGGGATTGGCGGCGGCGGCGTCTCCGGAAGGTTTTCCGTATCGTGGTTTTTTCGCATCGGGGGTTTCGCGACGGGGCTTTAAGTAGGCGGAAGGGCGAGTCGGAGGGCCGACGAGGGGCCCACACCATAGGGCGGCGCGGGCCCCCTCCGGCCGCGCGGCCCTATGGTGGCGGCGCCTCGTCGCCCCACTTCGTATCCCTTTCGGTCTTCCGGAAGGTTCGTGGCAAAATAGGACCCCGGGTCTTGATTTCGTCCAATTCCGAGAATATTTCGTTACTAGGATTTCTGAAACCAAAAACAGCAGAAAACAGCAACTGGCTCTTCGGCATCCTGTTAATAGGTTAGTTCCAGAAAATGCACGAATATGACATAAAGGGTGCATAAAACATGTAGGTACCATCAATAATATGGCATGGATCATAAGAAATTATCGATACGTCGGAGACGTATCATTTCTCAGCAATAAAATCTTCTTTAGTGTACTTTTTATTTTTAGCATGCTTTTCAGGTTCTTCTTCAACCTCTTCTTTATCAGGAGTATCATTCTTATCATTATCTTTATCATGTTCATTACCACTTTCGGTTTCAAAGCATCGAAATAGAAATACTATTAGGATCATTAACGAGTTCGGAGGATTCTACAACATTCTTATGTTTCTTTTTCTTTTTCTTAGATGGAGCACTAGTTTTAGTTCGTTGAGAATCTTGTTCAACTCTTTTGGGATGTCCTTCGGGATATAGAGGATCCTGAGTAGAAACACCACCTCTAGTTGTTACTTCATAAGCATGTTTTTCTTTAGAATTATTTCCCAACAAGTCATTTTGCACTTTAGTGAGTTGATCAATTTGAGTTTGAACCATATGAAAATGTTTAACAAGCATCTTAACGTCATTGGAGGTTCTCTCCACAATATCATGCAATTCACTAATAGCTTGAGAATTTTCCATTAGATGATTCTCTACTCTCATATTAAAATTTTCTTGCTTAACAATATAATTATCAAACTCATCTAAGCATTGCGCAAGAGGTTTTGAATACGGAATATCTTCCCTAGTAAAGCGCTGAAGGGAATTTACCTCAATCATGGATGAAGGGGGAATTATCTCACATATATCTTCTATGGGAGGAAGATTCTTCACATCTTTAGATTTAATACCTTTCTCCTTGAGAGACTTCTTAGCTTCCCTCATATCTTCATCATTCAATTTAATTAAACCCCTCTTCTTCAATATTGGCGTTGGAGTTGGTTCAGGCGTAGTCCAATCATCATGATTCCGGCCTATTTTAGCCAATAATTCTTCAACATCGTCCGGAGTTCTTTCCCGAAAACACAACCAGCACAACTATCCAGGTATGCCCTAGACTCAATGGTTAGTCCACTATAAAATATATCAAGTAAATCATGCTTTTCCAAATCATGGTCGGGCCGAGCTCTAATAAGAGAGCAAAATCTCGCCCAAGCCTCGGGCAATTTCTCTCCATCTTCCTGGTCAAAATTATAAATTCTCTCGCAAAGCAACATGTTGAGCACTAGCGAGGAAAGTATTTCCGGAAGAAAACATCAAGCAATTCTTTTGGACTTTTAATAGAATTAGGTGGCAAACTATTATACCAAGTTTTAGCGTCATCCTTTAATGAGAATGGAAAGATTTTAGCAACAAAGTAAGTACGCTTCTTAACATCATCGGAAAACAAGCTACTCGGAGTAGATAACTCAATCATGTGTTCAACAGCACTTTCTTTTTCAGTACCACAAAAGGGTGTTTTCTCAACAATAGCTATATGAGATAGATCAAGAGAAAAATCATAATCTTTATCCTTAATGTTTATAGGAGATGTGGCAAATTTAGGATCAGGAGACAATTTATATCTAACAGCATGTTCTGCAAGCAACTTTTTAATTTTTCTTGCATCAGTAGTAGCATTGCATTTTTCAATAAAATCATCATCAAGTTCCACATAATCTTCATCGAGATCATCACTAGAGTATTCAACAGACTCAGGTGAATTAACAGGTGTAACAGCATTTTCATTAGGAGTTTCAGTATTTTCAATTTGTCTAGACCTAGCAATTGTAGCATCTAGAAAAGATCCTAACGAACCATCATTATCAAGCACAGTAGAAGCATCATCACAATTATAAGAGGAATTTTCAGATTCAGCAGAAGTACCGAGCATTTGAAGCTTGTGGTGGTGAAAAAGTTTACTTATCACGGATGGTGAATCAAGAGCAGCGAGAGGTACTCGTAGTTGTACCTTTTCTTGTAGTGGATGGTAATATGGCGACCTTAGTATCGCGAGGTTTACCCATGATGGAGAATTTGCAGCAAACGATATCAATCCAAGTGAACTTCCAAATAAAGCTATGCTCCCCGGCAACGGCGCCGAGAAAATAGTCTTGATGACCCACAAGTATAGGGGATCGCAACGAGTCTTCGCGGGAAGTAAAACCCAATTTATTGATTCGACACAAGGGGAGACAAAGAATACTTGAAAGCCTTAACAGCGGAGTTGTCAATTCAGCTGCACCTGGAAACGGACTTGCTCGCAAGAGTTTATCGATAGTAACGAGTTTTATAGCGAGTAGCGATAGTAAAATAACAAGACAGAGAGTAACAAAGACAGCAGTAGTGATTATAGTAAACAGCAGGATTAAAATATCGTAGGCACGGGGATGGATAACGGGCTTTGCATGGATGAGAGAAACTCATGTAACAATCATAGCAGGGCATTTGCGAGATAATAATAAAACGGTGTCCAAGTACAAAGCAATCAATAGGCATGTGTTCCAATTATAGTCGTACGTGCTCGCAATGAGAAACTTGCACAACATCTTTTGTCCTACCAGCCGGTGGCAGCCGGGCGTCAAGGGAAACTACTGGATATTAAGGTACTCCTTTTAATAGAGTACCGGAGCAAAGCATTAACACTCCGTGAACACATGTGATCCTCACATCACTACCATTCCCTCCGGTTGTCCCGATTTCGTCACTTCGGGGCCATTGGTTCCGGACAGCGACATGTGTATACAACTTGCGGGTAAGACCATAAACAATGAATATCATGATGAAACAATAACATGTTCAGATCTGAGATCATGGCACTCGGGCCCTAGTGACAAACATTAAGCATAACAAGTTGCAACAATATCATCAAAGTACCAATTACGAACACTAGGCACTATGCCCTAACAATCTTATGCTATTACATGACCAATCTCATCCAATCCCTACCATCCCCTTCGGCCTATAGCGGGGGAATTACTCACACATGAATGGGGGAAACATGGCTGGTTGATGGAGAGGCGTTGGCGGTGATGATGGCGATGATCTCCTCCAATTCCCCGTCCCGGCGGAGTGCCAGAACGGAGACTTCTGGCTCCCGAGACGGAGTTTCGCGATGTGGCGGCGTTCGGAGGGTTTCTGGCGACTTCGACTTCTCCCCGTGCGTTTTTAGGTCGAGGCCGATAAGTAGTCCGAAGGAGGGCGTCGGAGGCCGGCCGAGGGGGCCACACCATAGGGCCGCGCGGCCCCCCCTAGGCCGCGCCGCCTTATGGTGTGGGGCCCTTGGGCCTCCACTTGATTTGTCCTTCTGCTCCGTCGGTATTCGGGAAAATAGGGCCTTCTGTCAAAATCCCGAGGTTTTTCCTGAAAGTTGGATTTCTGCATAAAAAAGAGACACCAGAACAGTTCTGCTGAAAACAGCGTTAGTCCGTGTTAGCTGCATCCAAAATACACAAATTAGAGGCAAAACAACAGCAAAAGTGTTCGGGAAAGTAGATACGTTTTGGACGTATCACTAGCCCATATATTCCCTACTTATTTTTTTGTGCTCAAGAGTCAAGAGTATATAAAGAATCAAAAGAGAGGACAAAGAGTCTTCCAAACAATCTCTAAGGGATTTTCCAAAGCATGCTGTACGATTCATTATACTTATCATTCATTTGATTATAGTGATATTTACTATTATGCTTGCTTTGTTGAATGTAAGAGTTATCACTTTATGAGTTCATCTTACTTATTTTCATTCTTTATTGACTGAACCTTGTGAGACTTTGCATGATTACATAGAAGCAATATAATAAACTCCAAAGTTCATGTTAGTTTTATAACTGTTATGCTCGAGGACGAGCACAGGTTAAGCTTGGGGATCACTAGTATGAAAAAGCCTACTACCGGCGTGTGGATTTAGGCTACCAGTCGTGGGTGGCGGCCAGACATTGGTACCTAATGATGGCTACTAGCAATGCCAAAAATATCTTGATACGTTGGGACTTCAATTGCAGAGTGTTGTATCAAGGGAGTATCTTCCCCACAAGGGTGACTCGAGGGTTTATATCGAACTCTCGGGGAACTAGATGGAAAAGTATTCTCTTCTCTCTTCTTCAAGCAATCCTGCAAGTAAAGTAAATGCCTTGTGTCCTCAACTTCACCGTGCGGTTGTCAAGCACAAGGTTTCGCGTAAGTAAATAAAAGTAGCAATCAAGTAGAAACTAAACTAGATAAAATAACTAAGTAAAAAATTGTAAAGATATTGATTGTTTTTGGTGTTTTGTATGCAAATAAGAAAAGTAAATATTTTTGTATTTTCGGATTAAAATAGTGTACAAAATAGAAAACAATGTAAAAGCAATGTTTTTAGATGGCCTGCCTAGGTCTCGCCCAAACTCGACCATGTGCAAAACTAAGAGGCAAATAGGACTCAACTAGCTCATCATGTAGCTAATTTTGGGTAGCAAACATAGAAGTACATTATAGAGGATATTCTCACTGTTGTCTAAATGTGAGGTCGAGGGTTACTAGAGATGAACCGTGACTGAAATAATATAAGTGAACTTATTTATATTCACACCCTAAATCAATTTTCACAAAATAATTGAAGGACAAAGAAAGTTCAAAGAATAAAAACATTAGCATCCGTTACTTCCGAAACAAAAAAAAATTGCTAAACAATTGTGGAAATAATGGCTTCACCCTTATTTATTTGTCAACATATTACATTTGTAGAAAAATATCAAATCTCAAGCATCTTTAATAGACCATGTGCATTCGTAAGAAATGCTGGTAGTTTTTTTTTTAAATAATCATATTAGTGTTGTATTATTATTGATGTGGCTCCGTAGCGAAGCACGGGCAATGTGCTAGTGATACTTAAAGTTAAACATCTATGTATACTAGAAAGAAGTAGCACTGAATAAGGCACATACCAAATCATCACTCAATAGAACATGTGAAACTAGATATACAATACACAAAATAAATTTCAGCTTTTAGGCATTTCTCCTTTTCTTTTAAAAGCATGCAACTTATTTTACTTTGAACATCCAGAGATAAAGAGTTTGGTCCAGTAGCTCATGAATATGCATTATAAACATTCAATATGACAATTATTTCGGGAGTGGTGTTTTGGAACATGGGAGCATATGCTCCCTATATTTTGAAATGCATCTTACACATATTTTAAATTTCAAAAAAACTGAAACAAAAAATTCGCACGTACATCTTCACGTGCTACGCGCTCACAAAGTTGTTTCATAAAAAATGAACTTATCATGTGATGTGTGTAAAAAGACAAAATTCAGTGCTGAAAACAATGCTTTTCACAGGATAAGTTTTCTCTTTTTACATAGGCCACAAAAATATTATTTTTCGTGAAACTTGACACATACACATATATTATGGAGATGTACATGTAGAATTTTTTGTCAAAATTTTTCCACACTTCGAAATATGTTTTGTTGGTAGAGGGAGCATACGCACCCAGGAGCCGAATTGAATTTCCGTAAAACAAAACAAAACTAGACACAAATAAAACAAGGACGCTTCAAGTTTTTGCGAAAATTCTGTGTTGCTCAAAAATCAAATTCTAGAGGTACTCAAAGCAGGAATTTTAAATGATTCCAGTGGGGTTGCATGGGCATCCCCAAGATTATGATATTAATCATACTTTAATCATCTTAGTGTGATATTCCTCCATTCCATGTGAAAAAATTTCAACACAAACTTTTCTGTCCATTCTTTTTTTATGGGTGAGATTAGAGGTACAAATAAATCATGCTTGGTGCAATTTTACTCAAGAATAAAATTATATATTCATGAAAAAGAGAGCACATAATTTTCTACTCATTTTATCATATCAAAAGATCCAAGTAAAAATCAATTTGACACTCAAAAAAATGGATCTAACAAAGTAAGGAAGAATCTGTCCATAATGTTTGCTGCAGCAAAACTGATTTTTTTTCCTCGACTTAGACACCTCATGAAATTAAGACAATTTACTTGAATTTATAGGATGAAAAGATAAAGCTACTGTGAATTTATTAAGATTTTAGGAGTTATCAGAAAAAATACAAAAATCGTGCACTAAAAAGTACAACGCGGAAATCAGCAACTCCATATTATGTTTGCAACTTTAAACATCCAAATGGGTAAAAACTTGATAATTTATTTAAAAATCAGAGAGTAAACTAAAAGAAAGCCAACATGCTACAGAAAGCATGCGAAAAAATCACAAATAAAAACATCTCGGGTTGCCTCCCGTACATCGCTTTCTTTATAGCCATATAGTTAGGCTTACTTACTTGATTCAAGTGTCATGTAAATTAAATGGTAGCATAAATGATACCTAATTCTTTCTTGGAAAGTGTTCCATGCACTTCTTATGAGGGAACTGAAGTTAACATTTCCTTCCTTAACAGTTCCATGCACTTCTGTTGTTCTCAGAAAAGTTCTTCCAAGGATTATAGGACTAGAGGTATTTCTCCCCGTGTCCATAACAATGAAATCAACATGTACATATGTCATGTGTAATTCGACCATTACATCTTTTACTTTCACTATAGAATTTTTGGTTGAATCATCAGCAAGTAATAAATCAATAGAGCATTTTTCCATATTTTTAAGGTTGAGTAATTCATATAGCTCTTTTGAGATGACAGAAACACTAGATCCTAGATCAAGAATAGCATGGTGTGTATCTTTGTAATTAGATATTAAAATATTAGGAATCCACACACCCCCAAGATTAGGTGGTATCATGAAATCATTATTGTACCTCTGAATCTTTTCTTTAATAACATAGTTAGCAATATAAGAACCAAAGCCAGCTTGATTAACATTGATAGTGGGATCTGTAGCAAATTTCTCAAGTATAGCAATCAATTCATTCAAGCTACATTTTTCAAGATCCAAGAGTGGTTCCCTAAATTCACTAAGCATTTTAACTTCTTCAATATGTTTATCATTATTGGGGACAAGAGTTTCTTTTCCATACATAACACTCAAGGTGTAGTTTCCTCATCTTCATAGTTTTCTTGGGTATACATATCTTCAATTCCGGTGTATTTTATGCTCTTATCAATATAATTGTCCACCAACATTCCATCTAATATCTTAATAGAATCACAATTATTAAGGAAGAGGAAACATGTGTTGGATTCTTTGTTTAAGAGACACCTACTATCTTGATTTAGACAAAGATAAAAGCTATTCAAATGCATATAATATCTCAAACCATATTCTAAATTGCAAGTTAATTTCTTATACCTTCTCCATGCTTCAACTATAGTTTATTTTTCATTTGTTTGAAAGAAAGCATAAGTTTTTGATGATTATTAGTGCAATCCCCATATGCTTCTAAAAATGCGGCCCTCATATTAAACCAATGTTTATCTTGTTGAGGCAGAGTCTGATACCATTTAGTAGCTTCTCCAACTAAGGAGTGTGGAAATAGCTTAACTCTTAAAACACCGGGTCTTTATTGGTAGTAATAATTTGAGCGCAAAGTTCCTAATTTTTTTAATAGGATGCTAAGCTTCCAAGGCATTCCCTTGATCAAAACTTCATTTGTAGATAGCAGTTATTATCTTAGGACTAATGTTGTAGCTAATGCCCGTTGAGTATGTAAGATGGCTACAACCCTGTGTTGCTCCTTTTAACTTTTTTCCTTGCTAAATATGATTTTCACTACTTTTTATGTGTTTTTCAGTTTTTAAGAAAGAGAACTAACAAGCAAAAACGAAAAATAAGCAAACAAAGATTAAAAACAAGACAAAAAAATGTGATGCAAAATGTAAAAGAGATAGGAGAGCTCACAATGATGTTACCTCCCCAAGCTTTGGTGAGAAACAGTGTCAGAAAATACTGACAATTGTTGTGGGAGTTCACAATCTCTGTGGTGTAACTCTTCTCAGTTCCCCGACAATGGTGCCATAAAATACTCTTGATGATGGCTACTAGCAACGCCAAAAATACCTTGATACGTTGAGACTGCAAGTGCAGAGTGTTGTATCAAGGGAATAAGAGTGACTCGAGGGTTTATATCGAACTCTCGGGGAACTGCATGGAAAAGTATTCTCTTCTCTCTTCTTCAAGCAATCCTGCAAGTAAAGTAAATGCCTTGTATAACCAACTCCACCGTGTGGCTGTCAAGCACAAGATTTCGCGTAAGTAAATAACACAAGTAGTAATAAAACAAGTAGAAACTAAACTAGATAAAATAACTATGTAAAAACTGTAATGAGATTGATAGTTTTTGGTGTTTTGGATGCAAATAAGAAAGGTAAATATTTTTGTATTTTCAGATTAAAATAGTGCAGCAAATAGAAAACAATGTAAAAGCAATATAAAGGTGTTTCTTATGATAAAAAGTGGACCGGGGTTCATGGGTTCACTTGACTATTATCTCTTAAAGTTGTGGTGGATAAAAAAGCAATTCATCAATGAGATATGAAGGTACAAATAATATCATATGTAATATCAAAATTAATATAGGTATCACGTCCTAACATAGAGATGATAAAACACACCTCTCTTATACTCCACGAGAAAGACACTTTATCAATCTTGTACTAACAATTAACAGAGCATAGCAATAAGTACTTTGACATGAAGTTTGAATATCAAATATGCTACCTTGAACAAAAAAGATCATCATTGTTGTCACATGATGAACATAGCACATGCATTCACTTTATCCCTAGCGAGGTAGAAAAATAAAGGCAAAGCCATAATAGATCTTGAACATATTGTCACTATCCAACCACTAAAACCATGCTACTCCATCTAACACACACATCACCCCACACACGCTCTTGCATAGATGTTGGATCAAAAACATAAACTTAAGAACGGGGTACATAATATGCATCTATCAATACATCTCACAATATTATATGTTTAGATCTCATAAAGCAATATCATAGAACAAGGATCCACACATAGGTATTAAAAATATGACCATAATCATGATAGGCAGCTCATATGACACTAAGTACTATGAAGAACATGAGAGAAATAGATCAAGCTACTACCACAAACCCGTAGTCCAGAGGTGGACTACTCCCTCTTGGTCATGGTGATGATGATGAAGACGTTGGAGAAGGTGGAGATCCCTCCGGCGGTGATCTCCGTGGAGTTCCCCCTCCAATCTTCTCTGCTGCAGCCTCCGTTTTGGTGTTTCTATCTTTTGCGGCGCTCTCCTCCGAAGAACTCTTCGGGGCCATATATATAGTGGTTTTTAGGGCAAAATGCATTGGTTCGCAAAAGAATTTGGCAATGGGGCGATCAACGGCTGAACGAGTATGGGTGGCGCAACCAGACTTCTTGGCCGCGCCACCTGTGCTCTTTTGGCCCTCGTGCCTCTCCAGGTGTGCTTCCAGGACCCATGTTGTTCCTCCTGATGAAAAATGATGCTCCAAAAATCCTAGATCAATTTGACTCCGTATAGGTCTCTGAAAGTGAAAAATACGTGAAACAAGGGTTTCCTGTTTTGCGGGGTTATAAACCAAATAAGGCCTTGTTTGGTTCTAGAGTTTATTGGGGATTAGAAGGGATGATCCCCACCAAATTTTAAATCCCCACTTATTTTAAATACATGTTTGGTGCTAGAGTATTTACGAGTTTAATCCCCGCTTATCCTCACTTTCCCCCAAAATCTTAGTGTATTTTTTTCAATCCCCAATACTCTACCCCTACCTAGTGGATTGGGGATGGGGTTTTGTGGGGATTGAGTGACACTAGGGGTTCACCCAATACTCTAGAGTATTATCCCCACTAATCCCCAGAAATATTCTAGTACCAAACAAGGCCTATAGGGGTTCATTGGTAAATCCCCATAAATCAATGTAAAACATGGTATTATCATCATATATGTTGCAAATGTGTGGGAATTCAATATGATAAAGGGCAAAGTTCATGTATGCATTTTACATGCATTAGTACCTCGCTAATGGTATCCGTTACTAGTCTCGTGCGAATCCGCACAAGACTAGTATGGTACTTACTAGCCGCGTGCAAACTTGGCTCACGACCAATAGAGTTAATGGCAGCATGTGGGCCGCGCTCCGCATGTGACCCGGCTCTGCTAGTATATACATACTGGAAGCGCTCCGCGCGCACGCCCCAGTACTTCTGGCCCCTATTTCGAATACACATTGCCATTTCTCCGAATTATACATATATACACAATAGCATACATACACATGCAGTACCAAATATATACACACATGATACAGAATACGTACACACACACGTGATATGATTATACCAGTACCAAACCATTATTTGATTACAAGCTAGTTAATTAGTAATCTAAACTAAAATCGATCACATAGATGAGAAATTTAGTCACGGTGAGCAGCATCAGGACGAAGGCAGTCTTCATCCGATTTCTCCTCATCTCTCTCATCTCTTCAGCTAGATAGTGCGTGTATCTAGCTTTCGCCTCCTCCATAGTGTTCTACCATGTGTAGATGCAGTTGCGAAAATGGTGTACCTGCCTCCAACAGTCTTTCCAACTGGCATAGACTCCGGGAACACTACCCTTGCAAAGAACATACGACAGTGCATAAGATAAATAATATACATAAGTAAAGCAGTTTCATACATAATATACGACGTAGTGCCACAACATTTAAAAGAAGTCAAGTACCAAGAGATGAGCCTCATATAAAAGACACACAATAAAAGAGGCAAACCAATAAGACCAAGTCAAATGTGGATGGACATCTAGACAAGGTCTTATTGGCTCTTTCATTAGACGGTGCCAGAGTATAATCATCGACAAGTTCTTTGAATATAAAGACACACGGTAAGAGGTCAACCAACAAGATCAAGTCAAATGCACAAACAATATGCAAGATCAGTTTACAATACATGACTTATAGATCATTCAAAACTAAACCTAAGCAAGTTCATCATACAAATTAACATGCATGAAACGGGCGGAGGCCATCAATCGTCATGAAGTCCCAGTGGTCGCCCTGAAGATGACAAAGTTCTTCTATCTTCCACTGACTTGGTTTTACAGGGCCAAAGTAGAACAACCCCTCCGAACTGCAGACATCCTTCCAAATGAGTTGCCTAAGCTTATGTTGAATGTGATACAAATCCCATCTGAAATGTTCTTCGCTACAGTTTGCAAAGTCCCTGACCCATGTTGTAAGACTATATGGCTCCACAAGTAGCCGATGATCCCATACAAACTCACGCATGTGATGGATTGTATAGAATGCCTCCATCGTTCTATCTTTTGGTTGCTTCACGCAGGGGAACTCCGTTTTGTGGCTGAATACACGCCTGCCTCTCATGACTACTTTTATTTTCAAGCCATTACCTTTCAAGTAGTAGTGGTTGAGTGCATCATCCAGAACATTCTTGATGTTGGTGTAGTTTTTCGGTTTCGCACTCCCCGAGTCAAAATACACTGCGTGCAAATATTGGATCCACAAAACAATGAGGGTGCAATATTGGTCTCTGTGCAGAACAATTCAAACACACCATTATATCCTCAACTCAAACATAATGAAATAAATAAATGCAAAGACATCTTGTGGCGCTAGCACGTGACTTACTCGGGAAAATAAGGAAGGACAAACATTTCTTTGTCCTTATTCACCTAGAAGAGACTTTCGATGTAATGCATCGCATTGATTTTGTTCTCATGGGTGACCAAGTAGCTCTCATACAGGTAGTAGGGGTCCGCTATCACCAAACTCGGGGATAAATCTTGCTCTTTTCTGGCCTGGTAGGCCTCAGCAAGCCTAAATAGGCGAACAAAGTTTCTATGGGGTCTATTCATGTGAAACATGGAGAATATGTCTTCAAATCTTAGGAAAAACACGTTCGCGGGGTGTTTATCGACAAAGTCTAAGCCCTTAGGAACCTTCAAGACAAAAAGCGGGTATGTTGGAGATTCCAGACAAATAAGATGCCTTTCTTCTTTAAGAATGAGGTCATGCAGGCTTTTCATATCACCATATAGCGTTAGGTACTTGTCCCACGATAACATAGGTTCACCCGCCACATGATATTGTCGGTCTTGCATGTAGATCTTGTCCACAACCCGGTTTTTCTGGCAAGCGACATAATCCTTTCTCTTAGGTATTTTCCGTCCCTTTTGTTTCCAAAGTAGGTTCGACAGGATCTGGCGCCACATGTGATGCGGGCGCGGCAGGATCTGATGCCACATGTGTTGCAGGCTCGGCAGAACCAGACGCCACATTGTGTTGGTAATTGGTATGTGGCCCTTGTCGACCTCCAACAATCCAATCTTCGACCAACTAGATCAAGATAGGAAGGTTGTCGTTGACCCTATTTTCCATTTGGTTTTCGACAATGGTGGCTGTGTTTGCTTTCAGGGACGCCAATTCTTGCTTAACTACATTATGTTCTTCTCGGATGTAACATCCCTGTTTTTCTAAACCTAGATTAGGGTTTGTTTGTGCATCATGAGCATCATGTATTTTTTTCCTAAGAAAATTGCATCAATGAAGTTTTGGAAAACCCTAATGGTGGTGTAATCCTCTCTGATTCAAATGTTCGAAATGTTTCAATATTTCAAACCAAAACCTAGTGGCACTTCTCTATTTTAAGAAGTTCCTGGATGTTTTGAAAATTTTAGAAAGTTTGAATCCTCAAGTACATTTGAAAACAGCAAAGGAGTTTGAATACAATTTTGAAAACAGATTTTTGAAAATAAAGGAGAAACCCTCGTCCATAGTTTGGGCTGCCAGCCCAGCCTCTCTCTCTCTTCCCTCTCTCCCGCAGCCCAGCAGGCCGGCCCAAGCAGCCCAGCCAACAGCCGAACCACCCCGCAGGGGGTTTTCTGCAAAAACACCTCTTCTTCCCCGCCGACCGAAGCAGCTCGGTGGAGAGCCGTGATACGTCTCAAACGTATCTATAATTTCTTATGTTCCATGCTACTTTTATGATGATACTCACATGTTTTATACACACTTTATGTCATTATTATGCATTTTCCGGCACTAACCTATTGACGAGATGCCGAAGAGCCAATTGCTTGTTCTCGCTGTTTTTGGTTTCAGTAAATCCTACAAAGGAAATATTCTCGGAATTGGACGAAATCAACGCCCAGGGTCTTATTTTCCACGAAGCTTCCAGAAGACCGAAGGGGATACGGAGTGGGGCCACGAGGGCCCGTACCCATAGGGCGGTGCGGCCAGCATGGGGCCCGCGCCGGCCTATGGTGTGGGGCCCCCGCGCCGCCTCCAACTCTGCCCTTCCGCCTACTTATAGCCTTCTGCCGCGAAAACCCCCGTACCGAGAGCCACGATATGGAAAACCTTCCGGAGACGCCGCCGCCGCCAATCCCATCTTGGGGGATTCGGGAGATCGCCTCCGGCACCCCGCCGGAGAGGGGAATCATCTCCCGGAGGTCTCTTCATCGCCATGATCGCCTCCGGATCGATGCGTGAGTAGTCCACCCCTGGACTATGGGTCCATAGCAGTAGCTAGATGGTTGTCTTCTCCTCATTGTGCTATCATGTTAGATCTTGTGAGCTACCTATCATGATCAAGATCATCTATTTGTAATGCTACATGTTGTGTTTGTTGGGATCCGATGAATATGGAATACTATGTCAAGTTGATTATCAATCTATCATATATGTTGTTTATGTTCTTGCATGCTCTCCGTTGCTAGTAGAGGCTCGGCCAAGTTGATACTTGTGACTCCAAGAGGGAGTATTTATGCTCGATAGTGGGTTCATGCCTCCATTGAATCTGGGACGATGTGACGTAAAGTTCTAAGGTTGTGGATGTCTCGTTGCCACTAGGGATAAAACATCAATGCTTTGTCTAAGGATATTTGTGTTGATTACATTACGCACCATACTTAATGCAATTGTCTCGTTGTTTGCAACTTAATACTGGAAGGGGTTCGGACGATAACCTGAAGGTGGACTTTTTAGGCATAGATGCATGCTGGATAGCGGTCTATGTAATTTGTCGTAATGCTCTGATTAAATCTCATAGTAGTCATCGTGATATGTATGTGCATTGTTATGCCCTCTATATTTGTCAATTGCCCAACTGTAATTTGTTCACCCAACATGCTATTTATCTTATGGGAGAGACACCACTAGTGAACTGTGGACCCCGGTCCATTCTTTCCATCTGAAATACAATCTACTGCAAACTCTGTTCTTTACTATTCTTCGCAAACAAACATCATCTTCCACACTATACATTTAATCCTTTGTTTACAGCAAGCCGGTAAGATTGACAACCTCACTGTTACGTTGGGGCAAAGTACTTTGATTGTGTTGTGCAGGTTCCACGTTGGCGCCGGAATCCCTGGTGTTGCGCCGCACTACACTCCGCCACCAACAACCTTCACGTGTTCGTTGACTCCTACTGGTTCGATAACCTTGGTTTCTTACTGAGGGAAAACTTGCTGCTGTACGCATCACACCTTCCTCTTGGGGTTCCCAACGGACGTGTGTCTTACACGCCATCAAGCTGCCGGCCGCTCGATGCACCGGCCGGCCAGGATGAGCCCCGCCGCCCCCGGCGGCCTACAAGACCCTCCTCCGCCGCCACCAAGCAACCCTAGGACCCCCGTTCCCCTCTCCATGCGCTCTCTCGTGTTTAGGCCGAAGCCCTAACCTCGCAGATGCCGCCAGCCGACGCTCCGCCCCGCCGCTACAGGCCTCACCAAGCCTAGCCGCGGACGCCATCCTCTCCGCCTCGTCGCCACGACCCTCCCCGTCGAAGGAATCGACGCGGGGTGCCCCGAATCGGCCCCGCCGCGCCATTCTTCTCCGCAGATGGTCGCCGGCCACCGGCTCAACGCCGCCGCTACGAGCCTCCTCGGCCCTCACCGACGAGCTCCACGGCTCCAGGGTGAGCTCGCCATCCTCCCGGTGCCCTCCGTCCCCTCCCTATCGCTCTGGTTCACCACCTCACCGTGCGCCTCCGCCCGCCGCCGCGGCAGGCTCGCCGTCGGCGTGGTTCCGGCCACCCCCGCCTAACGCCGCGACCACCAGGCGACCCGTCGCGGTCGACTGCGTCGAACGCGCCCTTCCGCGCGCCCAGGGACGCGCCACAGCGCCGCCACGGCATGGTTACCGGCGGCAGCCACCGTGGTTGACCCCGTGGGCCCCGCCGCCCCTTTTCCTTTTGTATTTACTTTATTTCTGTAAATGAAAATGCATTGACATGTGGGCCCCACTGTCAGAGTTTTAACATTTTCAGAAATATTTAGAAAAAGATGAAAACCCTGACATGTGGGTCCATGCCTGTCAGACTTCTATTATTTTCCAGAAATGATTTAAAATGAATAAAACTTGTAAAATTCATAACTTATTCATTTTAAATCAGAAAATATGTATAATATATCAAAATTTAAAAAAAATGAGATCTACAACTTGGTTATAAAATCATGCATTGTTAAACAACTTTGAACCCTAGTTGTTTTAGAAGAACTTAATCAACCCCTCTGAGGTTTCTGGAACTAGTAACCCTAGTCCCGTTGAACCTCAATTAATTTGATGATGTCTTAGGGTTAACGTCAATACAATTAACTTGTCATGTCATCATCCTTGTATGCGCATTGCATTATGCCATGTGTTAATTGTTGTTCTACCTTTCCAGTATTTGCTTCTTCGCGATCGATAGAGCAAGTGCCCGAGACGATGAAGATCAACAACGACGCAACTCAATACTTGTCCACCGACGAACAAGTCAAGCATGGGATCTCCAAAGATCCATATCGGTTTGTCAGGGACAAAGGCAAGCTCTAGCCTGGTTCATATTATGATTTTGAAAGGCTTTTACTTCTGGTTCCTACATATTGCATTCGTTTCCAATATGTTTTATCAGCAGGTATAGTATCCTATGTGTGTTGCATTTACCATCCTTGTAGCCTAAATACTCTGATTCACTGCTCCCAACAAGACTAGGTTTGAGCTATGTGTGCATCGCTAGAGCTGTTATATCGGATATGCTTAGCCATGCTTAGTTGACGAATCCTGATCCATCCGGTTGATGAATCAGAGCTGCGAAAGAACCTAGTATGGCAGGATGACGTGGTAAGATCAGTGATGATAATTAAACATGATTAAAGGCTTGGATGGGCCGCCACATGGGGATGTGGTGATTTGACTCGTTCTCGCCGATACTAGGACCTGAGGTTCTCGCCTTCGGAACCAAGACTGAGCGTACATCCACACGGGGCCCATGGGAACCCCTTGGCCCGAACTTGCCTAGCTTACCCATGAGTCAATTAGTTTGCGAGTTCCATTTGCCATACGCATGGGGAAAAGGTGGAAAAGGTTTTCAAAGTGCATCATACAGGGTGTGGCCGGGGTGAAGGATGCTGGAGGCATTGAACTGGATCCCTTGCGCACAATGACCGAGACCACCTCGGAGAATGGCTACCTACGATGATGGATTTTCCCAGTTAGATTGACTCATGGAATAGGCGAAGCAAGGGAAAGGTTTTGGTCGACTACCCTCTGCCGGCACACCAAGGAAGTGTGTTAATCATGTGGCATTAAGAGTCGGTCGGCGCGTGTTGGTAAAGTTGTACACCCCTGCAGGGTAAATCTTTTCGAAAAGCCGTGTCCACGGTTACAGACGACTTGGTGATGGATTCTGTGATCATAGACAACTTTAACCTAATCGTAAAACTTGGAATCAATGTGTGATAAGGATCCCTCCTCAGGGTATCGAGGGGGTGCTCCTAGTTGGTAGGTTCAGCTGATGATGAAGATCTCGGTGGATTCAATATGATGATTAGTAGAGCTAGTGATATCACTCTCTTATCCCCTTTTTAAAATGATCTGAATAGACGAGCTTCTGCTCCCTCTTGTTTATAAAGGAAAACTGGCTTTCCGCAAAATAAGCCCCACATAAAGCCTCGCATATCAGCTTTGCTAAAAGGTTGTACTAAGTCTTGCTGAGTCCCTGTACTCAGCTTTGCATGCTTTGTTTCAGAAGAAGTCACTCCAACAAATGAAGGTTTCTAGGTCGACATCAACGAGTAGCTTGGGATTCCCAGGTGGTAGCCTGGAATCTATGGGCTGGGACGTCGCCGTTATGCTCATGGCCTCTTAGGCCTTTTGCTATCTTGCTATCTAGAATAGCATAACTTCGCTTCCGTTGATTGATGAAATGTCAGGTCAGTGACCTCTGTTTGTAATACTTTGGTTCTTGGCTCAGTTATGAGCTTGTATTACTCTTTGAGTCGTAGAATCACTGTTGTGTTACCGATTCTCACCCTGTAGGCCCTAGAGATCTAGGTTAGGCTTATGCCAGATGGAGATCTGGGTTTTTCTAGCCTACGACCCCCGGGGTCGCCACATCGGAGGGTGCGGACGGTGTCTCCATTTTCTTCTTCGCCTCCACGCGAACCTCTTGAAGATGAACCGGCGACAACGTCATTGCGTTTTCCGCAAAACAACATGGCTAGCTAACACTAATCAAAATTTAAAATTATTAGTAATCAAAAAAGAAAATCACGGAAAAATTTGGTATGACCTTTGCTAAAAAAAGGACATACAGACTGCTAGAAATTTTTCGAAATGGAAATTAATCAATATTCCGACAAAACATCAGCAACTCATATTACTGTAAAACAAAATATCAAGCATATCCATGTAATCACCGCAGCCAATCAAGCATATCCAGTGCAATCAGAAACTCATATTGGCATTTCATCAAACAGGTTAAGGGCATGCAATTCATACCGGGTGGGGGTGGGTGAGGGGGTGCGGCGTGGTCGGCGCTAAGGAGGCATGATCAGCAGCCGGTGACGGCGAGGCGCAGAGCGGCGGGGTCAGAGGCGTGGCACGGGTGCGGCGTGGAGCAACTAATCATCCATAGAGATTGGGGGCAGATGTGTGAACTGGGGGAACTGAAATGCGTGGTGTAAGTCGAAATAATAGCAGCGGTGTAACACCCCGGCCACCCCCGTCCGGGCCTGTTACCCCTGACAGCTCTCTAGGATCTCTAGACCAGCCCCACAAACCAATACATGTCTTTCCTGCGCACTTTGTCCTAACTCGTGTGCACGCGGGAACTACTTCCTAGTTGGTCACCCATCCTCAAATTACTCTGGGCCAAGCACGCTTAACCTCGGAGTTCTTTGGTGATGAGCTTCCAGAAAAGAAGTTGCAACTTGTTGGTATGCGTATCCTATCAATCCTATTAAGCCCTGGGCTATGATCTCACATTCATCCCCCCTTAGAAGATCGACGCGCTCGTCGATCAGCCCCAGGCTAGGAATGTCCCCTCTTGGAACACGTCTGTGCGTCCAGTGCCGGCACATGTGTCATGCAGTGTGCCACAACGGGCCACACCAGCCATGCGCCACATGCCCGAACCCCTGACCCGCACACGCCCGTGTAACCACAAAGGTCGGCTCCGATACCAAATGTAACAACCCAACAACCCCTGGCCGGGCCTGTTACCCCTGTTAGCTCTCTAGGATCTCTAGACTAGCCCCACAGACAAACACATGTCTTTCTTGCGCACTTTGTCCTCACTCGGGTGCACCCAGGAACTACTTCCCGTTCGGTCGCCCATCCTCAAATTACTCCAGGCCAAGCACGCTTAACCTTGGAGTTCTTTGGTGATGAGCTTCCGGAAAAGAAGTTGCAACTTGTTGGTATGAGTATCCCATCAATCCTATTAAGCCCTTAGCCAGGATGTCACAAGCGGTCACATAGGGTATGCTGCCACTATTTGTCGCTACCCTCTGTCGTGAACTAGTGGCAGCGTGCGGCCATAGGGGCATGCAACCGAGATCAATGCGTATGATGCATGTAACATGCATACATGAACTTTGTCCTATATCATATTGAATTCCCACATATTTGCAACATATATGATGATAATACAATGTTTTACATTGATTTATGGGGATTTACCAATGATCCCCTTTATTTTGTTTAACTCTATAGAACGTGACTTCCCTGTTTCACGTATTTTTTCACTTTCAGAGACTTATACGGAATCAAATTGACCTGAGATTTTTGGAGCATCACTTTTTCATCAGGAGAAGCACCCTGGCACCTAGAAGCAGACCTGGATGATTCTAAGGCCCAAAATAGGTAAGGTGGCGCGCCCAAACATGGTGGGCGTGCCACCCCCTCTTTCAGCCGTTGATCGTCCAATTGACCTGATTCTTTTGCCCACTGGTGTCTACGCACGCTTTTATTCTTGTAGACAGTGTTGTGCCTCCAAGTGCAGAGGTTTGTAGAACAGCAACAAGTTTCCCTTAAGTGGATCGCCCAAGGTTTATCGAACTCAGGGAGGTAGAGGTCAAAGATATCCCTCTCAAGCAACCCTGCAATTAAGATACAAGAAGTTTCTCGTGTCCCCAACACACCCAATACACTTGTCAGATGTATAGGTGCACTAGTTCGGCAAAGAGATAGTAAAATGCAAGTGATATGGATGAATATGAGTGGTAATAACAATCTGAAATAAATATGGCAGCAAGTAAACATGCAGTAAAACAGTAAATAAACAATGATTCGATGTTTGGAAACAAGGCCTAGGGATCATACTTTCACTAGTGGTCACTCTCAACAATGATATCATAAAGGAATATAAATATAAGCACTTCACTATGCTACTCTGAACTACTCTCCGGTTGGATAACGAACACTAATTCACCGCGTAGGGCTGCAAAAGCAAACCTTAAAGATGTATTCCCAAGTACTAATGAACACCCCACGTTGTCACTTTGAGCATTCATAGGAGGTACTAACACACCACAATTTCATAGAGACATCCAACTCAAATCATAATTCAGTGAAAAAGTATTCTGTGAAATATAGCCTAAGAGACCCACACGGTGCACACACTGTCACCTTTACACACATGGGAAAAGGAGTTTTCGGAGATCACATAAGTAAAATCGACTTGAATAGCATAACGACATCTAGATTACAAAGCTCGTGATCACATAAAGATCACACCATGGGAGAGAGAGATAAACCACATAGCTACCGGTAGAGCCCTGTCAACACCCGGATTTTTAAGTCCAGATGCCTGTCATGTCATACATCGCAATCGCAGGAATATTGTTGTTGCGAGACATAACAGTTGAATATCATAAGTCATCATTCATTACATACCATAATCGTCTTACAGATAGAGATCACATGATCCAATATTACACAAATAGTTGATCTATTGATCAACGGACACAAAGTTCATAGCGAAAGCGTAAATAGAAGGGACTCTCTAGTCCACAGGCCAACGTCTGACGTCAGAAGATTCCCTAGTTGTCGTAGACATCTTGGTTGCCGTCATCTTGATAGTTCTGCTCCTCTTCATAGTCTGGCCATTTGAATAGCCAGGGACACAGCCGTGAGTACTTTAAAGTACTCGCAAACTAATACTAATGTAAGTGCTAACAATTCTAGTAAAGGGGTGCTAAGCTCTAGTTTATTTGCATAAAGCCAGTTTTAGTTCACAAGTATTTGAGAAAAGACTTATTCATGTGCTAACTAACTCAAGTGGGAACATTATTGTCATTCCACAACATTGTTGTGATTCAAAGTCAAGTCACAAATTCACCATTCATTTCACCATCATTTTCAAAAGTTTGACATCGGACACTGTATGGCCTTTCCAACCGTCCGTAACCGTGGACACGGCTATTCGAATAGGTTTACACTCTGCAGAGGTTGCACACTTGTGCCACAACATTTGATTTCATCCGTTGGGATTACCCCGAATCATCGTAACACGATACGCGGATCATCAACCATAACCTTTCACTTACAAATCCTAGTATGAGCACCTCTCCCCATGAGCTTGGCCTCCCAGTGAAGACCAACCGTCAACTCCGGGAACTGCACGAGGCTTGGCCGTACAATTCACCTTAATTCGCATCATTCATCAACAATGGAGGCAGCCTCGGCATAACCCCTATGATGTGTGTTCAGAGGGAACCCATACTAAGATGCATAAACTTCCAGTTAAGCCCTACCCATAATCAGGTATTGTGGGGGTACTCAATATTGGAAAGGTATCGCATTCAAACCAATATCAGTTTTATATCAAAAATCACCATCTTCTCTTGGTCATATTCACCTTCAAAAATCATTCAATGGAATGACTTCATCATCCCAAGGTTTCAAATTCATTTCAAAGTCACATGTTCCCATCTAGAGTAGTCAAGTTTTAGTATTTAGCACTAGCACTAATCATGAGGGGTGCTAATCTTGCTTGGCTAGCTTGAGGCTAAATTACTCCTGTAGTAACCTTCTTTAACTTAGACCAAAGTTAACTATAAAAGTAACTCTTTGAAATAACAAGTAAAAACTTGTAAGGTAGAAACTTGGGATAGGCTTATGATAAGAAAGGTAAGAATCATGGTGCCTTGCCCCAAGGGGCTTTGCACTTTGCAAGAATATTAGCTTGCAACATTATAACTTGCAATAGCCTAGCTTGCCTTGGTGGTTGAGGTGATCAAAGTGCTCTTCTTCTTCTGGGTAGAATCCTTCCTCTTCCTGGTATTCTCCGGTACTAGCGTCTATACACGAATACGAGGATACAATCACCAAACAATACTTAGGTAGCCTTAATTAGCCTTAATGGCTCACTCCAAATGATCTAGCATCATCACTTAAGCATTGCTATCAACAATTGTTCTAGGGTTTTCTTACTTGGTGTTAGAGAAAATAATTTCCTCTCATTACATATGTAAATGATAGTTTCCATAGGGTTCTTGAGGAATAAATTTCCTCTCATTAGAATCTTCTTAAGATTTAACTTCTCAAACAATCATACATGAAATCATGTTGACCTGAGTCAACCATTCATCATCATCATTTGAGAAAATGATTTAAATGAGGTAGACATACCTCATACTATTTAACCAATCCTATAAATGATTTAAAATCTCCAAGTATTTCAGATGAGAGTAATTGACCAGGGGTTCAACCATAAGATGAAAGTCACTTGGGACAAGATTTAAATGAAGTAAAATACTTCATATGATTTCCATATTAGTTTTGGACAATATCACTTAAGTAAACTAGCCATATTGTCCATTCATTAAACTAGGGCATGATCATGCAAAGTGACCACACCATTTTCTTGCAGAAACAATTAGTGTAAGTCAAATGTGAGCTATTGGAGTTGGAATTAACTCAATATCTATTTTGGTTGATTTTTAAGATTTAAATGAATGTGCAAAAGTCCCTGGTTTGTTCTTTTTGGCACATTATTTCTACACAAGAACTCAAGGTGGGACCAGTGGGGTTGGATAGATACTTTTCAATAGCTTTCCAACAACATAAAAGTTGCATCACATTTGGTTGGGTACATTTGAATCTATTTGAATTCTAATTCAGGACCAGTATTGAATTTACACTCGAATCTGGATTTTACGAATTTGAATAAAAGGGCCTAGGCGGGAAAACAACTTGGGCCGAAATGAGGGGATACAGGCCTGGGCTGGCCCGATAACGCTTCGGTGCGCCACGGGCCAAGCGACAGGTGGGGTCCGCGCGTCGCTGGCCGGATCTTACCGAAGCGGTATGAGTTAGAGAGGGCCGCTGGATTAGATGGCGATCGTGACGGTTGTGCGTCGTCGTCGTCGACGACGAGGAAGGCTGCGGCACGGCGGAGGTAGGGGGTCGACGGCGAGCACGGACTCAGGCGAGGGGTTGGCGAGGTGTAGGTCGATGTTGCGGACGATGGCGAGGCGGCTAGTACCGACGGCGACTCCGATGGTGTCCGAAATCGACGGCGTCTTCTGCAGCTCCGCCGCGGACTTGAGCTAACGATTGGAGGTCTACCGGCGATAATGTGGAGACGTAGTGAGCGGAGGAGGATCAGAGAGAGGAGGGGACTCGAGTGGTGTGAGCAATAAAGGAGGAGGAGCTCTCCTTTTATAGAATCGAGAGATCGCCGTGGGGTGCTGGCGAGGTCGACCATGGCGCGGGGATTACGGCGGCGAGAGGGGTTGGCGAGGGCGCATCAGCGTAGCCGACGGTTCTGGCGGACCTTGCGGCGGCAACTGGCGAAGTGGGGGACGTGCCAAGATCGGTCGGGGGACAAGTGGTGCATCGCGCGGCCGGTGGCGGAAGAGTGTCGACGATGGTCGATCGGCTGACGGCGCGCGCGCGAGCAAGGGCGTGTGTACGGCGGGCCCGCGTGTATCGTGGCGAAGCTCAACGTGCGAAGGAAGGGGGTCCGGGCGAGGCTGTGTTTGTCGGCGCGACGCGTGCTCGCGGCGCTGCCGTGGCGCGCGCGTGTGCGACGCCCACGGCATGCGCGGGACGTCGTGGTTCGCGTCGCGTGTCCCGGCGCTGGCAGGTTCGATCCTCCGACAATGGCGGTGCTAGGCAAGCTCGGTAGGGCTGTGGTGGCGCTCGTGTGGACAAGGTGGTCGGGGTGGGGAAGAAAGGGAGAAGTGGAGGAAGAACATGGCCGGCATGGCTGGGTCTAGGCTAGGCTTGGCTAGCTCCTTAGGGTTGCTATGCCTGTGTTGGGAGAGAGGGGACAAGGGGACCATGATAGAGTTAGTTTAGGGCAGGTTAGGGTTGAGTAGGACACTATTTGAAATAGTGTTAAATAGATTCCATATTTGCAAATTTGCCAAAATTTGCTCAAAATTCAAATGGCTTAAAAATGGTGGCAAAATTTGGAAGTGGTGTGTTTGAGTGAGTTTTAAAAGACCGGAGAGAATGAGAGGTGGTGGTGGAATTTTCAAATATCAAAGAAATGCAAAAGTTGCTAAGTGTGAGATTGTTCCACATAACAAAAAGTTGCAACTTTACATGAGCATAGAATTTGATCAAAGATGAATTTGACATGGTGGTCTTTACCAAAGTTGTTCACCTTGATGTGCTCTTGGATGAGGTGCAAAGAGTTGAGCAAAGTTTAGTTTGAAAAATTTGAGATAGAGGGGCTCAAAGTAGTGACCAGACTCGAAATTGGCAGATTTGACCATTATCATATGTGATCACAATTTGAGTTTGAATTTGATTTGATTTGTGTTTCTTTGATTCCACAAGTTGTAATAAGTGTTTAGTATCATATTACAACTAATGGTGAATGCCAAAATGGTCTAGGGTAAAAATTTATAAAAATGGCATAAACCATATGTGAGGGTTTGTGATTTTCTAACTTTTATTCCTTTCTTCTTCTTGGCTTCACTTAAGCATGTGTGAGGTTTATTTGGTGTTAGAAAGAGTTGGGTAAAGGGTTCAAACCAGTTTGAGGCAATGGGAGGGCCTAGGTCAAGATTTGATATTTTGGCTAAGTGCCACATATGCCTATATGCATATGTTTGGTTTTAATTTGTTTCTCACTTGAATTGGTTGGTAAGTACTTTGTTGAGTGTGTTGAGGTATTTCAGTTCATCTACTCAAGGTCAGACAAAGCAAGGCTCGATCATTTTCAAAAAGTAGCCATAGGCTTGTAGATGCCTTCTTCTGAATTGAGATCATTTCTTCTTATTTTGTTTTTCAAAGGTTGATGACAAGAGGGATGAGGTTTAGGGTTTAGTGGGGTTCACCATGGTTCACCACCATTTAACAAAGTAAGAAAGGTAGGGTTCAAGATTTACATATTTGGGCTATATGCCCACATATGTCTTTTTTCTTTATTTTGGTTTTCTCAAAATAGATCCACTTGAGTTTTGAGAAGGTTAGGGTTTAGGGTTTTTCTTATTTGATTTCTTTCTCTTTTATTTTATTTGGTTTGTGATCTTCACTTGATCACTTTAGGGTTTTAGGGTTTATCACATAAGCATAATACACTCATCATGGCAAAACACAAATATTAGGTATGAGCACTATGCATAGCACTCTATGTAAGAAAAGTTTTTGTTGGTTCTCATTTTTGAAAAAGGGAAATTCATTTTCTCTTTGTTTTGAAATTTGGGGTGTTACAAACCCTTCCCCCTTAAACAAATCTCGTCCCGAGATTTTAAGAAAAGTTGGGTTCCTAAGAGAGATTGGGCGATATGATTTAACATGGAAACATACTTGGCATGGCCGGAGGTGCTTCTTGGGCTTCTGTGGCAGTCATGTTGTAGAAGCGGCCGTTATTGTTACGGTTGCTATCTTGCGGCAAAGCGGCGTTGGTTACGAGCAGGTGCGGCGGTGTTGGCGGCAATCTTGGCGAGTCTCTTGGGGCACTCATTGGAGTAATGCCCAACCACTCCACACTCATAACAAGTGATGGTGGCCTTGTCCTTGTTGGCGACGGGGATGGCGTTGCTTCCAGTCCTAGGGCCAGTGTTGTTGTTGTTGTTGTTGTTGTTCCCGTTGTTGTTGTTGTTGGGGTTGTTGTTGCCGGTGTGATTGTTGTTGTTGTTGCCTCCGGGCTTCGGGGTCCTCCGTGGTTGTTGGTCTAGTTTGGGCGGTAATTACGAGCGGGGGCTTGTGGTTCCTTGGAGTAAATCCTCCGGATGAGTTGTTGCGGTACTCCTGGGTATTGCTTGGACCCATGCTGGTTCATCATTCGGCGTTTGCGGTTCTCGTTGGCTTGGTGAAGCTTCCCTTCCATCCGGATGGCGGAGTCCACCGGGGCTTCTAGGTCAGCAAAGGGAATGTTGACCGATACGATGCTGCATTTCGTCGTGTAATCTGTTCAGAAATCTTTCCTTCCGCTTCTCATTGGTGTCGGTCTCGTCCGGGCGTACCTTGACAGAGTAAGGAATCCGTCGCGGTATTCTACCACCGACATTCCGCCTTGCTTGAGTTCGCGGAACTCGTCTCTCATCTTCTTAATCAGTCCTTGGGGCACATGGTACTTGCTAAACTTCAGCTTGAAGTCTTCCCAGGTCATCATCTGTCCCGCATTCATTGCACGGGCGCTTGTCCACCAGGCTCGTGCAGGTCCTGACAGGTAGTGGGTGGCGAAGAGTACTTTCTCCGTGGCTTCAACTTGTGCAACCTCGAGGTTGTTCTCCATTGCCTGGAGCCAGTCATCTGCATCGAGGGGCTCTTCGGTCTTACTGAAAATAGGTGGGTTGGTGTTCAGAAAGTTCTTCAGTTTTGACCCAGGGTGGTCGTGGTTTCCATGGCCGTTGTTGTTCTGAGCAATCTGCTGCAGGTGCAGCGATGTTGGCTTGGCGTTCAGCTCTCTCGGCTTCTCGGTCGCCATCATCATCTCTAGCATCTACATCATGGCGTCTTGGGTGGCGGCTGCGGGTTGGTGGGGCCATCGAATCGGAGTGGATGATAAGATAAGAGGGAAATTTCTATGGTTTGTTTGATTTAAAGTTCAAAAAGTTCAAAACTTGAAAACTTGAGTAGTGTTGAGGGGGTAAACACCAACAACACTTTTTCATTCATACCAAACATCACACATTACAATTCTAACACACCGTTGGTTTGAAGAACCATTCATTCGCTCTACGATACAAGGGTATCCTGATACAACTCACAGCTACTTAAGTGCTGGGATGATACTACGATTTTAGGGTGGATACTTCGTCTTCACGGGTAGTGTGCTTGGCGAGAGGCGAAGGCGTTGTCCAAATCCTTGCGGGTTTTGTACAGCCTGAAGTCCCGGTGAGCTACGTAGTGGTTCCTCTCTGTGTGCGGGGGCATGGTCATCGGTCTTCCCATGGGGTCATGTCTTGGGTAGTAGATGAAGCGAGTGTTCTTGATCTTGTTCTCATTTTGTCCACACGGACGGGCAATTGCTTCCTGCATCGCTCTGACTAGTCCTTCCTTCCAAGTGTTTCCCGTTACAGAAAACCATATGGTTTCCCATACCGGGGCTCCAAGCTTTCTTCCTAGATCAGCATAAACTTCCCACCGAGGTGGTCCTCCCAACTGATTGTTGAGGGGTGTTCCGAAGAACTCGGGATACGGGTGTCCTAGATATTCCACTAGTTGCTTCAAGTCTTTCTCGAACATCAGGTCTCCTCCATGACCAAGCTGATAGAACTCCCATTTGTACTCCATCTGTGAGCAATTAGGATAAGTAAGTTAAAGAAGTAGTCAAGTGTGCAAAGTTTTAGGTAGTTCTACAAGGAAAGAGTAGGGCATGAATTTCTCATTTTTGAAAAAGATCTCAAGGATAAGAGGGAGAATAAGTTTTTCCAAGTATTCACTTCTTTGGTTTTGAAACTAAGTTTTTCAGACGTCCATTCTAACTAGGGTCTCCTAAGGTCAAACAATGGCTACGATACCAAGTTGTCAACACCCGGATTTTTAAGTCCAGATGCCTGTTATGCCATACATCGCAATCCCAGGAATATTGTTGTTGCGAGACATAACAGTTGAATATCATAAGTCATCATTCATTACATACCATAGTCGTCTTACAAATAGATCACATGATCCAGTATTACACGAATAGTTGATCTACTGATCAACGGACATACACAAGTGCATAGCGGAAGCGTAAATAGAATGGACTCTCTAGTCCACAGGCCAACGTCTGACGTCAGAAGATTCCCTAGTTGTCGTAGACATCTTGGTTGCCGTCATCTTGATAGTTCTGCTCCTCTTTATAGTCTGGCCATTCGAATAGCCAGGGACACAGCCGTGAATACTTTAAAGTACTCGCAAACTAATACTAATGTAAGTGCTAACGAGTTCTAGTAAGGGGTGCTAAGCTCTAGTTTATTTGCATAAAGCCAATTTTAGTTCACAAGTATTTGAGAAAAGACTTATTCATGTGCTAACTAACTCAAGTGGGAACATTAGTGTCATTCCCACAACATTGTTGTGATTCAAAGTCAAGTCACAAATTCACCATTCATTTCACCATCATTTTCAAAAGTCTGACATCGGAAACTGTATGGCCTTTCCAATTGTCCGTAACCGTGGACACGGCTATTCGAATAGGTTTACACTCTGCAGAGGTTGCACACTTGTGCCACAACATTTGATTTCATCCGTCGGGATTACCCCGAATCATCGTAACACGGTACGCGGATCATCAACCATAACCTTTCACTTACAAACCCTAGTATGAGCACCTCTCCCCATGAGCTTGGCCTCCCAGTGAAGACCAACTGTCAACCTGGGAACTGCACAGGGCTTGGCCGTACAATTCACCTCAATTCACATCATTCATCAACAACGGAGGCAGCCTCGGCATAACCCCTATGATGTGTGTTCAGAGGGAACCCATGCTAAGATGCATAAACTTCCGGTTAAGCCCTACCCATAATCAGGTATTGTGGGGGTACTCAATATTGGAAAGGTATCGCATTCAAACCAATATCAGTTTTATATCAAAAATCACCATCTTCTCTTAGTCATATTCACCTTCAAAATTCATTCAATGGAATGACTTCATCATTCCAAGGTTTCAAATTCATTTCAAAGTCACATGTTCCCATCTAGAGTAGTCAAGTTTTAGTATTTAGCACTAGCACTAATCATGAGGGGTGCTAATCTTGCTTGGCTAGCTTGAGACTAACTTTACTACTCTAGTAACCTTCTTTCACTTTTACCAAAGTTAACTATAAAATCAACTCTTTGAAATAACAAGTAAAAACTTGTAAGGTAGAAACTTGGGATAGGCTTATGGTAAGAAAGATAAGAATCATGGTGCCTTGCTCCAAGGAGCTTTGCACTTTGCAAGAATATTAGCTTGCAACCATAGAACTTGCAATGGTGTTAGCTTGCCTTGGTAGTTGAGGTGATCAAAGTGCTCTTCTTCTTCTGGGTAGAATCCTTCCTCTTCCTGGTATTCTCCGGTACTAGCGTCTATACACGAATACGAGGATACAATCACCAAGCAATACTTAAGTAACCTTAATTAGCCTTAATGGGTCACTCCAAATGATCTAGCATCATCACTTAACATTGCTACCCAAAATTAATCTAGGGTTTTCTTACTTGGTGTTAGGGAAAATAATTTCCCCTCATTACATATGTAAATGATAGTTTCCATAGGGTTCTTGAGAAATAAATTTCCTCTCATTGAAATCTTCTTAAGATTTAATTTCTCAAACAATCATACATGAACTTATATTGACCTAAGTCAACCATTCATTATCATCATTTGAGAAAATGATTTAAATGAGGTAGACCACCTCATACCATTTAATAATCCTATAAATGATTTAAATCTCCAAGTATTTCATATAAGAGTGTTTGACCAGGGGTTCAAACATCACATGAATTCACTTGGGACAAGATTTAAATGAAGTAAAAATACTTCATATGATTTGCATAATAGTTTTGGACAATATCACTTAAATAAACTACCCATATTGCCCATTAATTAAACTAGGGCATGATCATGCAAAGTGACCACACCATTTTCTTGCAGAAACAATTAGTGTAAGTCAAATGTGAGCTATTGGAGTTGGAATTAACTAAATATCTATTTTGGTTGATTTTTAAGATTTAAATGAATGTGCAAAAGTCCCTGGCTTGTTCTTTTTGTCACATTAATTCTACCCAAGAACTCAAGGTAGGACCAGTGGGGTTGGATAGATATTTTCTCTAGCTTTCCAACAACATAAAATTCATCACATTTGGTTGGGTAGATTTGAATCTATTTGAATTCTAACACAGAGCCAGTATTGAATTTAACCAGAATCTGGATTTTTGAATTTGACTAAAAGGGCCGGCGGGAAAACAACTTGGGCCGAAATGAGGGGATACGGACCGGGCTGGCCCGATGAACGCTTCGGTGCGCCACGGGCCAAGCGATAGGGGGACCGGCGCGTCGGTGACTCGTTACTTACCGAAATGGTATGATTTAAAGAGGGCCATTGGATTAGATGGCGATCGGACGGTTGTGCGTCGTCGTCGTCGACGCGAGGAGGCGCGGGCACGGCGGAGGTAGGGGGTCGGCGGCGAGCTGGGACTCCGGCGAGGGGTTGGCGAGGTGCGGGTCGATGTTGCGGACGATGGCGAGGCGGGCTGGTACCGACGGCGACTCCGATGGTGGCCGAAGTCGTCGGCGTCTTCTGCAGCTCCGCCGCGGACTCGAGCTAACGATTGGAGGTCTACCGGTGATAATGGGGAGTGGTAGTGGGCGGAGGAGGATCATAGAGAGGAGGGGAGTCGAGTGGTGTGAGCAATGGAGGAGGAGGAGCTCTCCTTTTATAGAATCGCGAGATGGCCGTGGGGTGCTCGGCGAGGTCGACCATGGCGCGGGGATTACGGTGGCGTAGGGAGCTAAGCGAGGGCGCGTCACGCGTGCTGCGGTTCTCGGCGGACCTTCCGGCGGCAACGGCGGAGTGGGGCGAGTGCCAAAATCGGTCGGGGGCAATTGGTGCACTCGCGCGGCCGTGGCGGAAGGTGTCGACGATGGCGATGGCTGAGGCGCTCGCGCAGGCAAGGGCGTGTGTCTGGCGGGCCCACGGCATCGTGGCGAAGCTCAAGGCGAAGGAAAGGGGTCCGGGGGAGGCTGCGTTTGTCGGCGCGACGCGTGCTCTGCGCTGCCCGTGGCGCGCGCGTGTGCGACGCCCACGGCATGCGCAGGACATCGTGGTTCTGTCCGTGTCTGGCGCTGGCAGGTCGATCTCCGGCAATGGCAGTGCTAGGCAAGCTCAGTAGGGTGTGGTGGCCTCGTTTGGCAAGGGGGCAGGGCTGGGGAAGAAAGGGAGAAGAGGAGGAAGAACATGGCCGGCATGGTTGGGTCTAGGCTAGGTTTGGCTAGCTCCTAGGGTTGCTATGCCTGGTGTTGGGAGAGAGGGGACAAGGGGACCATATAGATTAGTTTAGGGCAGGTTAGGGTTGAGTAGGACACTATTTGAAATAGTGCAAAATAGTTCCATATTTGAAATTTGCCAAATTTGCTCAAATTCAAATGGGTTAAAAATGGTGGAAAAATTTGGAAGTGGTGTGTTTGAGTGAGTTTTAAAAGACCAGAGAGAATGAGAGGTGGTGGTGGAATTTACAAATTCAAAGAAATGCAAAAGTTGCTAAGTGTGAGATTGTTCCACATAACAAAAAGTTGCAACTTTACATGAGCATAGAATTTGATCAAAGATGAATTTGACATGGTGGTCTTTACCAAAGTTGTTCACCTTGATGTGCTCTTGGGTGAGGTGCAAAGAGTTGGCAAAGTTTAGTTTGAAAATTTTGAGATAGAGGGGCTCAAAGTAGTGACCAGACTGAAATTGGCAGATTTGACCATTATCATATGTGATCACAATTTGAGTTTGAATTTGATTTGATTTGTGTTTCTTTGATTCCACAAGTTGTAATAAGTGTTTAGTATCATATTACAACTAATGGTGAAGGCCAAAATGGTCTAGGGTAAAAATTTATAAAAATGGCATAAACCATATGTGAGGGTTTTGTGATTTTCTAACTTTTATTCCTTTCTTTTTCTTGGCTTCACTTAAGCAAGTGTGAGGTTTATTTGGTGTTAGAAAGAGTTGGGTAAAGGGTTCAATCCAGTTTGAGGCAATGGGAGGGCCTAGGTCAAGATTTGATATTTTGGCTAAGTGCCACATATGCCTCTATGCATATGTTTGGTTTTAATTTGTTTCTCACTTGAATTGGTTGGTAAGTACTTTGTTGAGTGTGTTGAGGTATTTCAGTTCATCTACTCAAGGTAGACAAAGCAAGGCTCATCATTTTCAAAAAGTAGCCATAGGCTTGTAGTAGCCTTTTTCTGAATTGAGATCATTTCTTCTTATTTTGTTTTTCAAAGGTTGATGACAAGAGGGATGAGGTTTAGGGTTTAGTGGGGTTCACCATGGTTCACCACCATTTAACAAAATAAGAAAGGTAGGGTTCAAGATTTACATATTTGGGCTATATGCCCACATATGTCTTTTTCTTTATTTTGGTTTTCTCAAAATAGATCCACTTGGTTTTGAGAAGGTTAGGGTTTAGGGTTTTTCTTATTTGATTTCTTTCTCTTTTATTTTATTTGGTTTGTGATCTTCACTTGATCACTTTAGGGTTTTAGGGTTTATCACATAAGCATAATACACTCATCATGGCAAAACACAAGTATTAGGTATGAGCACTATGCATAGCACTCCATGTAAGAAAAGTTTTTGTTGGTTCTCATTTTTGAAAAAAGGAAATTCATTTTCTCTTTGTTTTGAAATTTGGGGTGTTACGGTTCCCCTCCAATCTTCGCTGGTAGTGACTATATTTCGGTGTTTATGTTCTACGCTCCGCCTCCTCTCTGATACGCGACAGGGGTCCTTTATATTGGGGTTTTTAGGGTAAGACCATCATTTGGGGCTCTTGATGGACGGCTGAAGACGCTCGAGGAGGAGGAATGCCTATGTGGCATGGACATGGGTGTGGGCCACACCACCCATAGGCTTTCTGCCTTTCGGGCTTCTCTTGTGTGATTTCAAAGCTTCATATCATCAGCCCTTGTAAAATATTGATCCTCAAAAAAGCCTAGGTCGACTATGTATAGGTCCCTAAAAGTAAAAATACACAAAATAGGTGATTTCTGTTCTGCAGAGTTATAACCAAAATAAAGGGAATCATTGGAAAATCCCCAAAAATAATATAAAACATTGATATAACCTTATATGAGACGCAAATATGAAGGAATATGTGGCAATAAACTACAAAATTCATGTATGCATTTTAGGTGCATCAGCTAGCTGTGGTGCAGGTGAGGGCTGGTAACGGGCTAGGAAGACACCACGCGGAGATGGAAATGATGGTGGGGCCCTTGCCGTCGGCCCAGATTTGGGCCCATCTAGGCCTATGATGGCGTGTATTTCACACGTTCGTTGGGCAACCCCAAGAGGAAGGTATGATGCGCACAGCAGCAAGTTTTCCCTCAGAAAGAAACCAAGGTTTATCGAACCAGGAGGAGCCAAGAAGCACGTTGAAGGTTGATGGCGGCGGGATGTAGTGCGGCGCAACACCGGAGATTCCGGCGCCAACGTGGAACCTGCACAACACAACCAAAGTACTTTGCCCCAACGAAACGAGTGAGGTTGTCAATCTCACCGGCTTGCTGTAACAAAGGATTAACCGTATTGTGTGGAAGATGATTGTTTGCGAGAGAAAATAGTAAAACAAGTATTGCGGCAGATTTGTATTTCAGTATTAAAGAATGGACCGGGGTCCACAGTTCACTAGAGGTGTCTCTCCCATAAGATAAAAGCATGTTGGGTGAACAAATTACGGTCGGGCAATTGACAAATAGAGAGGGCATAACAATGCACATACATGACATGATAAGTATAGTGAGATTTAATTGGGCATTACGACAAAGTACATAGACCGCCATCCAACTGCATCTATGCCTAAAAAGTCCACCTTCGAGGTTATCATCCGAACCCCCTCCGGTATTAAGTTGCAAAGCAACGAGACAATTGCATTAAGTATGGTGCGTAATGTAATCAACAACTACATCCTCGGACATAGCGCCAATGTTTTATCCCTAGTGGCAACGAGCACAACACAACCTTAGAACTTTCTGTCACTCTGTCCCGGTGTCAATGCAGGCATGAACCCACTATCGAGCATAAGTACTCCCTCTTGGAGTTAAAAGTAAAAACTTGGCCGAGCCTCTACTAGTAACGGAGAGCATGCAAGATCATAAACAACACATATGTAATAACTTAATAATTAACATGACATGGTATTCTCTATCCATCGGATCCCGACAAACACAACATATAGAATTACGGATAGATGATCTTGATCATGTTAGGCAGCTCACAAGATCCAACAATGAAGCACAATGAGGAGAAGACAACCATCTAGCTACTGCTATGGACCCATAGTCCAGGGGTGAACTACTCACTCATCACTCCGGGAGGCGACCATGGCGGTGTAGAGTCCTCCGGGAGATGAATCCCCTCTCCGGCAGGGTGCGCGAGGAGATCTCCGAGAATCCCCGAGATGGGATCGGCGGCGGCGGCGTCTCGGTAAGGTTTTCCGTATCGTGGTTTTTCGCATCGGGGGTTTCGCAACGGAGGCTTTAAGTAGGCGGAAGGGCAGAGTCGGGGCCACACCATAGGGCGGCGCGGGCCCCCACGGGCCGCGCCGCCTTGTGGTGTCGCCACCTCGTGGCCCCACTTCGAATGTTCTCCGGTCTTCCGGAAGCTCCGGTGGAAAAATAGGCCCCCGGGTCTTTGTTTCGTCCAATTCCGAGAATATTTCGTTACTAGGATTTCCGAAACCAAAAACAGCGGAAAACGAGAAGCGGCACTTCGGCATCTTGTTAATAGGTTAGTTCCGGAAAATGCACGAATATGACATAAAGTGTGCATAAAACATGTAGGTATCATCAATAATATGGCATGGAACATAAGAAATTATCGATACGTCGGAGACGTATCAAGCATCCCCAAGCTTAGTTACGCTCGTCCCGAGCGAGTAAAACGATAACAAAGATAATTTCGAAGTGATATGCCATCATAACCTTGATCATACTATTTGTAAACATATGTAGTGGATGCAGCGATCAAAACAATGGTAATGACATGAGTAAACAAGTGAATCATAAAGCAAAGACTTTTCATGAATAGTACTTCAAGACAAGTATTAATAAGTCTTGCATAAGAGTTAACTCATAAAGCAATAAATCAAAGTAAAGGTATTGAAGCAACACAAAGGAAGATTAAGTTTCAGCGGTTGCTTTCAACTTGTAACATGTATATCTCATGGATAATTGTCAACATAGAGTAATATAACAAGTACAATATGCAAGTATGTAGGAATCAATGCACAGTTCACACAAGTGTTTGCTTCTTGAGGTGGAGAGAGATAGGTGAACTGACTCAACATAAAAGTAAAAGAATGGTCCTTCAAAAAGGAAAGCATCGATTGCTATATTTGTGCTAGAGCTTTTATTTTGAAAACATGAAACAATTTTGTCAACGGTAGTAATAAAGCATATGAGTTATGAAAGTCATATCTTACAAGTTGCAAGTCTCATGCATAGTATACTAATAGTGCCCGCACCTTGTCCTAATTAACTTGGACTACCGGATCTTTGCAATGCACATGTTTTGACCAAGTGTCACAATGGGGTACCTCCATGTCGCCTGTACAAAGGTCTAAGGAGAAAGCTCGCATTTTGGATTTCTCGCTTTTGATCATTCTCAACTTAGACATCCATACCGGGACAACATGGACAACAGATAACGGACTCCTCTTTAATGCATAAGCATGTGGCAACAATTATTATTCTCATATGAGATTGAGGATATATGTCCAAAGCCGAAACTTCCACCATGAATCATGGCTTTAGTTAGCGGCCCAAAGTTCTTCTCTAACAATATGCATGCTCCAACCATGAAGGTGGTAGATCTCTCTTGCTTCAGACAAGACGGACATGCATAGCAACTCACATGATATCCAACAAAGAATAGTTGATGGCGTCCCCAGAAACATGGTTATTGCTCAACAAGCAACTTAATAAGAGATAAAGTGCATAAGTACATATTCAATACCACAATAGTTTTTAAGCTATTTGTCCCATGAGCTATATATTGCAAAGGTGAATGATGGAATTTTAAAGGTAGCACTCAAGCAATTTACTTTGGAATGGCGGATAAATACCATGTAGTAGGTAGGTATGGTGGACACAAATGGCATAGTGGTTGGCTCAAGGATTTTGGATGCATGAGAAGTATTCCCTCTCGATACAAGGTTTAGGCTAGCAAGGTTATTTGAAACAAACACAAGGATGAACGGTACGAGAAAAACTCACATAAAAGACATATGGTAAACATTATAAGACTCCATACCGTCTTCCTTGTTGTTCAAAACTCAATACTAGATGTTATCTAGACTCTAGAGAAACCAAATATGCAAACCAAATTAGCAAGCTCTAAGTATTTCTTCATTAATGGGTGCAAAGTATATGATGCAAGAGCTTAAACATGAGCACAACAATTGCCAAGTATCAAATTATCAAAGACATTTTAGAGTTACTACATGTAGTATTTTCTAATTCCAACCATATAACAATTTAACGAAGAAGAAACTTCGCCATGAATACTATGAGTAGAGCCTAAGGACATATTTGTCCATATGCAACAGCGGAGCGTGTCTCTCTCCCATAAAGTGAATGCTAGGATCCATTTTATTCAAACAAAACAAAAAACAAAAACAAACCGACGCTCCAAGCAAAGTGCATAAGATGTGACAGAATAAAAATATAGTTTCAGGGGAGGAACTCGATAATGTTGTCGATGAAGAAGGGGATGCCTTGGGCATCCCCAAGCTTAGACGCTTGAGTCTTCTTATAATATGCAGGGGTGAACCACCGGGGCATCCCCAAGCTTAGAGCTTTCACTCTCCTTGATCATATTGCATCATACTCCTCTCTTGATCCTTGAAAACTTCCTCCACACCAAACTCGAAACAACTCATTAGAGGGTTAGTGCATAATAAAAATTCACATGTTCAGAGGTGACACAATCATTCTTAACACTTCTGGACATTGCATAAAGCTACTGGACATTAGCGGATCAAAGAAATTCATCCAACATAGCAAAAGAGGCAATGCGAAATAAAAGACAGAATCTGTCAAAACAGAACGGTCCGTAAAGATGGATTTTATTAGGCCACCAGACTTGCTCAAACTAAAATGCTCAAATTGAATGAAAGTTGCGTACATATCTGAGGATCATGCTCGTAAATTGGCGTAATTTTCTGAGCTACCTACGGGAGATAGACCCAGATTCGTGACAGCAAAGAAATGCTGGAACTGCGCGATAATCCAAATCTAGTACTTACTTTTCTATCAAAGACATTACTTGGCACAACAAAACTTAAAACTAAGATAAGGAGAGGTTGCTACAGTAGTAAACAACTTCCAAGACACAAATATAAAACAAAAATACTGTAGTAAAAACATGGGTTGTCTCCCATAAGCGCTTTTCTTTAACGCCTTTCGGCTAGGCGCGGAAAGTGTAGCTCAAGTAACATCGAAAGGTGGTGCACCTACAGCGGGGTTTGGAGTTTTCTCAACCATGCATAGTATATTGGATACATGAGTTTCAGCGTCTCCTTTTCATTAGTCTTGGGCTTGCTACTCTCATCGAACAAATTTTCGGGAACAAGCCAAGCATAGTTATGTTCTAGTGCATCATTCATAGCTAGGAGTTTACATGGTATGGGTGCTTTGATCTCCCCACCATCATTAATATTATTAGTGTATCTTATTCTATCCATGTCCATCTTTTCAAGGAGACCAACAAAATTAGTATGAGAACCAAGCATATTAAATTTAGCAAAGACCTTTCTAGCTTCTCTTGCTAGACCACCAAATTCTCTAAGAAGGATTTCTAAAACAAAATCTTTCTTTTCCCCTTCTTCCATATCACCAAGTGTAAGAAACATGTGTTGGATTATAGGATTTAGATTAACAAATTTAGTTTCCAACAGGCGAACTAAAGCAACAGCAGCAATTTCATAAGTGGGAGCAAGGTCTACCAAGTGTCTATCTTCAAAATCTTCAACGGTACTAACATGGGTGAAAAATTCTTCTATATTGTTCCTCCCAATTATAGACCCTTGTCCTACCGGTATGTTCTTTGTGGTAAAATTAAAAGGAAACATGATGAAATAAGTAAAGTAAATGCAAGTAACTAATTTTTTGTGTGTTTTTGATATAGCAAACAAGACAGCAAATAAAGTAAAGCTAGCAACTAATTTTTTTTGTGTTTTGATATAAGTGCAGCAAACAAACTAGTAAATAAAATAAAGCAAGACAAAAACAAAGTAAAGAGATTGAGAAGTGGAGACTCCCCTTGCAGCGTGTCTTGATCTCCCCGGCAACGGCGCCAGAAAAGAGCTTGATGGCGTGTATTTCACACGTTCGTTGGGCAACCCCAAGAGGAAGGTATGATGCGCACGGCAGCAAGTTTTCCCTCGAAAGAAACCAAGGTTTATCGAACCAGGAGGAGCCAAGAAGCACGTTGAAGGTTGATGGCGGCGGGATGTAGTGCGGCGCAACACCGGAGATTCCGGCGCCAACGTGGAACCTGCACAACACAACCAAAGTACTTTGCCCCAACGAAACGAGTGAGGTTGTCAATCTCACCGGCTTCGCTGTAACAAAGGATTAACCGTATTGTGTGGAAGATGATTGTTTGCAGAGAAAATAGTAAAACAAGTATTGCGAGCAGATTTGTATTTCAGGTATTAAAGAATGGACCGGGGTCCACAGTTCACTAGAGGTGTCTCTCCCATAAGATAAAAGCATGTTGGGTGATTAAATTACAGTCGGGCAATTGACAAATAGAGAGGGCATAACAATGCACATACATGACATGATAAGTATAGTGAGATTTAATTGGGCATTACGACAAAGTACATAGACCGCCATCCAACTGCATCTATGCCTAAAAGTCCACCTTCGAGGTTATCATCCGAACCCCTCCGGTATTAAGTTGCAAAGCAACAGGACAATTGCATTAAGTATGGTGCGTAATGTAATCAACAACTACATCCTCGGACATAGCGCCAATGTTTTATCCCTAGTGGCAACGAGCACAACACAACCTTAGAACTTTCATCACATCGTCCCAGGTGTCAATGCGGGCATGAACCCACTATCGAGCATAAGTACTCCCTCTTGGAGTTAAAAGTAAAAACTTGGCCGAGCCTCTACTAGTAACGGAGAGCATGCAAGATCATAAACAACACATATGTAATAACTTAATAATTAACATGACATGGTATTCTCTATCCATCGGATCCCGACAAACACAACATATAGAATTACGGATAGATGATCTTGATCATGTTAGGCAGCTCACAAGATCCAACAATGAAGCACAATGAGGAGAAGACAACCATCTAGCTACTGCTATGGACCCATAGTCCAGGGGTGAACTACTCACTCATCACTCCGGAGGCGACCATGGCGGTGTAGAGTCCTCCGGGAGATGAATCCCCTCTCCGGCAAGGTGCCGGAGGAGATCTCCAGAATCCCCCGAGATGGGATCGGCGGCGGCGGCGTCTCAGTAAGGTTTTCCGTATCGTGGTTTTTCGCATCAGGGGTTTCGCGACGGAGGCTTTAAGTAGGCGGAAGGGCAGAGTCGGGGGCCACACCATAGGGCGGCGCGGGCCCCCCCTGGTCCGCGCCGCCTTGTGGTGTCGCCACCTCGTGGCCCCACTTCGAATGTTCTCCGGTCTTCTGGAAGCTCCGTGGAAAAATAGGCCCCTGGGTCTTTGTTTCGTCCAATTCCGAGAATATTTCGTTACTAGGATTTCGAAACCAAAAACAGCAGAAAACGAGGACCGGCACTTCGGCATCTTGTTAATAGGTTAGTTCCGGAAAATGCACGAATATGACATAAAGTGTGCATAAAACATGTAGGTATCATCAATAATATGGCATAGAACATAAGAAATTATCGATACGTCGGAGACGTATCAGCCCTGATTCGGGATGGACGGCCCCGTCGTCGGTGTTTTCGGGAGCTCTCGACAGGCCTTGGAGCTGCTGTCCATGGACCGCTCGGCTGGCCTAACCTCTCCCACGAGTTCTGAGGGAGTTGGCATGGTGGTGTTTATCGCGTTGCTCGTGCGAGATCTTTGATGCCGGCAGGCGGCCTCAGAAGGTGTACTACGCTGATGTTTCTTCGTTGAGCGACGCAGCAGTGATGATGACCTTGATCTTTTTTCATGAGGATGGCGAGGAGCGGGTGGCGGGGGATCCTGGTGTCGGCGATGCTTCGTCAAAGGCACCTTCCAAATCGCGTTAGAGGCCGGACTCAGGAATATCGGGCAATCTGTTATACCTATATTATTCGAGGGTTTCTGCGAGTGAAAGCACAACGCTACGGAGCCATCAACAGCGACACCTATGAGTGTCATAACCTTCTTGGGGGCACCGTTGTGGCCACCTTCTCTAGGTGTGGCTCCGGGTGAAAACCTTTGACCATTCCGTCACGCTGACAGCAGAATGTTGTGTTGTTACCCTCTTGGGGCGCCTCAATGGAGCTCTGGTATCCTTCTTTCTTATTTCGGTGTCGCTGGTGGCAAGTTCCGGTTCTTCTTGTACTTTTCTGCTTTCTTTGACCTGCTATGTAAAATGGTGTCCTCACTATCTTATATCAATTCGGTCGTGTGTGTGTCTTTATTTATAAAGTGGAGCGGAAGGCTGTTTCAAGGAGAAGATCGGAAAGTTGTTAAGATGGTGTTAGTGGGGAGCTCCTATTTGGCGCTCCTTGTGTCACTCCAGGGAGCGATCGTGTACCAGTGTGTCTATATGGGCTTTGAGTGGTTGTTGCGTGCCCGCGTTTTGTTGAGCGGTGTTTTTCGCACGCCAACGCTGCTACTATATTTTTTACGGTAATTTGTTGCAACGAGTACAAATTATAAAGTATGTAAATGAAATAAAAATACACACAAAAAAGAGGCACACAAAATAGGTTACAAATAATTTTTAATGCTTAATACATGCTTCTTATAATCAAAATCATCAAAAATTTGTCAAGAGAAAGGCAAATATTTGCATACTTCAATTTTTTTACAATTTTTATAAATTGAACGGTTTCAAGTTAAATCGTGAGTTTAGTTTAAAATTGTCCGTATACAATTTTAAAAAATGTCAGGTTTAGAAAATTGTTCATGAGATGCATAAGATGTGTTCTTATGATTAAAAAACGCAAGGTTTGAAAATTTTCCATGAGCCATAAAAATGTTCGTATAGTTCAATAAATATTCGCACAAAAAATCACACGTTTTAAAAATGTCGTGAGCCTTAAAAAGGCAGTTTTATTTTTTGCCTGGTTTAAAAATTGTTCACGAGATTCATAAAATGTTCGTTCAATTCAAAACTAGCATGTATTCAAAATTGTTTCTGAGGTATAAAAACTTGTTCATGGGATTTAGGAAGTATGTGTACAATTCATAAAATATGCATGAGGTCTCAAAATGTTAAAAAAAGTTCGTATGAAACCTTGTTACTTAGTTTACTTTATTTATCTAGTTTACTTTACTTGTGTTATATCTTTTTATTTACTATTACTAATATGAAACCTTATGCTTGACAACCACATGGTAGAGTTGGGGACACAAGGCATTATCTTACTTTGCAGGATTGCTAGAAGAAGAGGAAGGGAGACAACTCTTTACCCATTCCTCGAAAATTCGATATAAACCTTCGAGTCACCCTTGTTGGAAAAAATACTCTGCTAACACAACACTCTGCACTTGGAGACCCAATGTCATCACCCGGCCACGTCTTATATGATGCACCTTTGAAAATATTTTCCATGCATTCGCCATGCAGATGCCAAATAGAACTCACAAACTATGTGAGTCATGAATAAGCAAGGCAAGTTCGGGCCAAGGCGTTTCCATGGGTCCAGTGTGGTTGTACGCACAGACACTCCATCTTGGTTCAAGAGGTGAGAACCTTGGGTCCTAGCGGCGAGAATGAGACAAATCCACCACATCCCCATGTGGCGGACCATCCAAGCCTTTAAGCATGTTTAACATCATCACTGATCATACCATGTCATCCTGTCATACTAGGTTTATCCGTAGCTCTGATTCATCAACTGGATGGATCAGAAGCCATCAACTAAGCATGGATAAGCATAATAGATATAAAGGCTCTAGAGATGCACACAAGCTCAAACATTGTTTTGATAGGAGCCGTGAATCGGGGAATTTATGCTACAAGGATAGAATATGTAACACATAGGATAACTCTATCTGGCGATAAAAGACATTGGAATCGCATGCAATATGTAGTAACCAGAAGTTAAAAAAATTCGAAACCATATGAATGAGGTTATGCTTTCCTTGACCTTTGTTGTTCGGTATGGCTCTTCGGCGGTGTTGATCTTAGACTCGCGCTCAGTCTATCGCGAAGGACCAAATATCAGAAAGGAATAACACAATCAATACATGGCATAATGCAATGCACATACAATATGATGACATGTCATATTAAAGGAGTTGAGTAAACCCTAGGTGCAACGACCAAATTTCAAGGGGTGCGACATCGAACCCGACAAATGAGAGGGGTTGATTAGGGTTCCACTAATGATGCAATTTTAGTTGTTGAAATCATGTATGAATCATTCATAAACATGAAGAGTTTATTTTTCTAAATATTTTGATATATTTTTGTCTTTTATAATTTAAAATGAATTAGTTATGAATTGCTAAAGTTTTATTCATTTTAATTGAATTTCTGAAATTTCTGGAAATTATTAGAAGTCTAACAGACAAGATCCATTGTCAGGATTTTATTCATTTCCTAATTATTTACAAAATTATTAAAACTGTGACAAGCGAGACCCACCAGTCATGTATGTATCATTTATAGAAACAATTATAGAAAATGGAAAAGTGATATATCACGTCGGCGTGACGTCACGGTGATGTCAGCGCGGCCATGTCGAGCTCGGACTTGATGATACTGGGATCGGGAGGACGCGCTCGAGGGAGCGTTAGACGCAACACGACGCATGCGACCATATGAAGGCGGCTCCGCTGCGGAATGGTCGTTGGAGGTGTGATATCCTGGCCTAGGGCTTAATAGGATTGAGAGGATAATCATACCAACAAGTTGCAACTTCTCTTCTGGAAGCTCATCTCCGAAGAACTCCGAGGATGGATGTCCAATCGGGAAGTCCTTCCCGGGTGCACACGAGTGAGGACAAAGTGTGCAGAAAAGACATGCACAAGAATAATCTTGAGATCCTAGAGAGCTACCGGGGATAACATGCCCCGCCGGGGGGGGTGGTATTATAGGAGGCTTACCAGCGGCAAGCCCGAGTGGCGGCGTGGATATGCGTTGGTGCAGTAGCACTAGATGACGTAATCGAGAAGGGAAAGATCACGGGGATGACAAGATGAGCACGTAGGTTGTGTTGACGAGGCCTGATTCGGTCGATTCGAAACTTTCCGGGAAGGGTGCATCAACGGGGAGGCTCATCTCAGCAAGGTGAAGTTCCAGAGTGCCTCGCTGGTGCTCGAGGAGGCGAGGAAGGGGGCGAGGCAGTGTCTACGGCTAGGGTTTCAGCCTTGAGCACGAGAGAGAGAGAGCATGGGAGGGTAAAGTGGGTGGCCTAGAGTTTCATGTGGCGGCGCCAGGTACTTGTAGACGCTCGAGGGTGGCGGCGATCTTTGCGCGATAACGGTATCGGGCGGTAGAGGTGCTGCCGAGGGCAGCTATTTTGCGAGAAAATCCCCTTGGTTTTTTTCTGGGCCGGTTTGGGCTGTTGGCTGGGCCAAGTTGGGTTGCGCTAGAGAGAAGAGAGAGGAAGAGAAATGGGTTGCTAGCCCAGGTAGAGGAGATTTCTCTTCTTTTCCTAACTTTACATTTTCTAATTTCAAATTGCAAAATTTGTTTTGAGAATAATTTGAAGATTCAAAATTTTCACAGAAATATAAAATATACATGGATTTCCTAACTAACATAAATACCATGTGACTTTAGTTGGAGAAAAACTTGGGGGGTTTTGTAAGTCAATTAAAATATAGAAGGATTTGCACAATGGTGTTTATTAACTTTGATGTAAAAAAAACAAGTTCAAGTTAAATACATGCAATGCTTATGAAGACACATTTATTTATTAAACAAGGTTGGGATGTTACAACTCTACCCCTTACAAGAATCTCATCCCCGAAATTCCTAGGTTTTAGAAAAGAAGGAAGGGTACTTACATCATAAACGATCTTCTTATTCCAACTTCTTGCTCAGAATGATTATACCACTGAACTTTCAGGAACTTGATTCTTTGACGTTGAGTTCTACGCTCGGCTTCATCAAGGATACAAATAGGATGTTGTCGATAAGTTGGATCCTCTTGAAGGTCAAGGGTCTCGTAATCAACACCACAGATGGGATCTTTGAAGAAACGCTGAGTTGGGATACATGGAAGACATCATGTACTTCAGAAAAGTTTGAAGGTAACTCCAACTTGTAAGAAACTTCACCATGCTTAGCAAGGATGCGGAAAGGAATGACATAGTGAGGATCTAGTTTTCCTTTGATACGAAAACGATGGAAACCCTTTAGAGGAGTGACCCGAAGATAAGCTTGATCACCAATTTCATATTTCACCTCTTGATGGTGAAGATCATAGTAGCTCTTTTGACGAGATTGAGTAGTTTTCAGATGCTCGCGGATGACGCGAACTTGATCATATGCTTCATTGATGATATCCGGTCCAAAGAACTTTCTTCCACCGGTTTCAGACCAATTCAACGGAGTTCGACATCTTCGTCCATATAGAGCTTCAAAAGGTGCCATGCCCAAGCTAGATTCGAAGTTGTTGTTATGAGTGAACTTAGCAGATGGAAGGAACTTTTCCCAATCTTTACCCAAGGATATAACACAGGCTCTAAGCATGTCTTCAAGAATTTGATTCACACTTTCGGTTCGACCTCCTATTTGAGGATGATAGGCTGTGCTGAAGAAAAGATGAGTTCACATAGCTCGTTGAAGACTTTCCCAAAATCCGGAGGTAAACAAACTTCCACGATCCGACATGATCTTCTCAGGAACACCATGGAGAGTGACTATCCAGGATATGTATAGATCGACCAGCTGACTAGCATGAATATCTTCCCGAACAGGAAGGAAGTGAGCAACCTTGGATAGACGATCAACGACTACCCATATAACATTGCCTCCCTTTTCAGTCTTGGGAAGACCGGTAAAGAAATCCATACCAATTTCATCCCATTTCCACTCTCGAATAGATAGAGGTTGAAGAGTGCCATCAGGTCTTTGATGTTCAGCTTTTACACAACGACAAACATCGCATTCAACAACGAACTTAGCGATTTCTTGCTACATCCCAGACGACCAGAATCTTTGATGAGGATCCCGTTAAATTTTGGTACTACTAGGATGGATGAAAAGGGGTGAACCATGAGCTTCTTTAAGGATTAGATCTTTCAGATACGACTTTTCCGGTACGACTAGACGTTTACCGAAATAAATAGTAGCTTGATCATCAATAGAGAAACATTTAGCAACTCCGCTAGCAATGTTCTACTTGATATCGATAATGCTAGAATCTTGCTTCTGGGCTGCATTGATTTGGTCTTCAAGAAATGGCTTAACCTCTAAATTAGCAAGGCATCCTCTAGGAACAATTTGAAGATTGAGTCTTGCAAATTCCTCGTGGAGAGAAGTTTGAGCTTGCTCAATCATCAGATTGTTGAAATAGCATTTCCGACTTAGCGCTTCAGCAACGCCATTGGCTTTGTCGGGTTTATAGTTGAGACCCAAGTCATAATATTTGATGATTTCCAACCATCTTCTCTATCTGAGATTTAGATTCGGCTGTTTAAAATGATACTTTAGGCTTGAATGATCCGAGTACAACTCACAACGATTACCGAGGAGGTAAATTTGCATTTGCTTAAGAGCATGGACCACATGTGCAAGCTCGAGATCATGAGTAGGATAATTGAGCTCATGAGTTTTCAAATGTCGAGAGGCATATTGCATCAACACACATCCAATCCCTTGGAGAGAGGCATCGCAGAAGATGACAAAATCTTTGCTTGTGTGCAGAAGGAAAATCACAGGTGCAGTAGTCAGCTATGTTTTCAAAACCTAGAATCTTTCTTCAGACTTTTCTGCCCATTCGAACTTCTTATCTTTCTTGAGAAGATCGGTCATTGGCTTGGCGATCTTGGAGAAATTCTCAATGAATCGGCTGTAATAACCCGCCACTCCGAGAAAACTCCAAATATCCTTGGCTGACTTAGGGGTCTTCCAGTCAAGAACGGATTGAATTTTATCTGGAATAAATGCAACACCATTTTCAGAGATAGCATGGGTCATAAAGATGAGCACTTGTAACCAAAAATCACATTTAGAGAACTTGGTGCGGAGAAGATGTTCGCAAAGTTTTGTCAGCACCAAACGTAGATGTTCAACATGTTCTTCTTCGGTTTTAGAGTAGCACTGAATATCGTCGATGTAGATCACAACGAACTTGTCAAGATAGTCCATGAAAACAGAGTTCATGAGCCACATAAAAGTTGCTGGAGCATTTGTGAGGATAAAGGGCATGCCATTGTATTCGTAGAGACCAGAACGCGTCATGAATGTTGTTTTTGGAATGTCCTCCTTTCGGATTTTAATTTTATGGTACCCTGATCTCAAATCCATCTTGGAGAAGATTGTGGCACCAGACAGTTGATCAAAAATAAATGGGTCAGACAACCACGTATAACAGCTAGAGATTTATCTTCTTTTTTCGACGGAGGATATCCATGACCATCAGACTTTTGAGGTCACTCCTTTCAGAAATGGCCAGGTTGGCCACAAGGGTAGCAGGTACCACTAGGTATAGAACCCATGGCAGGACGAGAGCTTGATCCGCCTAGTGGAGGTCCAGGAATATAACCAGAAGTCCTTAGTGCATAAGGGGTACAAAGTACATCACTATAAGGAATCCAGACTTTACGCTTCTTGTTGCTAGAAGAAGACGCATGAGAATCCCCTTCTTCATGTTTCTTGGAATTTTCCATATCCTTTCTTCCATGCTCCATAATAAGAGCTCGGTTATGCAAGTCTTGGAAGGTTTGGAAGGTGAAAGTCAATAACTCATAGCGAAGCCCGTGATTAAGTCCATTGCGGAACAGTTCTTGCTTATCATCATCATCAACCACATCACGGGGTGCATAGGTAGAAAGCTGGGTGAATTGATGCCCGTATGTCTCAACGTTCAACTTTCCCTTCGTGAAATCTAGAAATTCCCTCCTTTTGATGTCCATGATAGTCTTGGGGATATAGATTGCACGGAAATTTGTGACAAACTCTTTCGAGGTAACCACATGTCTTGGCGCTGGAAGAGCCAGAAAACCTTCCCACCAAGCACCAGCATCACCTTCTAAGCTGGTAGGTGGCAAAGTTCTCACGTTCACCGGGTGGAATATGAAGAGCATTGAACTTGCGCTCAATTGAACTAAGCCAATCATCAACATCAAGAGGATCCATGGGGTGGATGAAGACTAGAGGCGATACACAAATGAAATCCCCAAGTGTGACACACTTGTTGGGACGACGTTCTGTATTTTGAGCAAAACGCTTGAAAAGTTGTTCATTCCTCAGACGGTTGGTCTCAATGTTGTTAAGAACCTGCGCTATTGTGGGAGGTGGCGGAAGTTCTTGTTCAACATTGTTTTGTCCATGGCGTCGATGCATGTAAAATGCATACATGAACTTTGTACTTTATTGAGACATATTTCCACATATTTCCAAACATATATGATGGTATATCCATGTTTTATATCGATTTATGGGGATTTACCAATCATCCCCTTTATTTGGGTTATAACTCTGCAGAACAGGAAAACCATGTTTTGTGTATTTTCCACTTTTAAGGACATGTACGGAGTCAAATTGAGCTAGGATTTCGGGGACGTCAATATTTCACCAGGAGAAGCATCCGGAGCGCGTGAACCTCACGAAGGAGGGCCTGAGGCCCAAAAGAGGTGTGGTAGCACTCCCAGGCAAGGAGGGCGCACTAGCCATGCTCTTTTCTCCATCGAACATCCGTTTTTCCCAATTCTTTCGCCCACTGACTCCGTTAGACCTTAAAAAACCCCTACATATATGACCCCCCAGGGTTTCCTCGAGGAGAGCGCTGCAGAAACACCGAAACATAAAAATAGAGGCTACAACAATGAAGATTGGAGGGGGGAATGATACGTCTCAAACGTATCTATAATTTCTTATGTTCCATGCTAGTTTTATGACAATGCTCACATGTTTTATATACACTTTATATCATTTTGATGCATTTTCCAGGCACTAACCTATTAACAAGATGCCGAAGCACCGGTCTCGTTTTCTGGCTGTTTTTGGTTTCGAGAAATCCTACACGGGAAATATTCTCGGAATTGGACGAAACAAAACCCCACGGTCTTATTTTCCACGGAGCCTTCCGGAAGTCCGAAGAGGAGACGAAGAGGGACGACGAGGCG